>NW_005371298.1:544553-566308 GCF_000412655.1 Myotis brandtii
GATACAGCTCCTAGGGCAATGGAAACTAAGGAGAAAATAAATAAAAGGGACTACATCAAAATCAAAAGCTTCTTCACAGCAAAAGAAACCATCAACAAAACAACAAGAAAGCCAACTGCCAATGTTATCTCCGATTAGGGTTTAATATCCAACATTTATAGGGAACTCACACAACTTAAAAAAAGGAGATAAACAATCTAATAAAAAAATGGACAAAGGACCTAAATAGACACTTTTTGAAAGTGGACATACAGAAGCCAAGAGACATATGAAAACATGCTCAAAGTCACTAATCATCCAAGAGATGCAAATCAAAACAACAATGAGGTACCATCTCACACCTGTCAGAATGGCTATCATCAACAAATCAACAAAGGACAAGTGCTGGAGAGGATGTGGAGAAAAAGGAGCCCTCTTGCACTGCAGGTGGGTGGTAAGGAGTGAGGAGTCCCAGACTGTGAGAGCTCTAGACTGCAAGAGGGATGTCTGACTGCCCCTGACATCCTCTGAGGGGTCCCAGACTGTGAGAGGGCACAGGCCTGGATGAGGGAACCCCCCTTCCAATGCAAAAATTTTGTGCACCAGCCTCTAGTCTATGTATATAAAAGCCTAAGCAACCATCCCACTCTTTGACCATTCGCCTGGTAGCTATGACACGCAATAACCACCAGGGGGCAAATGCTCCGACCAGTAGAGGAGGGAGTCTGATTCCTCACAGAATCGGCTGTGGGTTAGGTTGCTGCAGGGGCACTGTTGGCCCCGAATCTGCTTCACCTGCACCCCGGACCCAGAGAGGAGGGAGCCTGGTTCTGGGGTGCATCACCGAGAACTGCCCTCTCACAATCAGGGACCCCTCAGGGGATGTCAGAGAGCTGGTTTCCGTCTGATCCCTGCAGGCCAGGCGGAGGGACCCCACTGGTGCATGAATCCATGCACTGGGACTCTAGTATGCATATAAGTTCTTTGGATAAAAATTTAAAAACAAAGGCAGGTCACCAATTTAGATATCATGTGAAAAGGCAATGTGAAGCATCAATACTCGCTAGCAGTTCTTGTGGAATTAGAATCTATTGCAGGAGCAATACCACTTAGTGCAGGAGTCAGCAAACTATTCTTGAAAGGGACCAGATAGTAAACTTTTTCAACTTCAGTACATAAGGTTTCTGTTTTAACTACTAGCTCTGCAGTTATAGGGAGAAAGCAATCATAGATAATATGTACATATTAAGAGCAGCTGTATTCCAATAAAACTTTATTATGGACACTGACATTCAAGCAATATAATTCTCACATATCACAAGGTGATATCCTTATTTTGATTTACTTTTCAAGCATTTACAAATGTAAAAGCCATTTTTACCTCTTGGGCTTAGAGAAATAGGTGGTAGGCTAGATATGGCCTACAGTTTTATCATTGTGTGGATTAAAAATGTACACTTTGCTATCAAATATGGGTTGCATTATCCACAGAAAATTTATTGTTGTATTTCTAACATCTAATTAAGAGTCACTTTAGATATTTTTATACAAAAATATTTCTATTGGATAGACACTATCTGATTACTTTTGTCAATTATAGTTCTCAGGTGTGTTAAATAAAATTACAGGTATAATACCTTTGCAGAATTTATGTCTTTCTAAGGCTTATTCTGTCTATAAATAAATTGTATTACAATGTTGACTATAAAATATACAACAGATGACTTATAATATGGGATATGTACCATATGTAAGCTTTGTAGGACTGATGGGATTGAAATCACATTTTAGCAAAAAGAGTTCATTTCAATACCAGCCATTTTGACCAGGACAAATATTGACAGCTAGAAAGATCAAACAACCACAGAAGAACTGGCTCTAGAAATGGGAGAGTTGTGCAGGTAGTTTTGTATTTATGGGATTTGATTTTAATCTAACATAGGTTATATTTTCTGATTATCAAATGCATACATATAGAATAGAGAACATATGCTATATAAAAAATGAAAATCACCCATAATTTCAATAGTGATGAGTGAACATAGTAATGGTAAATAGGTTTACCTGTTTGTTGCTTGTCTATCTATCTATCTGACATTTCTCCAAGCATATTTACTTTACTAAATTTATAGTTTTAAATTGTGTTTTTTTTTACTTTCCAATACTTAATCATTTGTTTTTATTACTTTGAAAATACTGATCTATATTTTTATTATGAAATATTACTTGTTGGATATGTATAGCCTTATATAACTATTTTCTTATTTTTAATAAGGTAAGTTATAATATTGTTATTTACAATAACACTACAATACACTACATGTACATAAGTCTTTTGCTTCAACTTGATTATTTATTTAGTATATATTCATAGAAGAGGAGTATATGATTGAAAGAGTAATAAAACCTTTTAGTTTTCTCAGACATTTAAAAAATTACAATACTAAAATTTTTATATAAAATTAAGTTTCCATTAAATTTAGATGAGATATTTATTTCTTTGCATCCTTTGTTGCCAATCTGATGAGCAAAAATTATATTTCATTTCTGTACCTGCCTAATTACTAGAAAATATATATTGAATAAATAATTTTTCTTTTCTCATATTATTTTCACATAGCCAAAGATCATTTGTATTTTCTACTAATTACATATGCATATTCTATAAATTATAAAATATAATATACTTTATGGAGTTGGTAAACTACAAATATGGTATTATATTGAAGATCCTGAAAATTCAAAGTATTTTCCAGGTATTGTCTAGCTTTGGCTTAACTACTATATTTATTTTAGGGATAGTTCAACATGATTTTGACACTCGATATGAGGCAACTTTTCTATAAGTTTTACTATGCATTAGACTGAGGCAAACACCAAGGAACAAATAAACAGCAATGACAGTTAAAGAGAATACCCCTAATAAGAAAACCTCTAAAATCAAGGAATTCATTAATATTTAATAATAGCAATATATCAGATGTCTGATTGACATCTGTTCCAAACATCAAATTTGTGTGTTCTTTTAACATACATAATACTAGAGTGGATCAAAAAATGCCATCAGATAACACTAATACTTTTTTAGTTGCTTTTACAGATAGCTTTAAATCTCAATAGTAGCTACTGACAAGAGGGGCACTGAACCACATTAATTGTATATGTAACATATGAGACAAAAGGTCAGAGGTACAGCAAAGTCCACTGTCTGGTTGAGAGATGAAGCAGTAGCAGACTGCTTGCTAACTTTAGCTTATTCCTTTTCTTCAAAACCTGCATTTTAAGATAAGCAGAAGTAAATCCAATATTTGGGTAACCTTATTCTCTGAACTGATTAAATATCTAGAATACTAAGCTGCATTTACATTTACAAAAAAAAAACCCAAAAAACTGGGGATGGTGATATTTGGGGTGGTGATCTGTGTGTGCATATATGCATATTTGTGTGTGTGTTATCTATGTATGTAAAATCTGGCTTTATGATTATTATACTGTATAAATTTTATCTAGTTTATGCAATTAAATTATTTTTAAAACTTTCTGTTTCATACATAAAGCTAAAATATTAACTATTCAATGAAACATGTGGGAATGGGAAATTCCACCTCCCCACCCCCCCCCACACACACACACACACACTTACTATAATGCTTTTCAATTGCCTGTCTGAAGGAAGAGAGGGAAAATAAAGGGACCAAAAGAAAAGGTTGGTGCTTTTGATTCAAATGGTCTTGAGAGTGGGTACTTCTAAACTTAACTGAGTGAGAAAGTAACAAACAAGTACATATGAGCCATAGAAAGCACAAAAATTGATTTTAAAATGACAACTGCTCTTTGTGAAGTTTGGAAGCTTAGAAATGCAAATATATCCAGTATAAAACTCCCTAAACACTCTAAATAGAAACTAAAGAAAGCAAGTGAAATATCATTAAACAGTTTAATACTTTTTTAAAAGAGAGAAAATATGTATTTTACTATTGAGTTATATTTATCCCAATGACTTTTTTCTTCTTTATTGACTAAGGTATTACATATGTGACCTTATCCCCCCATTCCCCCTGCCCCCAGCTCATGCCCTCACCCCCCTGGTGTCTGTGTCTATTGGTTAGGCTTATATGCATGCATACAAGTCCTTTGGTTGATCGCTCCCTGTTACCCCGACCCTCCCCTGCCTTCCATCTGAGGTTTGACGGTCTGATCGATGCTTTTCTGTCTTTAGATCTGTTTTTGTTCATAAATTTATATTGTTCATTATATTCCACAAATGAGTGAGAACATGTGATATTTATCTTTCTCTGACTGTTCCCACTGCAGTTTGACAATCAGTTTGAGGCAGCTCTGCCTCTGTATCTATTATTGTTCAAAAGTTTGTAATGGTCTTTATTATCCATGAATGAGTGAGATCATGTGGTATTTTTCCTTCATTGACTGGCTTATTTCACTTAGCATAATGCTCTCCAGCTCCATCCATGCCGTTGCAAATTGTAAGAGTTCCTTCTTTTTTACAGCAGCATAGTATTCCATCGTGTAGATGTACCACAGTTTTCTAATCCATTCATCTACTGATGGGCACTTAGGCTGTTTCCAGATCTTAGCTATGGTGAATTGTGCTGCTATGAACATAGGGGTGCATATATCCTTTCTGATTGGTGTTTTTGGTTTCTTGGGATATATTCCTAGAAGTGGGATCACAGGGTCAAATGGGAGTTCCATTTCCAGTTTTTTGAGGAAACTCCATACTGTCTTCCATAGTGGCTGCACCAGTCTGCATTCCCACCAGCAGTGCACGAGTGTTCCTTTTTCTCCACATCCTCTCCAGCACTTGTCGTTTGTTGATTTGTTGATGATAGCCATTCTGACAGGTGTGAGATGGTACCTCATTGTTGTTTTGATTTGCATCTCTCGGATGATTAGTGACTTTGAGCATGTTTTCATATGTCTCTTGGCTTTCTGAATGTCCTCTTTTGAAAGGTGTCTATTTAGATCCTTTGCCCATTTTTTGATTGGATTGTTTATCTTCTTTTTGTTAAGTTGTATGAGTTCCCTATAAATTTTGGAGATTAGGCCCTTATCAGATTTGACGTTGGCAAATATGATTTCCCATGCAGTGGGTTTTTTTGTTGTTTTGTTGATGGTTTCTTTTGCTGTGCAGAAGCTTTTTATTTTGATGTCGTCCCATTTGTTTATTTTAGCCTTAGTTTCCATTGCCCTAGGAGCTGTATCGGTGAAGATATTGCTTCGGCATATGTCTGAGATTTTGCTGTCTTTGAATTCCTCTGAGATTTTTATGGTTTCCCGTCTTACTTTTTAGTCCTTTATCCATTTTGAGTTTTTTTTTGTGTATGGTGTAGGTTGGACTAGTTTCATTTTTTTGCATGTATCTGTCCAATTTTCCCAACACCATTTACTAAAGAGATTGTCTTGACTCCATTGTATGCTCTTGCCTCCTTTGTCAAATATTAATTGAGCATAGTGGTTTGGGTCAATTGCTGTATTCTCTATTCTATTCCATTGGTCTATATGTCTGTTCTTGTGCCAGTACCAGGCAGTTTTGAGAACAGTGGCTTTGTAATACAGCTTGATATCTGGTATTGAGATTCCTCCTACTTTGTTCTTTTTTCTCAGGATTGCTGCAGTTATTCAGGGTCTTTTTTTATTCCAAATGAATTTTTGGAGAGTTCGTTCTAGGTCTGTCCAATATGCCATTGGTATTTTAATGGGAAGTGCGTTGAATTTATAGATTGCTTTGGGTAGTATAGACATTTTAATGATGTTGATTCTACCAATCCATGAACATGGTATGTTCTTCCCTCTGTTTATATCTTCCTCTATCTCTATTTTCAGTTTCGTGTAGTTTTCGGAGTACAGGTCTTTTACCTCCTCAGTTAAGTTTATTACTAGTTATCTAATATTTTTGGTGTAATAGTAAATGGGATTGTTTTTTTTAACCCCTCTTTCTGTAAGTTCATTATTGGTATATAAAAATGCCATATATTTCTGAGCATTAATTTTGTATCCTGCCATTGACTTTTTAATTGATAAAAATAATTAATTTTTACAGTTAAATATTTTTAAGCACTGTAAGTTTACAGGAACATATTACTTGATGTCATTGTTCTTTCAACAATGTCCTATCATGGTTTATTTGTGGTCAATTTATAGATTCTTTAAATATATTGAGATGTTTCTAACTAGTTTTATTTATACATTTTGTTAGAAAATCTATTGTACTACATTCATATGCAAATATTTTAATACAGTTTTAGGTGTTTTAATTGGAGTTTGCATTGTTATATGGCTGTTAAAGTAATATGAATCTGTCATACAAAGCAGTGCAAGTTTGTAATGATATAGTACTTGAAATATGGAATTTCCAGGAAAAAATATTGAAGTTAATTAAAGAAAAAATGTTGAGTCTTCTGCATTAAAACTAAAAATATTCCTGAGAAAACCATTAAAAATTTAAATATGAAGGGACATAGTATATTTAATAAATTGGAGAGTCAATGTAGTTAGGACATCAATTCCCCTCCAAATTTATCAACTGAATTTAATCACAATAAATATTCTGGCAGACATTTCTTTCAATGTAGCAACTGACAAGTTAATTATAATTTCTAATAAAATATAAGGAACCCAGAGTAGACAAAGAAATTATTAAGAAAAACAAAAGTGAAAGGATGAATATAACTTGATCTCAAGAGCTATTACATAGCTACACTAAACAGGACAGCATAATATTGGCAAACAAATAGGCATTGGCAAAGGGAACCTAATAGAAATAGAAAAAGAACTAATTTTATATGTTCAGATGCTTATCAGTAAAACTTCTAAAGAAATTCAATTGGAAAAGACTTTTTCAAGAAATGATAATAGAAAACATCCAGATATTTCCATGGGGGTGGGAGGGAACATTAACCCATACTTCACATCCTTACACAAAAATTGACTCTAAAGATTCTAACACACCAAAGACTTAAATTTACAAGGCAAAACTTTGTTGTTGTTTTTCTAGGAGAAAATTTCTGTGACCCTGGAGTAGACCCAAATTATTCTATTTCCTTAATAACTAAACTTTGAAAATAAGATTCAGTGCTTCTAAATGATGATCCAAGAATGATCCTCAACATTAAATTCATCTCTAGCCATACCATAAATGAAATAGAATGGCTTAACAGCATGGGAGCAGAGGAGGACAAATGATTATTGATGTTAGGTTCAGTTTTCCTTTTGTTAAACCAAGTGCTCAATAAATAGATCTTATTTTTTATAGCCTGATGTTAAAAAAAGACTCTTTTTAGTTGTGTGGTACCATTTGTTTTGCATTGTAGAATGTACATAAACTAATTTCTTTCTAGTCACTAGCTCAGACAACATTCTTTAATTTACTTTGAGTCTCATTTTAAGCTATCCTTGCAAGGCTTCACTGAATTCTGCCCTCTCCTACTTCTGCACATTAGATAGAATAGGTTTCTTGCTCCTTAGTCCAATAACATTCTGAGTATTTCTTTGTTAGAAATTTGAGTTCATTGTATTAAATTGTTATCCTGAGTGCCTATTTTCTCTACCTGAAGTAAACAACCAACCCAGCTGGTGTGGCTCAGTGATTGAGCATCTACTCATGAGCCCAGTGGTCTCAGTTCAATTCCCAATCAGGGCACTTACTCAGGTTTCAGGCTTGATTCCCAGTAGGGAACATGCAGGAGACAGCCAATGTATAATTCTCTCTCATTGATGTTTCTATCTCTCTCTCCCTCTCCCTTCCTCTCTCTGAAATCAATAAAAACATATTAAAAAAAAAACAGTGGCTGGCACAGTGATTAAAAGAGTATGTATATTCACAAAATACACTTATTAGAAAAATATTTCTCTTCTTTAGCAAATTATTTATTTCTTTGAGATTTATATTTTTCATTCTCTAACGTGTTTATGGAGGTATATTTATTTTTCTAAAATCCTGTGTTTTCTTGGTCCTCTTCTTTCTTTTCTTTTTCTTCCTTTTACTTTAAAATATTTAATTTTTAGTAACTAGAAATTTCTGGAGGGAATAACTTTCTATTTTATCATTTTAGCATGAAGACTATGAAATTTTAAGCTCAATATTAGATAGCAACAAATGTGCAGGATATTGCTTTATTTACAAGCTTTGCATTGTGAATTATACTCTAAAGTGCTAAGTAAACAAACAATGACCTAGTTTTTAGATTTTGATCTATGAGAAGACCAATTAATAAGCTATGAATAAGATATGTGATATCTTCCACAGCTTATAGAGAAATCAGAATTGATTAGGAATATAAAGCTTACATTTTCCCTTTAAAACTATAATATACCTCCATTTGCAAAAATTGAAGATTTAACATACATGTAAAACAATCTGTAACATACATAAAAAATCTATTTTTAAGATGTATAAAAATCTATTAAATCTAGTAAAACTTTAAAATCTGGTAAATACAAAAAAATATATTTAATACCCTATAGGTAAAAAATAATCAACTCTTTTCAGTGAATGTAGAAATGTTAGCCAATTATGATGAACAATAACAACAACAACAAAAGAAAAACATTTCAAACCATAGTAATGGCCCTTGAGAACTCATACAACTTGACAAAAGGAAGACAAACAAATCAATTAAAAAATGAGCAAAGGACCTAAGTAGACACTTCTCCAAAGGGGACACACGGATGGCCAGAGACATATGAAAAAATGTTCAAAGTCACTGATCATTGGAGACATGCAAATCAAAATGACAGTGAGGTACCACCTCACACCTGTCAAAATGGTTACCATCAGCAAATCAACAAATGATAAGTGCTGGCGAGGTTGTGGAGAAAAAGGAACCCTAGTACACTGCTGGTGGGAATGCAGACTAGTGCAGCCACTGTGGAAAACAATATGGAGTTTCCTCAAAAAAATTAAATATGGAACTCCCATTTCACCCAGTAATCCCACTTCTAAAGTGCCCATCAGTACATGAGTGAATAAAAAATTTGTCATACATTTACACGATGGAATGTTCTGCAGCAGTAAAAAGATGAATCTCTTACCCATGAGACAGCATGGAGGGATCTGGAGAGTATTATGCTAAGCGAAATAAGCCAGTCAGAAAAAGATAAGTAGTATCACATGATCTCACTCACATGTGGAACCTAACGAACAAAATAAACTGGTGAACAAAATAGGTCCAGAGACATAGAAGCATGGAACAGACTGTCAAATCTCAGAAGGAAGGGGGAGAAGGGTGAGTGGGTGGGAAGAAATTAACCAAAGTACTTGTATGCATTTATGCATAACCCATGGACACAGACAATAGGGTGGTGAAGGCCTGGGGTGAGGGCAGGCTAGAAGGGGTCAATGGGGGAGAAAAAGGGGACATATAATACTTTCAACAATAAAGATTTAAAAAAAAAGATAAAGGTCCTTGAATATTGTAGCACCTAATTGAAATGGTTATAGAGAAAAGTAAAACCATAAGAAAACAAGCATCATCTGGAATCTGGGTACCAACTACCTCTTGCTAAGTGGCCCCAGTCTGGCACTAGCAGCAGCCTGACTTGGTTCATAGGTTGGGCTCCCCTGGGCACCTCTAAACCCAACAAAAATAGCAGTTATCTGTAGATCACTCTGTAGCTTGTGTTTGTTGGCCCCAGGCAGGGCACAGGCAGTGGCTTACTTTGCACCTCCTGAGAGGCCTCAGAGCCATTGTACCTGTTGGACAGCATCACTCAATACCAGATTACAACTCTACCACCTCCATGAGCAACACACTTAAGGGGCAAACTCGGTGGGTATCAGGGCTTCACTAGAGCAAGTCATACTCCATAGGGTTGACTCCTGCACAGCTGCTTCTCTGCTGTAGTTGTGGCCTGTCCTGGCAGCCAATTGTCTTGGGGGTCAGTCCCTCTCAGTGACACCACAGCAATCAACTACAACGGAACAGTACACACAGCTCACACAGGGGCATACTTGGAGTGCCCAGCTTGGGTGACTGGGGAGGCTATGCCACTCTGTCCTACCACATAAGGCCACTCTACCAACCACATAAGGCAGCTCTACCTAATATATATAAACTAGAGGCCTGATGCACAAAATTCATGCAACAGTAGGCCTTCGCAGCCGCAGCAGCTGCCTCGATCCTGCGGCTGCAGCCCTGGCTTCATCAGGAAGGACATCCGGATGGTCGTTCGGTTGATTTGCATATTATGCTTTTATTATTATAGATAAGCATAAGAAAGCAGCCAAAATGTGGAGACAAATAGATGGGTCCCAAATGAAGGAATAGGAGAAATCTCCAGGCAAACAAAACAAAACAAAACAAAACAAACTAAATGAAATGTAGGCAAGCAAACTACAAGATACAGAGTTAAAAACAATGGTTATAAGAATGCTAGAAGAAATTAGTGAGAATTTCAACAGCATAGAAAAGGACATAGAAACCATAAATAGAACCTTTGAGATATGAAGGCTAAAGTAACTGAAATAAAGAATAATTTACAGGGAATCAACAGTAGAATAGATGAAACTGAGAATCTAATCAGTAATTTAAAATATCAGGAAGCAAACAAAATGAAAACAAACAAACAAAAAACACCTAATCAGAAGAAAAGAAATTTCCAAAAATATCATGATAGTGTAAGGATCCTCTGGGACAACTTCAAGCATACCAAATTTCACATCATGGGGATGCTGAAAAAAAGAAGAGAGAAAGAATTGAAAACCTATTTGAAAAAAAATAATGACATAAAACTTCCCTTACCTGCTGAAGAAAATAGACATGTAAGTCCAGGAAGTGCAGAGAATCTCAAACAAGATGAAACCAAAGAGGCCCACACCAAGACACATCACAGTTAAAATGCCAAAGGTTAAAGACAAAGAGAGAACCTTAAAAGCAGCTAGTTTCCTACAAATGAGTTCCCATAAGACTGTTAGCTGACTTCTCAACCGAAACTATGCAGGACAGAAGGGAGTGGCAAGAAATATTCAAAGTGATGAAAAGCAAGGACCTACAACCAAGATTACTCTATCTGGCAAAGCTATCATTTAGAATCAAAAGACAGATAAAGGGCTTCACAGACAAGAAAAAGCTAAAGGAGTTCATCACAACCAAACCAGCATTACATGAAATATTAAAGAGTCTTTAAGAAGAAGAAAAAAAATTATGAACAATAGAATGGCAATACATATATCTATCAACAATTGAATTTAAAATAAAAATAAACAAACAAGCAGAACAGAGACAAACTCATAGATACAAACAAAGAACATTTTGACTGCTGCCAAATGTGAGTGCGGTTGGGGAGGATGGGTGAAAAAGGTGAATGGATTTAAGAGTGCAAATTGGTAGTTACAGAATAGTCATAGGGATGTAAAATACAGAATAGGGAATATGGTCCATAATATTCTAATAACTACTAGTATGTATGGTGTCAGATAGGTATAAGATTTTCTGGGATGATCACTTAGTAAGTTATATAATGTCTAGTCACTGGATTGTACACCTGAAACTAATATAATATTGTATGTCAACTGTAATTGAAAATTTTTAAAAAATAATTCTAAAAAGAAGTAAATTGGATAAGCAAGAGCAGACAGATATTTTAAAAAATATTTTTATGGATTTCAGAGAGGAAGGGAGAGGGACACAGGGAGAGGGATACAGAAACAACAATGATGAAAGAGAATCATTGATTGGCTGCCTCTTGCCCGCCCCCCCCCCCCCCTCCTACTGGGGATCCAGCCCCCAATCCTTGCATGTGCCCTTGACTGATATTGAACCTGGGATCCTTCAGTCCACAGGCCGACACTCTATCCACTGAGTCAAACCAGCTAGGGCCAGATTTAAAAAACAAAACAAAACAAAAAAACACGTTGGTTTTTATTTTTTCTTCTGGGTTTCTGAGTATAGGATTGTTTAGATTTTAGTTAAATGTATAATTTAGCTCCAATATAAACAAAATATTAAGAAGAAAATACATCTTCACTCTTGATATTTCAAAAGGAGGGACATAAATTGATGTAGGATTCCTGGCTTTTCTCTTACATGTGACTTCTCACCATAAGAGGGAGAGGGACTTATCCATTGCTGAATTTCTACCAGGGGTGGGCAAACTTTTTGACTCAAGGGCCACAATGGGTTCTTAAACTGGACCGGAGGGCCGGAACAAAAGCATGGATGGAGTGTTTGTGTGAACTAATATAAATTCAAAGTAAACATCATTACATAAAAGGGTATGGTCTTTTTTTTTTTTTAGTTTTATTCATTTCAAACAGGCCGGATCCGGCCCGCGGGCCATAGTTTGCCCACGGCTGATAGGGCTTTCCTACTTTTCTTTTTTTAATTATAAAGTGTCCCTTGAAAAGACAGATTTTGTAGTGATCTTCCATGACACAAATAGTATAGGAACAGATTCTGCTTCTGAAAATGTGATATGGTTCTACTTAAGGTGGTTACTGGTGTGTATATTTATCTTATTTTGGGGTGTGGACTTGGGTCTATTTTCCCACAAATATAAACCACAATTTCCAATATAAGTTTCATGGATAATAAACATGATATTTTGCTCTTCATTTATCCTACTTAGTTGAGTTGCTTTCAAACTTAAGTAGGAAAATGTGCCACTATATTGGATGCCCTCACACCCAATAGATGTGCATAAGGATGGTAGGGTCCCAGCCACAATGAATGATTTTAGAGATAGTAGAAATAAGAACTAGTGTTTAAACTAATCTGACTATTTTACAAGTGAGGAATCTACTCTCTAAAGAGGTTAATTAGCCTATTTAAGGGCTTACAGTTAATTTGTGGCAAAACTGTAAATGAACTATGATCTATTGACAATCAGGGTCATTGTCATTATCAGGGTCAGGATTCCTTTAAACTATCCTATATAATAAAAGGGTAATATGCAAATAGACCGAATGGCAGAACAATTGAACAACCAATCAAAGCTTAATATGTTAATGATATGATAATGCTGCTCAACTGCTTGCTATGACATGCACTGACTACCAGAGGGCAGACAGTTGGCTAGTTGACCAGTCGCTATGACGTGTACTGAACACCAGAGGGCAGATGCTCTGACCGGTAGGTTAGCTTGCTGCTGGGGTCCGGCCTATCAGGACTGAGTGAGAAAGGCCAGACATGCCCTGGAGCCCTCCCGGGGCCCCTCACTGGCCCCATCATGTACTGGTGGAGTCCCTCAGCCTGGCCTGCACCCTCTCACAATCCGGGACCCCTAGGGGGAATGTCAGAGAGCTCGTTTCAGCCCTATCCCCCAGGCCACACCCCTTGGGAGTGTGCCAGACACAGGGCTCATGGCTGGTGAGCGCTGCTGGAGCAGCACGAGCCTCTCCTGATCAGGACTGATTGGGCGTGAGCCCATGGCAGGCACAGTGGGGCCGGGATGAGTGAGAGCAGCAGGTAGGAGCTGCAGGTGGCGTTGGACAGTGAATTTTGGCCCAATCCCTGCAGGCCACCCAGAGGACCCCACCCATGCATGAATTCGTTCACCGGGCCTCCAGTATTGCTATAATACCCATGCAGGAGCCTCTCCTGATCAGGACTGATTGGCCGTGAGCCCATGGCAGGCACAGTGGGGCCGGGATGAGTGAGAGCAGCAGGTAGGAGCTGCAGGTGGCGTTGGACAGTGAATTTTGGCCCAATCCCTGCAGGCCACCCAGAGGACCCCACCCATGCATGAATTCGTTCACCGGGCCTCCAGTATTGCTATAATACCCATGACCTGCAAAGCCAGAAGATCTCATTTCTATATTTAGACCTTTTTCATATTACTTTCATATTATGCCATTCAGTTTTCTTTTTTGCATAACCATGCTCAAGTTCACAAGGTTGTTTTGGAATAAGAAGGTATATGTATGTAAAGGACTCCCTATAAACTTTACTGTAGAGTAAATAGCCACTTCCTATATTATCTTAATATAACTATTTTAGTAAAATGAATAAAAACGAGTAAAGAAATGATTATAAAAATATCCGGTTTTATCAATGCTAATTAAGATAATAAAGTATAAGCAGATAGTTTTAACTCTATAGGTTTAAAATGTATTTATTTGAAACATAAAATGAGGATATCCTATCTAATAAAGAGGGAATATGAACATTGACCATCACACCATCACAAAGATGGTGGTGCCCACAGTGGAGGTGGGGTTTCCGTAACACAAGATGGCTGTGCCCACAGCGGATGTGGGTTTCCATAACACAAGATGGCTGCACACACAGCGGAGGCCGAGTTCCCGTAACAAGTCTTAAAGAGCAATCAGAAGGGACCTGAGGCTGCGCCCCCTCCTGGTGGGGTTTGACAGGGGCCCTGAGGCTGCGCCCCTCCTACCCAGCGGGGCTTGATGGGGGACCTGAGGCTATGCCCCTGTCCCAGCACTGGGCCAGGGGACCTGAGGCTGCACCCCCCGCCCGGTGGGGCTTGATGGGGGATCTCAGGCTGCATCCCCTGCCCGGTGGGGCTAAACAGGGAACTTCAAGCAGCGCCCCTTACCCTGGTGCCGGGTCAGGGGACCTGAGGGTGCACTGGGGAACCTGAGGCTGCACCCCCCACTCGGCATGCACCGGGGGACCTGAGGCTGTACCTCACACCCGGCGCTGGGCAGGGGGACCTGAGGCTGCGCCCCCCGCCTGGCAGGGCTGGGTGGGGCTGGATCTCGCCCAATGGGGATGGGGCCAGCTGGGTCTGGGTCTCACACAGTTTTGAGGCACCGCAGGTGGCCAGGGACTTGACTCTGGGTCCCGCGGCGTGCCCCAGACTCTGACAGGAGGAAGATTTTCATATACATTTTACTAATTTTCTTTCATCTCTGACACTTCTATTATAAAGGGCAAATAGCAATATTAAAATATTTCCTCTAATTAATCCCCATTTAATGTGCATGAATTTCATGCACCAGGCCACTAGTACTTTTATAATAATTGAGAAATTATAATTTTTGTATAAGATAAAACTAAGGATATTCTAACATATCATATGGATATTTTTTGAGCTAAACAAATACAAAAAAATCTCATTCATCCTGTCATTACCAAACCAATTGCTCTAATGTCTAAATTCATCTTTCTTAGATGGCCTGTTTATCCTGTTCTATTCCTTTTCTTACCTTACCAAACCAAGTTCATATACATTTACTCAGCAATATCTTCTATTTTTGTTACTGTATTTCACAATCATTTTAGTAATTAATACAATTCAATGTTAAATAGGAGTAACATCTTAAAAAGTGTTTATCTTACTCCTAATGAAATAGTTTGCAAAAAGTAGACAAGATCAAATGAAGAATTGTTATTTTATTAACTTTCCTTTTTTGCTATCAATCTTACCTGTGGGATAATTGTTCTAATGGTATCTGTGCATATATAATGATATGCCTAATCCCACCTTTTGTTTAAAATCTCACCCCAAAATAATGTGACATCAAGGACAGGTCACAAAACCCATTTGAAAGATTGCTTCAATACTTCTGGCATTTAACAGATTTATCTTCATTTTGTTATCATGTGCCCTTTAAAGTAAATTTTAAGATGAAATATTCTAACTTCTGATTGAGATTCTACAGTGGTGACATAGTCAGCATTTTCAACCAATTCTGTGTTCTGAGCCCAATAAAGATCTGAAAATTCTCTCTTCTTAAGTATCAAATTGGGGAGAAAAGGATTGGAAGCATTACATGGTTTTGTTTAGTACTAGAGGCCCGGTGCATGAAATTCATGCACATGGGGGGTGGGGTCCCTCAGCCAGGCCTGCACCCTCTCCAATCCAGGACCTCTCAGGGGATGTCCGACTGCCGATTTAGGCCCGATCCTATAGGGATCGCCTCCCTGCCTGATTGCCTGTAACCACTTCTGCCAGCTGGCCTGATTTCCCCCTAACTGCTCCCCTGCCAGCCTGATTGCCCCTAACCGCTGATGCCTCGGCCCCCACCACCGTGGCTTTGTCTGGAAGAGGTCTGGTCTAATTAGCATATTACTCTTTTATTAGTATAGATGGTGTTCCCATCTGAGAGTAAATACATTCCTCACTGCCAACCAATTGGGTTTCAAATGTGTGTTCTTAGAAACAATGCTTTGATAATGACACTATTGCCAAATAAAGACCAACCATTCCATTTTTTACAACAAATTATAACAAATCACTTTCAAACTCCAAAATTATCAAAATGAACTAGTTCCTTATTGGCCTCTTAGCACAATTATTTAGCTATTTTCCAATGAGATTAGTAAATTCTAAAAGTTCTAAGAGTTATAGAGTCTTGCTTAAATAAAATTAAAAATAGTCCTCACAAAGTAACAAAGAGAATTTTTTTCAGTTAAAAACATCACTATATTGACATTTTTTACTAATATTGAAAATTATTAGTTTTCATTAGAAGTTTCCTAGAGACATCTAAAGCAAGTTACAAATAAAAGATTTTAGATTTTGTTCACACTTTTCAAATGCTCAAAAATTATGTGTGATAATAATATCAACCAAGAAGTCAAGAATTCAGTGAGAAAGTGGTTTATAAGGATTAGATCTTGTTAGAGGATAAGAAAAAGTCTCTCTCTCTTTGTTTTGTTTTGTTCTTATGCAGAGTTCTGAGAACGTGAATCTTAAATAAAGATTATAAGGAATTTTATTCATATTCAAAAGTGGAACAAATCATACAAATTTCTCTGAACTGACAAGGAATTAAGAGGAAATGGCCTGCAGGAGAGAACAAGGTATCTGAGACTCCTCATCAGCAGTCTAATCAAGTGAGGGCCCAGTGGCAGTTCTAAGCAGCCCACACAATTACTCTGGAATTTGCTGCTAGTAAAATATCTTCCTGTCTTATAGTCACATTCTATGATTGTCACCTGAATGGAGTGATCGGGGTAGAATAACAAGTGTAAAACATTTTATTAAATGTTTCTTCGTTTGTGCTTTGGTATCAGCCACTCACTGTGTTTATGTTTTTATACTAACCATCTTATATAGACCCTCAGGCAAATGTGCATATATCCCAGAATAGTAAAACACAAAGTGATATAATATGCATAATCATTACACCACAGCTTAAGTTTATATTTTTAGAGTGTATAAGAGTGTAAAAAATTCCTCTCCCACAAATGACATGTTCTTTGATATTTAGTTTTGAAAAGGTTATCAGCCCTAAGAAAAACTTTAAAACTAGGCAAACATCTATAAAATAGTTCATCTAGATAGTGTTTGGCAAGCATAGATTATTGAGATCTGAGGAAAAGAGGAAACCTTCACAACATGAAAATATACCACATTGAGGAGAGGTTGTTTAACCCGGAGGCTACCTGCAAACAAGCACCAACCACCTCCATGGAGTTATTAACAAAATGCTGTGTTCCTGTGGGGGAGAGGACAGGAAGGGCTGTGTGATTCAAATTTTATTCAAAACCATTAGACAGACAGAGAGAGAAATGGTGGCACACATCCTTTCTGACTCTCCTCGCTTCTTTCCAATCTCCTCTCAAGAGGGAAGCAGCACGATGAAATACACAAATGGCAATCGAAGAATAAAAATTGGAAATTTTTGACTAAGTTGAGACGATATTGTTTCAATAATGAATGAATATTCACTGAGCTCTCTTTAAGATTTCAAGGCACTTGTCTAAGCATCAGAGATTTAAAGAAAGAAAGAAAGAAAGAGTCTCTGCTATGATTTTTTAAAGAATGATCTGAATAAGGACACATTTGTAATACCTTAACTAATAAGGAATTAAAAAAAAAGAATGATCTGATAATGACAGTATCACCAAATAAAAAACAACCATTTCATTTTGACAACAAATTATAACAAATCACTTTCAAACTGCACAATTAACTAGTACATAACTAGGACACAAATGCTACTTCTGAATTTCAGGTTGCTATATGAGCAGTTATCCTAACTTGGATTTTGGAAGAAAATGAAGATGGAGGGATGCCTGGAAAAACAAAGAAATTATACAAATTAGCCTCTTAAAGTATGGTTATATCTTTATTCTGTTTGAAACTTGTTCAAATAACACATACTAGTAAGCAACATGCTTCCTCCTGTCAAATTGTGCCTGTTTCTATAAAATAATCTATTTTCTCTTTTGTAAATTAACCTTTTGATATAAGCCGAATGTTTTTGATTATTAAATTGTGTATTTTGCTATAAAGTGTGAAGCCACATGAATCACTAATTGGTGTGGAGAAGGAATAGTAGAGACAACATTTACACCTCTGTGACCACCTTCTCACCCGCAGGAAACCTCATTTATCAGGAAATTAAGTTTTCTAAATTAATGTAAGGACCTCTATGGCCCTTCTCCATTATTTCAATCCCTTTTATAAACGGAATAAGAGAAAAGCCATCAATATAAAGAAGTATCATGGAGTGTCAATAAATATGTAATAATTGAATACTTAAATAAGAAATTAGCATATTCTTCCTAATGCCTTAAAAGTTGAGTCTACTAAAGGAATCACCTGATCAAAATCTATTTCAGTCCTTAAACCATCACTCCCAATGGAAACTCAGGCACAATTCCAGCCCTCCTATTCTCCAGAGTTTGCATTAATATGTTGTCCTGCTATTGGTTTGCAGGTAAAAGTCTGAAACTGGCTCCCATACACAGAGGTCAGAGAGAGCCTGAAGAAAGAGGCAGACCATTCCAGATTGGTAAGTGACACATTTAATCAGCAAGGAAAGTTATACACAAGGCTTGTCTTGGGTGGCCACAATCAAGTTTTGTCACCGCTTTTGGACCTTAATCCATGGCAGTCCACGCCCTCGTGGCTGTCAAAAGGGCGTGCTAAAGTCTCCAATCTATTACCTTGCTCTCCCACCTTGTCTGCTAGCCCCAAAGATAGCACAGGGGTGGACAGCCACATGTCCCTCTCTAACCTCAGTTCTTCTTTCAACTTCCTAACAGAGCTTCAGACTCTAGTTGGGCATTGGTGGCCAACCACCCTGCCCACCATTAAAGACCATCTGCCACAGCAGCATTCTTTTCTCCTCCTTGCCTCAGTGCACTATACCGTTTATCCTCAAGCAAAAGCATCAAAGTAACTGGTGTTTCTGTGCCATTCCTTCCCACATAGAGGCTGATGGTCAACTTGAGATTTCCCCTACAAATTCCTTTCCCCAAAATACCTTTTTTTTTTCAGTATCCTGACTGTCTCTCCAATTATTGGTTCATAAATTCAGGAATTCACTGGGGCAGTGGTGGGCGGGGGGGAGGTAAATATGAAACTTGTCCTTGTACATGTAGGGAAAAAGAGATCAAAGAAAGAGGCAGGACCGTCCAGATTGGTAGGTGGCAGGTTCAGTAAGCAAGGGAAGTTATATACAAGGCTAGTCTTGGGAGCTGCAAGACAAGTAGATCTCTGAACCATCCACAGACTCTTAAAGTTTGTATAGAGTGTTTAACTGGGTTCAGTCGTGTATTCAGTCCAAATTGTCTCAACAACACATTGCTCTCTCTAGACTGTGTCCTTAAAAGAGTCCTAGTGTGGGGATGGTGGGCAGAGAAGGAAGTGAGGAACCTCCAATTGCCTGGGTACATTCGCTCTTATGTCAGCCATCAGTCACTCCCTTTTAATGTCCTCCTCCAACACCTGCTAACCAAAACTAAGGTCAACATCATGGATAATCCTTGGGCTCCTGTATGTCCCTTGAGTCACAGAACACCCAAACCCTCAGTGTGATTTGCTCCTTCAGATTTTGCTACCTGCCCTGATCTCTGCTCCATGGACTAGTTACCTTGCTTTACCCCTCTCTCCTTTCACAACTGTGGCCTCTTCCCAAGTTTTGCTCCATCTCACATCTTTTGCCCATCCTGACACACACATATAAACACAAACATATATTTTAGGACATGATAGCTCTGATTAGAATCTTTTAGAATATCTACTAGTAGATCTCACTCTCCTTATTTTATTCTATCCTGCACATAGTGTTGGGGTACTTATATGAAATAGCCTATTACTCAGAACCACATTTGAGCTCATTGTGCCCCTGCACTCTTTCCTTGCACTATAAATCCGTGTATAGCTATATACAACCTCCAGGGAGCCCTTTCGTACTATTTATGCATATTTAATTTGTATTTGTCATTTTGCATATTTGCATTTATCATTATTTACTGCGTGCTTTCTATATGCCAGGAATTTATAAACACTTTATATATATAAATTTTCCCTCTAATATACCACTAGCAAATAGGATATTACGATATTATACCCCAAGCCTTAAAATTGACTTAGAAAGTCTAAACCATATGACCAAGAGGCAGAACTCTAGTTCTTAGCTTCCTTTTCCAAACCAGTTATTGCAGCTGCAATTGTTACCCCAGCTTTGTTTGACAATTACTCTTGGATTGTTCCTTTTTTCTTTTCTTTTTTTCTGGTAAAGCTCACATCCTGATAATTTCTTTCCTTGCTCTCATGATTTTACAATTAAAACTCTATAGAGCTGGGCCTTGTTTCTGGTTTAAAATTATTATTTTAAAATATTTCTTGATATAGATTTCCTTCTCAATAATTTAGCTGCATTTTCACCATTAAAACAACTAATTTATCAATTGTGTATATATATATATATTTAAAATTAAGTGCATAGAAATTATAACTTCATTTAAAAAGAATAGGCTGAGGGTTATTGCCTTAGGGGAAAGAGCATACAAGGAAACTACAGAGAACCAAGACTCAAACTTTTGGCTTTAAGTTCTAAAAAAAGTTTCTTAGAACAGAACTAATTTATCAATTGTAAACATATATACATATATATATTTAAAATTCAGTGCATAGAAATTATAACTTCATTTAAAAAGAATAGGCTGAGGGTTATTGCCTTAGGAGAAAGAGCATACAAGGAAACTACAGAGAACCAAGACTCAAACTTTTGGCTTTAAGTTCTAAAAAAAGTTTCTTAGAAGCTGATTAAATGAAGCTGGGGGTGGGGGGATATATATATATCTACACTAATAAAAGAGAAACATGGTAATTGGCGTACGACCTCTACCCTTTTCATTGGCTAATCAGTGAGTATATGCAAATTAACTGTCAGCCAAGATGGTGGCCGGCAGCCAGAAATTATAACTTCATTTAAAAAGAATAGGCTGAGGGTTATTGCCTTAGGGGAAAGAGCATACAAGGAAACTACAGAGAACCAAGACTCAAACTTTTGGCTTTAAGTTCTAAAAAGAGTTTCTTAGAAGCTGATTAAATGAAGCTGGGGGAGGGGGGGATAGATATATATAATAAATGATTAGGAGCAGTATAACTTTTAAAATAAATGATCTTATCCTGGTTGGTGTGGTTCAGTAATTGAGCATCCACCCATGAACCAGGAGATCACAATTGGATTCCTGGTCATGCCCACCCTGTTACAGGCTCCATCCCTGATTAGGGGTGGGCAAGAGGCAGCCAATCAGTCTGATTGTGATTCAGAATCCAACTGCATAAGCCACTCTCTTGGCTCCATGCATAATTCCTTAATTTAATGCCCCCCAAGAATAATAGTGTTAATCATGTCAACCAACTGGTAGGTGAATATCACCTTAGAACCCATGCAGACCAATCCAGTGACCAATGTGGACTGCAGCTCCACCCCACCCACCAAAGGCATCTCTCTGCTGGCCAGTTACCCTGAGTTCCTAAGAGGTCCTCTTTCCTCAAGTCCAGGTTTCAGAGCAAGAGCTTATGAGAGGCCCACACCCTGCTTCCTTCTAGTTCACTTTGTTGCCCTTGGAAAGGCTGTTTTTTTTTTTTTTTTAACTAAAAAT
>NW_005371298.1:566522-574582 GCF_000412655.1 Myotis brandtii
TCTCTCTCTCCCTCTCCTTTTCTCTCTCTGAAATCAATAAAAACATATTTTGAAAAAATAAAAAATAAATGATCTTTACTGGGCAGTGCTGGTGATGCTGAGCTACCCGATCTGTCCGAGATGACAGAGGTGGAGAAGACACTGAAGCGACTTCAGAGCCAGAACGGAGTGCAGGGAATCATTGTGGTGAACTCAGAAGGCATTCCCTTTAAGAATATTGATACCGAATTTTTGGACTGGAACCCAGATTCTTTGTCTGCCGAAATCGAAGAATGAGTCCACAGACAGAAAGTGGTATAGCAAAGGTGGAGATTTATTGAAGAACAAGTACATACTCCCAAGTAGGGAGGGGGAAGAGTCCCACAGAATGGACTTCCAAACAGGGAGGGGGAAAAGGGTCCCACTGAGTTTTTCCCCCCCATGGTTTATAAAGGCTGAAGTTCCTGTGTTCTGATATCCCCTCTGATTGGTCAATATTCCCCTCAAATTGGTTTCTATAGTGATTCCTAAGGCCCTCCTCCCTCATAGTCCTTCCATTTCTCTGGGCTTTCTTCTTTTCCTTCTGAATGAAGGCTTCCTTCTCTTTATTTTGTAAATATAGACCTTTCTTGGCTACTTCCAGTTCCCTTGTCTTATGGAAATATACCTGTTGCTGCTTCCTTGTCTTATGGAGATGTAACTGCACCTGACTTCCTTGTGCTATGGAAATGTACCTTCTCCCAGTCTGCAGCCCCACGCTTTTCCATGGACCCCAATTCTAAGAAATTCCTAAGCCTGACTATGTTATCCCAAAATTACTGCTTCAGTACCATTGACAATCCTACCACCACACAGTACACCACCCTCACATACAACTTCATCTGGAAGGCCCCAAGCACTGTGCATGAAATTGACTCCCAGAATGACCTCACTTTCCTTTGAATTCACTCCAAGAAAAATGAAATTATGGTTGCAGCAGATAAAGACTACTTTCTGATTGTGATTCAGAATCCAACTGCATAAGCCACTCTCTTGGCTCCATGCATAATTCCTTAATTTAATGCCCCCCAAGAATAATAGTGTTAATCATGTCAACCAACTGGTAGGTGAATATCACCTTAGAACCCATGCAGACCAATCCAGTGACCAATGTGGACTGCAGCTCCACCCCACCCACCAAAGGCCGGAGTGCAGGGAATCATTGTGGTGAACTCAGAAGGCATTCCCTTTAAGAATATTGATACCGAATTTTTGGACTGGAACCCAGATTCTTTGTCTGCCGAAATCGAAGAATGAGTCCACAGACAGAAAGTGGTATAGCAAAGGTGGAGATTTATTGAAGAACAAGTACATACTCCCAAGTAGGGAGGGGGAAGAGTCCCACAGAATGGACTTCCAAACAGGGAGGGGGAAAAGGGTCCCACTGAGTTTTTCCCCCCCATGGTTTATAAAGGCTGAAGTTCCTGTGTTCTGATATCCCCTCTGATTGGTCCCTGATTGTGATTCAGAACCCAACTGCATAAGCCACTCTCTTGGCTCCATGCATCATTCCTTAATTTAATGCCCCTCAAGAATAATAGTGTTAATCATGTCAACCAACTGGTAGGTGAATATCACCTTAGAACCCATGCAGACCAATCCAGTGACCAATGTGGACTGCAGCTCCACCCCACCCACCAAAGGCATCTCTCTGGGAGATGTAACTGCACCTGGCTTCCTGGTGTTATGGAAATGTACCTTCTCCCAGTCTGCAGCCCCACGCTTTTCCATGGACCCCAATTCTAAGAAATCTCTAAGCCTGCCTATGTTCCCCCAAAATTACTGCTTCAGTACCATGGACAATCCTACCACCACACAGTACGCCACCCTCACGCACAACTTCTTCAGGAAGGCCCCAAGCACCGTGCATGAAATTGACTCCCGGAATGACCTCACTTTCCTTTGAATTTGCTCCAAGAAAAATGAAATTATGGTTGCAGCAGATAAAGACTACTTCCTGATTGTGATTCAGAACCCAACTGCATAAGCCACTCTCTTGGCTCCATGCATCATTCCTTAATTTAATGCCCCTCAAGAATAATAGTGTTAATCATGTCAACCAACTGGTAGGTGAATATCACCTTAGAACCCATGCAGACCAATCCAGTGACCAATGTGGACTGCAGCTCCACCCCACCCACCAAAGGCATCTCTCTGTTGGCCAGTTACCCTGAGTTCCTAGGAGGCCCTCTTTCCTCAAGTCCAGGTTTCAGAGCAAGGGCTTATGAGAGGCCCACACCCTGCTTCCTTCTGACAATCAGTTCACTTTGTTGCCCTTGGAAAGGCTGTTTTTTGTTTTTTTTTTTAACTAAAAATAACTGAAACTAGAAAAAAATAATCTTAAATTATTTTCTTTTTTATAATTATTTGCCATTATAACTTTTTTATTAAGTCATAGGTTTATGCTCAACCATTGAGCCACACCAGTCAGGCACACAGGGAGGGGGAAAAGGGTCCCACTGAGTTTTTCCCCCCCATGGTTTATAAAGGCTGAAGTTCCTGTGTTCTGATATCCCCTCTGATTGGTCAATATTCCCCTCAAATTGGTTTCTATAGTGATTCCTAAGGCCCTCCTCCCTCATAGTCCTTCCATTTCTCTGGGCTTTCTTCTTTTCCTTCTGAATGAAGGCTTCCTTCTCTTTATTTTGTAAATATAGACCTTTCTTGGCTACTTCCAGTTCCCTTGTCTTATGGAAATATACCTGTTGCTGCTTCCTTGTCTTATGGAGATGTAACTGCACCTGACTTCCTTGTGTTATGGAAATGTACCTTCTCCCAGTCTGCAGCCCCACGCTTTTCCATGGACCCCAATTCTAAGAAATCCCTAAGCCTGCCTATGTTCCCCCCAAATTCCTGCTTCAGTATGATTCTAGTATACACACACATGTATATATTTAAGAAAAATACTGTTTTTATTTACCATTTAATTAAAGAAAATATTGAGTTACAGAAAATAATTTAAAGTAAGTTTTATATGAAGTATGGCAGCAATCATCTCAGGTAGAAACTGTAGTTTAACTTTAACCCTGCTGTTTGGCTTCTGTACTTATTTGCTTTGTTTAACAATAGAAAAGTTACTTTGATTTTCTGAATTGTATAAATCATCCCATTCGATTAAATGCCTTATTGATTGTACTGTGAATATCCCATGGGTTGTGGTCATACTGGTCTTAGAAAGCACATTTCCCTTTATCTGGGAAGGACAGCACAGTTATCCCAAGGTCAGAGGGCTCCAGTTAACGTATCCTTGTTGACTCAGTGTTCCAGAGACCCAAAACTGTAATTTAGAAAATAATCTTAAATTATTTTCTTTTTTATAATTATTTGCCATTATAACTTTTTTATTAAGTCATAGGTTTATGCTCAACCATTGAGCCACACCAGTCAGGCACCACCATTATAACTTTTTATTTAGTACTCTGAGGGCATAATACGCTTATTAAAAATTCTAAAAGTATACCAATTTTTATGTATTTGTTTCACTTATTTAAGTTACAATTACAAACACTCTAGTAGCCTGGTCAGACATTTTACTTTTATTGCATTAATTCAATAGTTTTATACATTTCAAGTACAGATAAGCTCCTAGCAAACTTTTATAAAAACCCATCACACAAATTCAGAGTTAGCATATCTATCTAGGAGCCTATAAGTCTGAATTTTCAACAAGCACCAGAGATGATTCTAATGAATGCAATGTGAAATCACATCCGTGAAATACAGATTGGTCAGAGGGCCTTTGATAAGAAAAAAAGGGCCAAAATTATAGATCTTATTTATGTGACTCTTAGAAAATCTAGTGGGCGTTTTACTATATTCTCATTGCCAGTAACATAGGAGAGTAAATTAAATATGAATTTTCAACAAAGAATATATTATATTTAAACTTTGAATTTTTAAGATATAACATCACAAATTATAATTTATATAACACTAGAGGCCCGTTGCAGGAAGATTCCTGCAAGATTGGTGACCCACCGGCAGGCGCACAGAGGGGCTGACTGCAGGCCCCCCTTTCCTGTTCCATGATCTCCGCAGTGATCCCATGGTCAGGTGCACACAGGGGCTGGCTAGAGGCCGCCCTTTCCATGCAAGAATAGGGCTTCCTGAGGCCGGAGTGAAGCAGTGGAGAAGGGAGCAAAGCCCTCCTTGGCGGGCTTCGCTCCCTTCTCTGCCGCCTCACTCCCTCCTTTCTCTGCCACCTCACTCCATCCCGTCTCCACCGCCTCGGATCCCTCCAGTCTCCGCCACCTCGGATCCCTCCCTTCTCAGCTGCCTCGCTCCCTCCCGTCTCCGTCGCCTCAGATCCCTCCTTCTGATTGGCTGATGGGCATAGCGAAGGTACGGTCAATTAGCATCTTTGTCTTGTATTAGTGTAGATTGTTTATTAAATCCAAAATTAAATATGCAATTTTTTAATCTCTAGTCATCTTTTTTACTATAAAAAATGTGTATTCAAATTGTGTTTAATTTACAAGAAATAATTCCCTGGATTTGAACATGAGACTATGAGATATATGCATTATGATCTTGTGATCTGAGGACATTAATGTACAGAAAGAACTTTTGGGAATTATTAAATAAAAATCCTTATTTCAAAAATTCTAAATTATATGCTACAGAAAACAATTTCTGAATAATCCAGAGTTCACTTAGCAAAAATGCAATTATATACCCCCCCTTTTTTTTTTTAACTAAATGTAGAGAAAACATAAAAGAAAACAAATCTGAGGTAAAAGAGGGGAGGCTATTTAGTTTCCTTGATTTGCTTCAGGGTAATATTTATTCAAGGCCAACCCCTACACTTATATCTGCAGAATGACCCTAAGACCTTATCTAATAAAGAGGGAATATGCTAATTGACTGACACACCCTCACAAGATGGCAGCACCCACAGCCACAAGATGGCAGCACCCAGTCCCCTCAGGCCCACCTCATCCAGCCTCAGTCCCCCAGCCCCCTCAACCCCACCTCAGACAGCCGGAGTCCCCCAGTCTCCTTAGCCCTGCAAAGGAAGGCAGTTGAGGGCAATCGGGCCAGCAGGGGAGGGCAATTGGAAACCATCAGGATGACAGGGGAGGAAAGTTGCAGACAATAATGCTGGCAGGGGAGCAATTAGGCATCAATCAGGCTGGCAGGGGAGCGGTTAGGGGGCTATCAGGCCTGCAGGCAGAATGGTTAGGGGTAATCAGGCAGGCAGGCAGGCAAGTGGTTAGGAGCCAGCAGTTCTGGATTGTGAGAGGGATGTCTGACTGACATCACCCAAGGGGTCCCAGATTGGAGAGCAGGGGTTGCCTAAACCGGCAGTCGGACATCCCCCAAGGGGTCCCAATTGGAGAGGGTGCAGGCTGGCTGAGGGGCACCCTCTCCCGTGCATGAATTTAATGCACCAGGCCTCTAGTAGTATTATAAAAACAATGATCCTGAAACATTGCAGAAACTTATTTATCAAGGACAACTTGACTTTGACCACAACACCCTATGATATAAGGAAAGAGCACTGATACTTGTAAAAAATACACAGTCAATACAGGCAAAAACAAAGGATGATCATGTCTACTTTTAGTCTACCAAAAAAATCTGGTATACAAGAATTCTGGTAAAGTATTATTAATAGGTATAATATTGAACTTTCAGTACGTGCTCTACTATGTTAAAATATGTTTACAGCATATCAACCTGTTACAATCAGAGAAAAATACCAATAGGTATAACAGTGATTATCTCCTTGCAGAGACCTCACAACTAAGAAATATCAGATTCTTCACCGGAATGCAGGGCCTTTTTTCACTAAACCATGTCCCCAGATTAAGTCTCTGAGTTAAGAATAAATTTTTATTACTTCATCTAATGTAACTCTCTGCTAATCATATTCTCTCCAATTGTCTTAATTTCTTTCATAGTATATTTAATTATCTGTATTTTTGTTTTCTTTATGAATAACTAGAAAGTATACTCCATAAACATGGCACCAAGTTATTTTCTTTTCTACTGTATATCTTGAAGAGTGACTAGGATGGCTTAAGCACTTCTTAGCTTTGTTTAAGGTGTTAAATAACAAATGGAGTCATTTTTTTCTTTTCTCTTCCTTTTATCTTTCCTTTTCTTTCCTTCCTTCCTTCCTTTTTCCTTTTGTATGTATATATATATATATCCTATTTCTATTTACAACTTGGTTTTTGTCTATAAAATGAAGCCAAGAGAAGATATATTTTTGGTATATAGTAGAAGAGATTCTAAGAATGTATCTGTTTATTGTTGTCAATAACTGTAAAATGTCCAAGATTTTACTTTACTCACAAGCTAAAAATTCAGCCTGCCATGATTTTATAGATGTTGACAGAAGCAACCAGGACTTTATTGCTCATGGTACAACAGGCGATATGAGCTTCAAGTTCACATCAGTTTGTCCTTGTTGCCCAAGACCCATGTGATGATGCATAGACATCTAGGTGATTCTGCACACATAGTGGTATGTGTTACATAAGAGGAACTCCAAGGTTAGAAAAAATTCAAAAAGCAAACTTTGCAACAGTGGAAGAAATTACTTAAGTTTATTCTTTAGGAGGGAAACACTTTACCTTCCCAAGGCCATTTGTTATACAAATTACTTCATTTATTATACAAGCATCCTTGGGAAGATAGTCCAGAACAAGGTTGACAATCCATGCAGACATCCAAAAATGCAAGAAGAATCACCTCCCATCACTAGCCAGAATCTGATAAAATACTGCATACCTACTAGTATATGTTCTTTGATTTTACTCAGGATTCTTTTCCTCTCAATTAGCATGAATTAGTCTGCACTTAAATTTCAAAATATATATATACCCCCATTGGATAGAAATTGAACAATGTAATAATTTACATGTTTAAAAATGCTTATGTGTATATACATGTAAGCATTACTCCATTGTGTAAAACTGCTCTTTGTAGCTTTTTAGACTAGGATTTAGTCTTTTTAGCAATTTCCCAATAGAGACTCATGTTTATATTATCTACCCTTGGCATTACATATTGAAAGTGAAACTTTACCTTTGTATTCTTCCTCCCAAAACACCATAGCCCTAGTCTAATCAGAAGAAGAACACCAGACACATACCAATTGGTTGACATTCTACAAAATACCTATTACCCTTCAAATATCTCAAGTTATCAAAAACAGGGAAAGTCTGGGACAGGGTCACAGCCAAAAAGTGCCTACAGAGACATAACTAAGGATAATGTTTATCCTGTGTAGGAACCTGGAACAGAGAAAATACATTAGGTATTTATATTGATTCATTTATTATAAGAAATTTATTATATTCATTAATATGTTAATAATGGGGGAACTGGATTTGAGGTATGTGGGAACACTTTGCTCCATCTTAGCAATTTTCCTCTAAATCTAAAACTCTCCCAGAAGTAAGCTTAGTTAAAATATATTATCTCACAGAATACTTTAAAAGTTTTGAATCAAGGTAATGAACATATTCATTATCCCCCAATTTTTCTTTGTGCCCCTTTGTGATTTCCTATACACCCATTTTCAGGCAACTACTAATATGCTTTCTTTACTATGAAATCACTTAAAGTTTCTAAAATTTTATATAAATGAAATCTACAGAATGTACTTTCTTTGGTCTGATTTCTGTCATCCAGCATAATTATTTTAAGATCCAGTCATTTAGTTATGGGTATCAACAATTCAATTCATTCCTTAGTGTTTCTAGGTAATATATTTTGTATGAATACACCACAATTTTTCTATCTATGCACCTATTAATGGACACACATATACATTAATATATATATATATACTAGAGGCCCAGTGCAGCAGGCCCAACTAAGTGCAGCCCCTGGTCAGGCTCAGAGCAGGGCCGACTGGGGAGTTGGGGCGCCGCCCCGTCATGCACAGAGCAGGGCGGCGGGGGAGGTTGCGATGCTACCCTCAGTCATGCTCAGGGTAGGGCCAATTGGGGTGTTGGGGCACCGCCCCCTGTCACACACAGAGCAGGGCGGATCAGAGGGTTGGGGCGCTGCACCCTGTCACACTCAGG
>NW_005371298.1:575842-578310 GCF_000412655.1 Myotis brandtii
AATTACCATGTTTCTCTTTTATTAGTGTAGATATAATTTCCTTTTGGTAAATAATTAAAAGTAAAATGACTGCATTATATGGTAGCTGCAACTTTATATTTACAAGAAACTGCAGAACAACTAATTTGTAGTAATAGTTTGTGTTCCAACTAATAGTACATGAGATTTATTCTCTCCAGCATTTTGCTTTGTCAGTTTTTTTAAATTTTCATAATGTAATAGATGCATAATGCTATCTCATCATTTTAATTTTGATTTTTCAAATAACTAATGACTTTGCACATTTTTTAATATGCTATTTGTACTTCATATATCTTCTAAGTAAAGTGTCTATTCACATATTTGCCTAATTTTTAATTGATTTGCTTGTTTTCTTTTTTTTTCTTTTAATCCTTATTGTTGAAAGTATTACATAGTTCTTCCTTTTCCCCCCATTAACCTTTTTCAGCACACTTATTATTCATTTTTATTGGTGTATTATTGATACATAACATTATATTAGTTTAGGATGAACAGCATAATGATTTGACATTTGTGTATATTACGAAATGCTCACCACACTAAGTCTAGTTAATGTCTATCACTCTACATAGTTACAGATTTTTTCTTAAAATGAGAATATTTAAAATTTACTCTCTTAGCAACTTTCAAATATGCAATATTATTAACTTTAGTCATCATGCTGTACATTACATCTTCGATTTATTTATTTTATAACTGGAAATGTTATATAACCCCCTTCACTGATTTTTTTCTACTTGTCCTCCCTCCCTATGGCAACCACCAACCGGTTCTGTGCATATATGAGTTTTTTTTCTCTTTCTCATTATTTAATGTTGCTATTGGAAAACAGGATACTTTCCTATCAAATCCATTTTACATGAAACCAGATATGACTGGAAATCATCTGAGATAATTTTATTTGAAAATGGTCAAGAGCAGAGTACATACACCTCATCACTTTGTAACAGCAAATTGACCTTTGAAATTTCAGTTTTTCTGTTTTTCTTGAACACATAGGGGAAAACATTTTTTTTCTTCACAAACATAACACTAAAATAACATAATCAAATGGCTAAAACCACCAGAGTAATATCTAAATATGGTTGGCACTTTTTATATAAATATATAAGGCTAACCTCTGGTAATATTTGTTGGTGTCTTAAAATTTCTACCCTATTGCTTTTTTTAAAATAATAAGTTAGGCTTTGCCTAGAGATGAATACAACTTGACTATTGGCAGTAACCCATTATTAATATACTTCAATAAACAGAAAAAGTTCTAAAATATCCTACATGCTATATGAAATCACAGATAAATGGGCACATTTTACTACAATGAATGAATATAATACTCAAATCCATGTGTATTGTGGACGTTCAGAATAAGCCACCCTAAGATGTGCCTCTGCGGTGGATCGTTTTGAGCTAAAGGCAATTTTAGCTGCAGGCACAAGAGAAATTGTTGCTCCTTCATTTAACTACATAAAGGAATTTGAAATAGGAATCTTTCACATAATAAGATTATGGAAGAGAATCATTTTGACCCACCTGTATGGCAAAAAACTTGCATTTACTAACCATCTGCTCTTCTTCCTGCAATGATCCTTTGAAGCCCTCAAGGCACATTACCTCATTCCTAGCTCAGGATGTCTTATATACCTCAATCCCCCTTACTGTCTCTAAATTTCTCCTTATGTGGCGCTCTTGGGCTCTCTTACGTATGCAGGGTTCCCATACATATGTATGCATTTTTGGTTATTTTCTCTTGCTAATCTGTCTCATGTCTATTTTATTATTAGACCAGCCAGAAGAATCTTGAGGGTAGAGGAAACTCTTTTCCCCCACAGTATCCTCCAAATCAAAATCTTCCTTAGTGAGTCAGCCAGTCATTCCTATAGACATACCATTTAAATGCAGTACTACTTCAGCAGAAAATTAAATGCTGTATTTGTTCAAAACAAAAGGATATGGATTTGAGTACTTTAAAACTGGACTTTCAGTGTTAAATTGGTTGACAAATTTTCAATGTCAAAAGTATGATAAAAATAAGAATTCAGTTCTGTTAAATGGTGTGGAGAGCTATGATTATATTGACTATATTTGAACTTCAAAGTTGCCATTTATTGGTTATCAGCACAAAGCCACAAAGGCATTAAGAAAACATAACTTTAGTTTTATTTGAAATTATCAAAAACTGACCAGCTTAAATGACTTTTACAAAAAAAAATTACCAAATAAAAGTGCAGTATTTGTCCTTTTTCTAAGTCAGATACCTTGACTTGCTGTTACTTGAATGTATTAACAGCAATTTTCTTTTTTTCTTCTTTTTTATTTATTTATTTTAGAGAGAGAGGAAGGTAGAGAGATAGAAGAAACACTGATGTGAGAAACATGGAGCAGATGTCTCCTGCATGCCTCATACTGGAGATCAAGACCTGCAACCCATTCATGTGCCCTGACTGGGA
>NW_005371298.1:578555-580115 GCF_000412655.1 Myotis brandtii
ACACAATAGTGGTCCATGTGAATGACCATAAATAAATAGGTCCGTATAATAGAATTGCATCTTATTGGACATGTCACATAATAAGTTTGCATCTGATTGGCTAATTCTTGGTACCAGAATTCTTTATATACAAGTATAGTTACCTGTGTGTGTGTTTTTTAAAAGTCACTTTGGAACAAAAAGAGTAGGTAATTACTATTTTTTAAATCAATCAATATTATACCTTATTTTTGATCAGGTTAACAAAAAATATAATATGCTTTTTGGTGTGCTGCCGAACTTAGTAATTAGTTTATGTGTGCCATGAGATGAAAAAGGTTGAAAATTGCTGTATTAACATGTAAATAAACTTATTTGTAAATAACTGCTTTTGTGATTTTTGTTTTAATATTTTATAGGTGTGTTACTTTCTGCCCTCACTTCTAACTTCTCCCTTTCGTTATTGGCAGTAGACAGGGTGCATGGCTGTCTCTGTAATATGAAGAACTTAGTTTATGTGTGCCATGAGATGAAAAAGGTTGAAAATTGCTGTATTAACATGTAAATAAACTTATTTGTAAATAACTGCTTTTGTGATTTTTGTTTTAATATTTTATAGGTGTGTTACTTTCTGCCCTCACTTCTAACTTCTCCCTTTCGTTATTGGCAGTAGACAGGGTGCATGGCTGTCTCTGTAATATGAATGGTTGGACATTTTTATAAAGAATGGAATACAGTATGATGTACGAATTGCATAAAAAATCTTCAGTGAATGGGAAAAAGGCTCTGGGACCTTGAATGTCAGTTCTAGGAGAGACAAATTTATAGGTGTAACAATCTGTCTTTTATAACTGACACCTAAGGTCCCAGAGGTTTTTCCCCAATCACTAAAGATTTTTCATTCATTTCCTACTATATATATATCTATATATATATTTTATGACAAAAAATCTGAATGTCACATTTAGACATTTTTGCTGCACAAAGAAGAAACCATGTCAATTCTGTTCTAGTTCCATACCCAAAATCAGTTTTAATATTGGATTAAAACTATGTTTAATAGAAATGAGATTTCCATATCAGCACAATGAAGAAATGTTAAAATTAAGCTTACTCAAAAATTTAGTATTTCACCAGGAAGCCATTGGTCCTTGTAGTTAAGCAGGCACCAACTGAGGTAGGCTCTCTTCAGGACTCACTTGGAGAGGTGTAGTTATCACTCACAGAACTGAAGCAGAAATACAGGTCACTTGCACTAGTGACCTGGAGAGCTATGTGAGCTCTTCAAAGTGATTTTTCCATGAAGTATCTAAGGAACCGAGAAAAAAACATACACAATAAACTGTGGATAAAGAGGCAACGCATTAGACAACACAGTAGTAGGACAAGTATGCTAAAACTGTTTGAATTCATATAGAAGTATTGATCAATCAATGGGCCATGTAGGCACAAGAGCTGATTCCACCTACAGAGTAAAAATTTCTTTTCACAGATTAATTTCTGCTTATGACCCAATGACACTACGACACTACTTTGTCAGATTCAAGCAAAAGTGTGGATTCCACCAATAATTTTTGAGCA
>NW_005371298.1:580761-587656 GCF_000412655.1 Myotis brandtii
GTAGTTTCCAGTATATAGATCTGTATATACTTAATTGTGTTTATCACATTTATCACCAAATACTTCATGGTTTGCATACTCTTATGTATAGTATTTTAAAATTTTAATTTCATACTTTATTGCTGATTATAGAAGTAATATATCTTAATAGTGGATTGGTTACACATATACATGCTTTCATAGCTCATTAAACTATTCCCTTAAAAATAGTGAATTTTGCCAGGCAGGTGTTGCTCAGTGGTTGAGCATTGATCCATGAACCAGGAGGTTACAGTTTGGTTTAATCCTGGTCAGTGCAGATGCCCTGGTTTCAGGGTCAATCCTCAGAGACAGGAGATGAGGAGTCAGCAAATTGATGATTCCCTCTCATCACTGATGTTCCTATATCTCTCTCTCCCTCTTCCTTCCTCTCTTTGAAGTCAATTAAAGTTGATTCAAGAATAGTTCTGGTAATATACTTACTATACAGGATTTTGCGGTAATTTCTGTAAATACATATTATGGTCCCTAACAATAATTTATTTAGGCTTACTTTTGCTTCTTTTAGCTATGTTTTGTAGTTTCCAGTATATAGATCTATATATAGTTAATTGTGTTTATCACATTTATCAACAAATACTTCATGGTTTGTATACTCTTATGTATAGTATTTTAAAATTTTAAATTCATATTTTATTGCTGGTTATAGAAGTTATATATCTTAATAGTGGAATTGGTTACACATATACATGCTTTCATAGCTCATTAAACTATCCACTTAAAAATAGTGAATTTTGCCAGGCAGGTGTTGTTCAGTGGTTGAGCATTGATCCATGAACCAAGAGGTTACAGTTTGGTTTCATTCCTGGTCAGTGCAGATGCCCTGGTTTCAGGGTCAATCCTCAGAGGCAGGAGATGAGGAGTCAGCCAATTGATGATTCCCTCTCATCACTGATGTTTCTATATCTCTCTCTCCCTCTCCCTTCCTCTCTCTGAAATCAATTAAAGTTGATTCAAGAATATTTCTGGTAATATATTTACTATACAGGATTTTGTGGTAATTTCTGTAAATACATATTATGGTCCCTAACAATAATATACACTTAATAAAAATTAACTATTATTAATTTTAAAATTCTATGTTGCTATATATTTTTGACTATAAATGTTCACTGCAACATACAAACTTGGGTGCTTGTATAGAATATTTAAAAAAATATATTTTATTGATTTTTTTTTTACAGAGAGGAAGGGAAAGGGATGGAAAGTTAGAAACATCAATGAGAGAGAAACATCGATCACTAGGGACCACACCTGTGCATGAATTTTGTGCACAGGGTCTCTAGGATGTATATATTAATATTATGGACATAAGATCCTTATAAAGACAGAAAATTTTTTTTGTTTAAATTCTCCAATCTGAGCCCTTTAAATTATTCTGTGCTGCATGCTTTTAATATTCCTGTGTATACCTTTGTCATGCTTGCCTAGAATTCAACTGTGTTTCACTTGTAACTTCATAAAAGTTATGTTCATAAAATTGCATTTGTGCGCCTTGCTAATGTTTTTCTTCAAAGTTATTTGGTACCAAAAATTATCTCTTAGTCTTAATTTGAGAGTAGTTTTTTTGGGTAGTATTGGACACCAAATTTGTTGTGTTCATGTGCTTCACCATTTATCGTTACATCAATTATCTCTTCTTCTACTCACTACATTCTTGGCAGTAGAAATCCATATTCCTCTAGGGATGCAATTACCTATATCATTATTAATTAGAAAAATGTTAGTCATAATAATAATTATATATCTATATCTATGTATATATCTATATCTATATATAGTACCACATGATAAGCAGTTTAATTGCTTTATAAAGAGAGACATTTAATTCACAAAACAAATAGAAACTGGATACTATTTACAGAGTGGTTAAGTGGCTTCCCTAATTTCTCATTATTTTTAAACTGTCTCAGTCTCAGGGGTGTGAGTCCAGTAGCCAGGATCTCAAACATTATATTCTACAACTACTCAAAATTATTTTTTTATAAGATGAGTAACTTTAAATGAGAATGATCATGGGATTTAAACTATCCCTGGTTAAATCAATCAGTTTTATATCCTTAAGCTTAAACATAATAATGGGTATTTATCTTATATTTTTAACATTTAAGTTCAAGGTGACTGTGCATTCAAAACTTAATTTCAAAGTTATATAATGTATCTTGCAAAATCCACCCTTAAAATGTTAAAATGTTAGTCCTCTTGGGGAAATTAACTTGGATTCCAAGTAAAATGGCATGACATTATGTTTTTATAAAACAGAATAAGTCCATGCACTTCAATTAACTTATTTATTAAAGTTATACATTAGCTGTAAGTTTTTAAATGCCTTTAATAAGTTTTGGGGCACATAAATATTATAGCTATTTCTGAGTAACTTGTCTAAATATAATGAATATACAATGAATAATATTTTATAATTTGAAATAATGATGACATTAGTTTGGCCTGTCTCATTTTTGTTTCTTCAAGTAATAGCTATGAATATTACATTTAATTACACTTGAACTAAGCCATAGAACACACACACAAACACACACACCATTACGTGCACACACAAGCCCTGTAAGCTTTTAAGACTAAAGCATGACTACCAGAACAGGCATGAAGATAATCATCACTCAGATAAATCATTTTGGTTTAATACTTTGGTGTGATCTAAGTAAAAGCCTCTCAAGAAGCTCACATGTGATTTCCACTTACTGTGATTAAATGAAATATGATTTGATTCAATACATTGCATTTAAATTCTTTAAAAAGATATGTTTTCCCATTGCTACAAAATATTTGATCAGTGGCCTATATGTGCTCAGTTATATGGCCTTCTTTACTCACAAAATGAGTTTTTATACAGCTTTACTAATAAGTTAGTGGAAGTAAAGATATCTCCCTCATCTCAGCCTGAGCTAGCAACCTGTTTAGAGTTAGATGCTGATCCATTTCAGGTGTTTCTGGAAATGAGGCCCCTGGGAATGGCTTCTAGCAGAGAGAGTTACGGTGTATTAAACATTTATTTTACATTCATTCTTCATTTTAATTTTGTTCTTGAGGACTACTGAAAAGTGACAAATTTTTACTCAATGTTTTAAAAAAACTCAGTGTTTCTTGTGAACTGGTGCATAATAGAAAGCATATATAATGCTTAGAGTAATTTCACACAAAAACAGCAAAATTGAGCTAGATGAGTTCTGTCATTTGTAATTCTAGCTTTTTGAAGTGAATCACATTTGATAGAAATAATAATAATAACAAGCTTCTAAAAGTATGACTAAAAATAGTTAATAAAAAATAACAGGTCAGTAAGTAGATCTAAAAATGTCTAAATCAAAGTCAAAATCAGTAAGTACCACTTTGTTAAGTATTATCCAAGTAATAAAACAGGACAAAGAGAAACAGGAGTTACTTTAAAAATATCTATGCAACAATAAAGAAGGGTAAATACAATTCCACTGTTCCTCTCCTTGAATTATCAAATTTGTCCAGCCCTTTCTATTATAACCCAAGAAAGCCTGAAAACCTTAGCAACCATTATAAGATATTTCCTCTCAACCTCTTTCTGCAGTCTCAGTTCAAAAATTGGGAACCATCTAGTGAGACCTTAAGTGGATCTGTAGTGCTCTAATTATGAATAAGATAATTATAGCAATTATAGATGAATTAGAGTAATAATTAGTAATTATAAATAAGTCAATCTGAAGTATATTCAAAATACACTTACAAATGGATGTTTAAAGTGACAGCATCACCTCAAACCCAGATGTATTTTATTCTGCATCTTTCATCATAGGTTATCACTTCAGGAATTGGAAATTATATAATTATACATATTTCTTACAAGGAGTTTAATTTTTGGCCTATTCCCCATGCTTAAAGAGAAATAATATGTTTGATACTTGAAGAACAGAAAAATACGTTTTTCCCTAAATCATGTAAATAGCTCACATAAATTACTAGCGATCAGTACATATGCCTTATTAGGGGTTTTAAAATGTATGCACAGGTCTGACAACAACTTACTGCATTTTGAAGAAAATAATTCAATTTATTTTAAACTATAAAGTCTATGGTCATAAAAACTTTCAATAATCCAGTGTACAATTTCTCTAGAACCATAAGGGTTATAACATTAATTGAATCTTAAGAAGAATGAGGTAATTTAAATTCATCTAACATCCCATTTAACCTCACAACAAACCTATAGAAGTTGAAATGGGATTGACATTATGCCCATTTTTAAAAATGTTTAAATAACTATCCCAATACCACACAGATAAAACAATACATGGCAGTGTTGTAATCTGAACATAGATAGATTCAATTCCAAACACACCATCATTTTTATAAGTGAATTAGAGGCCTGGTGCATGAAATTTGTGCACTGGGGGGGGGTGTCCCTCAGCCCTGCCTGCACCCTCTCCAATCTGGGACCCCTTGGGGATGTCCGACTGCCGGACATCCCCCTCACAATTCAGGACTGCTGGCTCCCAACCACTCACCTGCCTGCCTGATTGTCTTTAACTGCTTCTTCCTGCCAGCCTGATCACCCCCTAACCACTCCCCTGCCAGCCTGATCGATGCCTAATTGCTCCCCTGCCGGCCTGGTCACCCCCAACTGCCCTCCCCTGATGGCCTGATTGCATCCAACTGCCCTCCCCTGCTCTCCTGATTGCCCACAACTGCCCTCCCCTGTCGGCCATCTTGTGGCTGTGGCACTGCCATCTTTGAGGGTGGCACAGTCAATTAGCATGTTCCCTTCTTATTGGCTGTGGGTGCCACCATCTTTGCGACAGCATGAGGGTAAATTAGCATATTCCCTCTTTATTAGATAAGATTACTAAAACTACAAACAAATGCCTATTCTAGTTTGAATTCCTAGGTATGTCAGAAAAGTTTTCCTTTCTACCACTGTTTATTTAAAATAACACATTGAATCATAGTTTATTTTACCTTTTAATGGTTGCTTCTAATATTTGAGTTCCTCTTTTTAAGGATGCCTTACGTAGATGATATTTAAATTGTAATCAAATCTGTGTGTGCTGATTAAACATAACTGACACAGCAAATCCATTTATTACAATTGTCTTGACTAGAACTTTAACAGAAACAATTATTAAATCAACTTACATATAATATAGTTCATCACTTAGACTACTGTCATTTTGTTACTATCTTGACAGGATTGTTATGGAAATAGTTACCAAACCCTTAGACAACTATCAAATCCTGGCCCAGCTAGTTGCAGCTGTGTAATATTGAGCTGTAATTTGCCTCTCTAAAAAATAAAGAAAATCAATGTATTTTTCATATTTGTTGAGAGATAAGCTGAGCTATAATAGAAAAACTACCTGACTCTATGCTAGGCACAGAGTTGGAATAAACGGTAAAATATTGTAGCTATAATTACAAAAGACCCTAATGATGTCTTGATGAGACTGCATCATAATGATTATTTATAGCCATGAAACCCTCTCCCATAAAGTTAAACTTGGTACTCCTCTGTATATTGCCAAGCTCGACGCCCAATACTGCTGATTTGATTGTATTTCAAGGAAACTACTTGCAAATGAGCTTCCTGGTCATCTCCTAAAGGGAGTAGCACTTCATTTTATTTAAAACAATAAAATATACCAAGAGATATGTTTGTGTTTTTTTATTAGAATCACTATTGACATTGTGACTGAAGATATCAAAAAGACCTGAAAATGCCAAAGATTTATTTCAACATGTATTTATTAATTTATTTATTACTTAAAACAACAAAAATTTATTCTCTCACAATTTTGGAGGCAAGAGGTCTGAACTCAAGGTGGCAGAAGGGCTGCACTCCTTCTGGAAACTCTGGGGGGAGAATCCTTCTTTTCCCCTTCCAGGGGTTGTGGCCTTCCTCGTAGCTGTATCACTCCAGGATTAGCCTTCAGTCACATTATTTCCTCCTCTTCATGTGTGTCTCTGTGTCTCCTCCACTTCTGTCTCATATACAGAGACTGGCTATTGGATTTAGGGTCTATTTAGGAAATCCCGGATGATCTCATCTCAAGATTTATAACATAAACACGTAACATTCACAAGATCTGGGTATTAGGACAGGGATATATATTTTTGGAACCTTTATTCAACCCAATACAGGAACATACTCTTAGTATCCCCATTTTCCGGGGAGACATTAAGTGATTAAACGTAAGTATAGGAGCGGTGCCTCTCCACCACCACACTGTGATGTCATGCTGATTTATTCAGCCCTCTTTGTAAAGTACCTGTTTTGAGGAATTACTTGTAAGATATTTAGTTCTTTATTTAATTAGGAATGGATTCACACCTGCTAAGTTGTTTCTACTTATCGCATAGTGTGTGTATTGGGAAGAATATGCGTAGGATCCATTGATGAGTTTTCTTGATGCACACACAGGCATTACCTTGCCCTGTTTAACTCCAGCAGAAGAAAGGGCAGCTCACTGCTTTGACACAAGTGTAGATTTTTCTGGTTCAGTGAAACCAACCAGAAACATCCAAGTTCTAATCCTGACTTCATCCTTTACTAGCTCTAGGAGTATGAGCCAGTCATTTCAAATCTTATAACTTCAGTTTACCAGTATTTACCGATAAATTAGGAATCCCTATTTTTTTCCTTTTTGTTAATTTATCTCTTTTAAAAAATTATTTATCGTTAAAAGTTTTACATGTCTCCTTTTTCTCCCATTGACTTCTCCCCACCTGCCCCCGCACCCCAGCAAATGCCCCCACCTCCTATTGTCTGTGTCCATTGGTCATACTCATATGCATGGATATAAGTCTTTTGGTTGATCTCTTACCCCTCCCCCACACCGTACCCTGCCTTTCCTCTGAGGTTTGATGGTCT
>NW_005371298.1:588872-592612 GCF_000412655.1 Myotis brandtii
ATAATAATAATAATAAATAATCCCATTTACCATTGCAAAAAAAAATTAAGATACCTAGGTATAAACTTAACTAAGGAGGTAAAACACCTGTATGGGGAAAACTACAGGATGTTGAAAAAAGAGATAGAGGAAGATATAAACAAGTGGAAGACTATACCGTGTTTGTCGATTGGTAGAATCAACATCATTAAAATGTTGATACTGCCCAAGGCAATCTACAGATTCAATGCACTTCCCATTAAAATATCAACAGCATATTTCACAGACCTAAAACAGACTCTCCAAAATTTCATATGGAATAAAAAAAAGACCCTGAATAGCTGCAACGATCCTGAGAAAGCAGAACAAAGTTGGAAGGATTACAATACAAGATATCAAGCTATATTACAAAACTTCCTGGTACTGGCACAAGACCAGACATATAGATCAGTGGAACAGAACAGAGAACCCAGAAATCAACCCAAGCCATTATACTCAATTAATATTTGACAAAGGAGGCAAAAGCATACAATGGAATAAAGGCAGTTTCTTCAATAAATGGGGATGGAAAAATTAGACATGTGCATGCAAAAATGAAACTAGATCATCAACTTACACCATACACAAGGATAAATTCAAAATGAATAAAATACTAAACGTAAGGCAGGAAACCATAAAAATATTACAAGAAAACATAGGCAACAAAATCTCAGATATCTCTCATAGTAATGTTTGCTTATACAGCTCCTAGGGCAGTGGTTTTCAACCTTCCTAATGTCGCGACCCTTCAATAGAGTTCCTCATGTTGTGGTGACCCCCAATTTCATTGTTACAAGCACGAGGATAAATTCAAAATGAATAAAGGACTTAAACGTAAGGCAGGAAACCATAAAAATATTACAAGAAAACATAGGCAACAAAATCTCAGATATCTCTCATAGTAATGTTTGCTTATACAGCTCCTAGGGCAGTGGTTTTCAACCTTCCTAATGTCGCGACCCTTCAATAGAGTTCCTCATGTTGTGGTGACCCCCAATTTCATTGTTACCAATTGAACATAATTAAAGCATAGTGATTAATCACAAAAACAATATTTAATTATATATGTGTTTTTCGATGGTCTTAGGCGACCCCTGTGAAAGGGTAGTTCGACCCCCAAAGGGGTCGCGACCCACAGGTTGAGAACCGCTGTCCTAAGGCAAGTGAAACTAAGAAGAAAATAAACAAATGGGACTACATTAAAATATAAGGCCTCTGCACAGCAAAAGAAACCATCAGCAAACTGAAAAGGGAGCCCACTGCATGGGAGAATATAATTGCCAATGATATATCTCATAAGGTGTTAATTTCCAAAATATATAAGGAACTCATACAGCTTAACAAAAGGAAGACAAACAACCCAATTAAAAAAATGGACAAAGACCTAAATAGACACTTCTCCAAAGTGGACATACAGATGTCCAAAGGACATATGTATTTGATTACTTTAATCCCTAAAGGCTTTGTGTGCCTCATACTGTTGCCTTTTGCTTTTTTTTCTTTTTTCTGACGTTCACTTTTGGTACATTTTTTTCTACCTGGTTTATAATTTTAAAAATATTTAAGTGACTTTTTTTGTAATTTTGATATTACTGAGGCAGAGTGTTAAGTTACACTGTTACAGAGAGGATTTGTCTTTATCCGTTCCTCACTCAAGAATAGTACTAACTTGGAGGACTAATTAAATCTCACCTTGAAGAGTTTATGTTTTTTAATGTTATTTAATTTTTAAGTTTATTTTGCTTTGTTTAAATTTTGTTTCGTTTATTTGTATATTTTTGCCACAAAGTAATGTAATTCTGTATTAAAAATCATATGAGGTCCGTTAATTGTTACACATTCTTAAGGGAAACCTATTACCTCCATCTTATTAAAATATCAAAATAGACAAGTTTTATTATTGTCCTTTTTTAAAAAGTACTTATTGCTTTTTCACATTTACATTGATTGTGTAGCCCACACTGACCACAGTGTTGAGCATGTGTGCTCATGTATCTTATGGGTGCCCGGGATCTTTTGTTAGATTCCATCTTGGACAGAACTTAGTCATTATCTTTATCCATTGCACCCCAGACAGCCACCGTGACAGAAGTTCAAGTTCTCCCAGGAGACCTCCTTTAATTTCCTTTTTGGACTCTATCTGATCTTTACTTTTGTTACTTCTCAATAATTAATATACATTTCATTTTTTCAAATGGCAGGCATTCCAAGATATCTAGTTTTAATTAGTACTAGCAACAGAAGTCACAAATGAGTTCTTAAAAGGATATTAAACAAGCATTTAAAAGGGAAATTTTTTATATTATAATTTTTCTTAAAAGAGTAAGATTACTTTAGTAGCTCCAAGAACCTTAAATGTGTCAGTCTGTTTAGGAACTTTTTTAAGGAAGTAAAAATATCAACTTTCACTTCTTATTTCAACCTTATTTTTTAAAAAGTCTGATCACCTAGTGAAAACAAAATCTTGAAAAAATGAGCGTTTTCTATTTTAAAAGCTTTGATTGCTGAGGGTAATGGTTCTGAAAAAGATTATATTTTCATTGCCTAGGATGTTTCTTCCCTGCAAGAATTTGTTCATCATAGTACAAATCCTAGGGGATTGTGTTAATGGACCATGCTACCACCAATAAACACCTTGTTGATGGTAGTTATTTCAGAGGAAAAGGAAGTCACTTTTATAGACTATAATTTTTAAATGCACTGTGAAATGAAGAGCACGGAAACTTAGGAGTAATTATTCCCATTATGCATACTTTTATGACTCAGATATTGAGAAAACAGAAAAATAAATGCAAAATAGGCATGAATGGAAAGCTCATCAAAGATGAGATTCTCAATGAGTGTATTAGATGAATAAATGTGAATAGAAAACACATTGATAAATTTTAAAAATTAATAATTTTATTATATATATTTATAAACAGAAATACTTATAATTGATAATTTCAAAAAGTGTTCTTATTATGAATTGTTTATTATTGGGGAGAGCATTTCTCTTTTATATCTAGTATGTAGTGATATTATTAAGAATACTTCAAGAAAGTTAAAATTTTAATATTAAAAATAAATCTCTACAATCTAAGGGAAAAATAACAAGTTACCCAAGTTACACTAAAGAAAATTTGCATAGCAATCAAGATCATCCTCTGTTAAATCATCTCTCATAGACACTTCATTTTTTTTTCTGTTTATTCATCTTTGCCCATTTGTCTAATGCTTTCTGTTTTTTAAAATTCTTTATTGTATTACACAGGTCCCCTTTTTCCCCCATTGACCTCTCCCTGGCCGCCCCCACCCGCCAGCACATGCCCTCACCACTCCCATCTGTGTCCATTGGTTATATTCATATGCATGCATACAAAGCCACTGTTCTCAAAACTGCCTGGTACGGGTACAAGAACAGACATACAGACCAATGGAACAGAACAGAGAACCCAGAGATGGACCCAAGCCATTATGCTCAATTAATATTTGACACACGAGGCAAGAGCGTACAATGGAGTCAAAACAGGCTCTTCAGTAAATGGTTTTGGGAAAATTAGACAGATACATGCAAAAAGATGAAACTAGACCACCAACTTACACCATACACAAAATAAACTCAAAATAGATAAAGGACTCAAAGTAAGATGGGAAACCATAAAAATCCTAGAAGAAGCCATAGGCAGCAAAATAGCAGACATTTGTTGTAGCAATATCTTTACTGATACAGCTCCTAAGGC
>NW_005371298.1:592785-613158 GCF_000412655.1 Myotis brandtii
TACAACTTAACAAAAGGAAGATAAACAATCCAATCAAAAAAACAGACAAAGGGCCTTAATAGACACTTTTCAAAAGAAGATATACAGAAGGCCAAGAGACATATGAAGACATGCTCAAAGTCAGTAATCATCAGAGAGATGCAAAAATCAAAATGAATGAGGTACCATCTCATACCTATCAGAATGGCTATCATCAACAAATCAATAAAGGACAAGTGCTGGAGAGGATGTGGAGAAAAAGGAACCCTCTCTCACAGACTCTTTAAATACAAAAACAATAATAAAAACCCCATCACCACCATGTTCTGTTAAATGGTTTTTTTTCAGACACATAAAAGTTAAGAATTTTTTTGACCTTCAATTATATACTTTTGAATATACTATAAAGTGAAATCTGGATTGGGGAGATTTTTCAAGTTAATATTAATATTTAGGGGCCGTGGAGTAAAAATGTTCAGTTTTATGCACAAAGTTTACTGACATCCTAAATATGTATGTATTTCAAAATTATCAATAAATTTAAAAATTATGATAATCTGGGAATTTATAAGAATGAAAAATAATCACTGTTTACTGAAGAAGGTGAGCATTAAAAGACCTAAATTTAAAGTTTTACTCCTGGGATGACTCTGTATTAGGCTTTCTTTGCAACAAATAGCTAGAAACTTAGTTGCTTAAACACCTATTTATTATCTTACCATTTCCATGGGTTAAGGGTCCAAGCACAGCTTAGGTGGGCCTTCTGTTTAGGGATTCAGCCCCAGTCAATTTTGCTCAGTGGAGACAGCATTGGCTTGAGGACTGAAGGGTCCTGGGGTTCCATTCGGGGACGTACCTCAATTGCAGGCTCCTCCCGAGCCCGGGTCCTGGTCTGGGCTCCTACAGATGTAGGAGGCAATCAATTGATGAGTTTCTCTCACATTAATATTTCTCTCTGTCTTTCCCGCTCTCTTCCACTCTCTCTAAAAATCAATGGAAAAATATCCTCGAGTGAGGATTAAAAATACAAACAAAAAAAGGCTATAAAATGGTATCAGTTTCTTTTTCACGTGGAGAATGGACTCTGAAAAATGTGCTTCTGAGCTCATTCAAGTTGTTAGTAGGACTTATTGCCTTGTGGTTATAAAGCTGGGGCCCCGCTTTCTCACTGTTTGTTGGCTGTCTGCCACCCTCATGTCCAAGAAGCCGGGTGCACTCCCCCACCGGAAGGCATTTTCCATGGACATTTTCACATCATCTCGGTTTAGTTCTTCAAGGCAGCAGAATAGCTATAAAGCAATCTGGCAAGATTAAATCTTGTATATGTTCTTAATCCAATCATGGGAGAGACGTCCATCACCTTTGTCATACTTTATCAGTTAGAAGCAAGTCATAAATTTCATCCACACTCAAGAGGATGGGGCTATGAAGAATTTGATTCACTGGGAGTTACCATAGGGTGAGTTCACTCAGTTTAATATGACTCATGTTTCTTTGTATTTGAATTATTGTAATAGTAAATTTTGTTAGATGTCATAGGACAATTAGCAGCTTCACTTAATATGACTTTTTTTTTTTAATCCTCACCCAAGGATATTTTTTTCCATTGATTTCTAGAGAGAGTGGAAGGGAGGAAGGGGAGAGAGGGAAACATCAATGTGCAGAGACACATCGCTTGGTTGCCTCCTGCATGCATCCCTCCCAGGGGCTGGGGAAGTTGTAACTGAGGTATGTGCCCTTGACTAGAATCGAACCCTCAACCATTTGGTCTATGGCTCAATGCTCTAACTACTGAGCAAATTGGCCAGGGCACTATGACTTTTCAGAGATATTTTGAATATTGCCAGTACTAACTATGAATCTCCAAAATGTATAAGATAACATGACTGTTTAGAACAGTGATTGGCAAATAATAAATACAGTGGGGCCTTGACTTACTAGTTTAATTCGTTCCGTGATGGAGCTCATAACTCAAATTACTCGTATGTCAAATCAAAAAGTGAACGAGTGAGACACATGATGCTGGGCTGATGTTGTGGCGTTCACTGTGACGTTCGCTGCGCCAACTAGCGGTGGGGTATCTGAAGCTGGCTCGTAACCTGAATTTTAGCTCGCAACTCAAAGCAAAAAATCGGCCGAGAGACGGCTCGTATCTCACACCAACATTAGTCTTGTTTAAAAGGAGATTTTAAACCAGTGTCAAAAATAAAAGAAAATACAAATAATAAACAATTCAAATAATCAAATTAGATCACTTAATTAATTTATGGCAATTCTTGCCCTTTATCTGGGGTTCTCTCCTAGGCAATTCTCAACACTGAAGAAAACTTATTCTTTACTGTGAGCTCATGGAGCTTTTATTTATGACTACTGTCCATTGCCAATTTATTAATTATCGCCAGACTAGTAAGAGTGGATGTTAACAGTGAAGAGTGACTTCTAACTTAGACTTCCTTAGGTACAGTTAAATATCACCAAACTGCCGAACCTCAGAGGGAAGGCAGGGGAGGGCAGGTGGAAAGAGATCAAACAATGAACTTGCATGCATATATGCATAACTCAAGGACACAGACAATGGGGTGGTGAGTGCCTGGGTGGGAGGCAGGGGTGGGATCAAATAAGTCAATGGGGGGAAAAGTAGGACCTATGTAAACTTTCAACAATAAAGATATATATATATATATATCACCAAGTTGCAAAATGAGCTTAGTCTCATAGGAAAAATGAAAAGAACATAAGTGAAAATGTTAAATAAAGCATTCCTATAAGAACAATTAAAATGCATAAATCATGGGAACATAAAAAGTCATGATTAAAAAAAATAATTTTAGAAAGTGATTTGTCTGGGAATAGGATGCTTTTAATGATATATCAGGAGTGTGAGGCTAGAAAGTGAACCTGGTACCAAAATATCGATGGCCTTAGGGCAGTGTTTCTCAACCTTCTTAATGCCGCAACCCTTTAATACAGTTCCTCATGTTGTGGTGACCCCCAATTTCATTGTTACAAATGGAACATCATTAAAGCATAGTGATTAATCACAAAAGTAATATGTAATTATATATGTGTTTTCCGATGGTCTTAGGCGACCCCTGTGAAAGGGTCCTTCGACCCCCAAGGGGGTCGCAACCCACAGGTTGAGAACCACTGCCTTAGGGAGCTGAATATTTATTTGTAAACATGGAAGTTTTATATTTTTACAAACATCTTAGGGTCTTTAGGATGGGATACAATGACAGAGGTCTTGGATTTTCAGAAATTATTGTAAATTTGGAGCCAGTGATGTAATTCCTATAAGTGTTGGGCACATACTTAATCCAGTACACAGCCACACTTATAAACGTTTATTGTTTCCTTTGAAAATGGCTTGAAAGAATATTTGCAACATATACTTGCTGCAACAGTGCAGGGTTCTTTTCTAAGAGGGAGGCAGGGGTGGGCTCAAATAGGTCAATTGGGTGGAAGAGTAGGACCTATGTAAACTTTCAAGAATAAAGATATATATATATCACCAAGTTGCAAAATAATCTTAGTCTCATAGGAAAAATTAAAAGAACATAAGTGAAAACATTAAATAAAGCATTCCTATAAGAACAATTAAGATGCATAAAGTCATGGGAACATAAAAAGTCATGATTAAAAAAATAATTTTAGAAAGAGTTATTTGTCTGGGAATAGGATGTTTTTGATGATATATCAGGAGTGTGCGGCTAGAAAGTGAACCTGGTACCAAAATATCGATGGCCTTAGGGAGCTGAATATTTATTTGTAAACATGGAAGTTTTATATTTTACAAACATCTTAGGGTCTTTAGGATGGGGTACAATGACAGCGGTCTTGGATTTTCAGAAATTATTGTAAATTTGGAGCTAGTGGTGTAATTCCTATAAACGTTGGGCACATCCTTAATCCAGTACACAGCCACACTTATAAATGTTTATTGTTTCCTTTGAAAATGGCTTGAAAGAATATTTGCAACATATACTTGCTGCAACAGTGCAGGGTTCTTTTCTAAGAGGGTCCAGACTCACTTTCAATCAAGGTACTCTAGGTTGGTGACCAGAAACTGGGAGGAAGGCTGTGTTTTTTAACTGCAGTAAATCAAGTCATATTTTTGGCCACCAGATTTATAAGGCCTTTCCCCTCTATTATATCTCATGTAATATTCTAGTATACTGTCCATCAATTTGTTTTATTGAGAGGTCATGATTAGGTACTGTCAAATCCCTGTGGGGCTATGATTTAATCAGTTGCTAGTATGTCCTGGTATTCTTCACCATAAATTGTTGGAAGATATTCTCCGTGAATATTTTCATGTTTCTATATGACTTTCTGAGTAAAGGGTATGTTTGAAGCAAGAGATAATGTATCACTCTAAAGAGGTTTAGAAAATTATATTCCTGGAGCCATTTACTTATATTTATTTTGAGATCGAACTGTAGTTACTGGTCAAGTAGTAACAAGAGGTGATTTTATAGGTGTTTGAGAAGAATCTATATTCCATTGTACTTGCCCAGGGGAGATCAGCACAGTGTCTTCAAGCAAAGGTCAGACTGTTATTTGTAGGGAGGTCTCCGTGTCCCCACCTGATGCCAATGGAAGTAGACTTCTTGGGGTACCTCTGGAGTAATGCTTTATGGAGGCCCTCCAGGAGGATGAGGTATTGTGGAAAGTTTTATTTCTGTGCAATTAAAATGCCTGAGTTTCCAAGGTCTCATCTCCCTCCATCCCTCCAAGGAAAAAGTCCAACTGTGTCTTCAGCAGAGCTAGGATTACAACCATTGCTCAAGTTTCCGCTCAGCCCAGTCCAGCATCAGGCTAGCTTAGCTTGTGTTTCCAGCAGCAATCCATTGCATGTGGGTCCACATGGCCATGGGCCATGAGGCTTATAGGGCCACACGGCTATGGAGGGAGCATGGGCAAGTGCAAGGAAGTAGGAGCAAAGCCAAAGGAACAAGAGGGCAAATTTCTTTTGGGGACTATGTATCCCCACATTTTCACGGATTGGCACTGGCTCCACCCCTCTGGACAATTATCTTTGTTCCCAGGTTAGATTGAAAGGTAAGCATCTTTCCTATGTCACCCCAACTTTACTGTGTATGTGCCATCTTCCCCTTTGTCTGGTCCATTCCCTCAGTGATCTGCAGGGAATGGACCGGTGGTTCCCTAGGGAGTGTTAAGTTACATCTTCCTGGTGAAGCTGCCCAGATGACCTTGCCCATAATGTCTGGCCTTCCCTTTGCTTCTTTCCTATTATTAATAACTAGATAATTACAACAGCAACACAACTATTCAAATAGAACATGGAGTCAGAGTTATTAAGAGATTCAGTTGTCAGTTTCTCCTAAATCCAACCTATTCATAGGGTTACAATACTGTTTAATAAAACAGAAACTAAGCTGAGAAGCTATAAATTGCTAACTGACACAGAGTAGTACTGATTTTTTAAAACAAAGTAATTGGAAACAGAGTTACCATAAATATAAAGATTTGAATAAGACTGTATCAGGAAAACAAGTTGGTTATTTGGCTCTGAAATAACCAATATTTCTCTCTAACCCTGTTGCTTGTGAAATGCAATTATTCAATACAATCTCTTAAACCCTATCAAGAAACTCACATAATCTTTCTCCATAGAAATTATGGGGACAATGCATAAAATAAAAATTATATTTGGTAATAATTTAGTATAATACAATATGTTTAAATATAGATTGATGGTATTTGCTTGAATTTAATAAGAGAGCTCATTAAAATTAATGCCCAAAATAAAGTATAAAAATGGATGGAATAACTATTTTTTTTGAGGAAACTGAAGGACACAGTAATTAAATGACTGACTCAAAAACACTAAATGATTTAAAAATTAAATTCTCATCTTTGACCAACACATATTACATCTTTTATGACAATAGCTATTTTCATGAATGACTTTTATTTTTCTCAGGTAGGTAGGGCAATGCGTGCTAATAATCATATTATTGTGCCTTATATTATATGATGGTAATCTCCTCTATATCAGAATCTAGATATATGGTAGGAAGTAGAAATATATTTTCTATGTTATAGGCTTACCAATGTTATGAAAAAATGAGGTAAATGATGAATAATTTTCTCTTAAGCCAATTGAAAATAAAAAGTAAAATATTTCCAGTTCATCCTTTTCCTCCATCTGCTATTTTCACGCTTTGTCGCATCACATGTTCCACTCCTATTCAGTCATTTTTTACTTAAAAAATTATCCATATTCCTCTCTATTAACCTAAGAACCCCTGACATGTACACTGCTTCAGTGCTCACCTTACGAGGATAAAACTTTCAAGCAAGTTTTGTCTGAATACTGTCCTTCTGCCTTCCCATTCATGTGTGACACCCATTTGTTATCCTGCTAGATACTGGCCCATTTCCTGCTGTGACTATTCAATGACCTGTCCACCTTGAGATTATGATGCAATGTATCCATCCATGTTCCTTTTGTTTACTTCATTCTTTGAATATTCTGCCAGAATATTCAGAACTTGAATGAGTTAAAATATAATTAAAATCAATATTATTTGTGACTTGTATGCTACTTTTTATTATATAGTTGGTGGGTTATGTCTACACTAATGTAACTAGTAGTCACAGTCATGACAATAATTTGTGGGAGGTAAAGGATGCTTTCCTTATACTTAGAGCATCATTTACTCTTTTGTTATTAGCTGTGATCATATGCTCATCCCAACAGACATTTCCCTGAGAACTGTATGCAGATAAATGAGGGGAAAACTGTAGCTCCTGGTGAAGATTTTTAACCATCTGTACAAATATACTTGTCTTTCTACCTGTCTTTTGGGATTTAGGGTAGAGGAAACATGAGCCAGAGTATATAAAGGTTTTTCACCTCAAGCTTCTATTTATGATATAGGAGCCAATAACATTGTTAATCCAAATTGAGTTAGAATTTATTTTTTAAGAAAATTAGTTATTCAGTTAAACTTAAATGTAAGAAAGAAAAATAATAGTAACAATAATAGTATAAATTATAAATAGGTCATGAACTAACCTCTATGCCATGAATTATTTCATTGATACTCATAAGCATGTTATTTATCAAGAAACTGAGATTAAGATGTATTAAAGAACTTATTCTAAATCATTAATTGCCAGAAAAAGTATTTCATTGGTTAAATCCATAAGTAATTCCACAAGCAGAGGGCGTTCCACTATTTTCTCAGGACAGGGAAGATGAAACTTGGGAAGGTCTGGTATAATCTATAAATTTATTTAGCAATTGGGTCATTTCACACATGATGAAAATAGACATTAAGGAGTTAGAGAGGCCAACTATGTACTAAGCTCAACAAAGTGAAACTTTTTAGAGAGAAGAACCAGACTAGTTTCTCTGATTTGGCAAATCAGAGAGTATCCATGTATTAAGTCAAAAATTCATAGAAAATCATTGTTCTCCTCAGTCACTATATTTTTCTGCTGTATCTATTTTTATGTATAGGTATATTAATAAACTTCACCTGATACAAGGTTCTTAGAATGTGGATCATGGCTGTCTCAGGAACTATCAGTAAACAATTCTGTGCTCCATTCATTACTTTAGTAATAATAATATGCGCTATGTGCCAAGCATTTTACTTCTTTATATCATGTTTACATATATTTTCATATTCAGTTCTCAGAACAAACCACAAAACATGAGTTTTATTGTCAGCATTTGGTAATAAAAAAGTTATGTACTGTGAAGCTAAATAGCTTGTCTAAGATCTTGCTTCTGGTATGTATCAACCCAAGAAATGAACTAAATATTTTTTTCTGGAAATGTCTTCGGTCTTGGTAACCACTGTATAACATTTCCTCTTCAACTGTTCTAAAGCAAAGTCCCTGTTATTCTGACAAACACATATTATTGTCAAAATTATGTACCAAATTATCTATATACAAATAGTCACATGCATAAAATATTTAATAACATACACATCAAAATCTAGTTTGGGGCTGGTTGGATTGGGGCAATGGGGAGAAAAATTGGGGACATCTATAATAGTGTCAACAATAATAAAATTTAGTGCCTTTTAAAGGCAAGTGTTGTGCTGTATGGATAGTTCATTCAGTTTCTGCATTAAATGGACTCAATAAATATAAATTCAAAAAGTGGAGCATTTATCAATAAAACAGTGTAATGCTATTAAAAATCAAAACTGCAGAATTCACTATAAGTTTGCTATATCAAACAATTCTCTCTCATTTGGTTTTAATCCAAACATGTTGCTGCTGCACAAACAGAAGGACAGATGTTGCAAAATAATTCAACTTTATAGGTAGATTTAATTTACACAATGCTGGAGTGAAACATTTGACAGATCCCTTTAATTTTCCTGCTATAGAGGAATATAATAATCAAGAATAAAATCCTGTCTCTCAATGACAGGTCTTTGCATAGTCTAATTTAGAAGACCTGCAGGGGGTGGATGGGAGGTGGGGGGAGAGGGGGGCAATCTGACCTGTTTTATAATATGATAGTGATGTGTGATAAAATTAAAAACAAACAAACAAACAAAAACACAGATTTTACATATGAGGTTCCCAGTTAGTAAAGGAAGAGCTTGTTTCGGGTATCAAAACATTTGGTCTCTGTGTCAAGAGAAAGAACTCCGCATTGCCTGGAAGCACCCCTGGCAGTTGATAATGGAGAGCTGTTGGCAATGATTATGGAGGCAGATGCTTACCTGCGCTCCTGCAGTGTACAATCTTGGCTTGATGACAAGGTGAGGAGAAGGAGAAGCTGTCACAGAATGGGGGCAACTGGCAGCTGGAACCCTGGCAGGGAAGGGTAAACTGGTCACCCAGGGCTGCTTGCTTGACTGGAGCAGATCTCATCAATCATGCCAACATATGCAGCTGCCTGAAAATAAACAGGCTTCTCAGACGGGAGACAAAATGAGGCGAATTAAAAGACCAATAATTTAAACAAATCCATTTCTAGTTTCACAGCAAAGATGGATGGATGATTTCTGCTGATAGATCCAAATTTCAAGTTAATTGATACAAGTCACCGATACATACTAATGTGGTTAAGTTTAAACACGTCACTCTTGAAACACAATCCTTATATAAATGTTTTAGAAGTTGCTATACTTTTTAAAAAATGTAGATATGAAATATTTTTCAAAATCTATCAATTATTGTTTTCTCCTGGATTTTTCTAAAATTTTTAACTAAAATAAACACGTGGCTCTAGGTACCCTGCTGAAGCGTATGTCTTATTGTCCTGTCCAAAGCCCTAATTGAAACCTGTGGGAAATCGGCTATAACAATGACTGCATAATTATCCTCTTATTGTAAGACAATACTTTTTACTTCCCTTTCATTTTTCTGTGCCCTATTCTTCTATTAGCTGATCTTGAAAATATTTATGATATAATTTATTTCATGTATTACTTCATGGGCACACTCTCTTGGTGTTTTTGTTCTGAACATTCTCTTCTAATTCCTCATAGTCCTTCAACAACCTTCTATTTTACACCAAGAAAATATATTACTTGCAGTCCTTTCCTTTCTGGCTTAAAACAGACTTCTCTGGGGATCTCCACGAATGACCTCAGATTCCATAAGGTTAAATGATGATGAACTCCACCACTGGATACTTTGTAGTTTTTACTCCTTGTTATCACATCTCCTCCTTCAGTCTGTTCAGTCCCTTATCCTTCATCAAATTTAGACTGATCTGAAGGATCAGGAGCCCATGTCCTTCTCACTGACATATTCTGTACTTGTATGCTTATGAGTGCTACCCGGTGCCCTTCCGAGAGCACCGAGAGATCTGCTGAGACAATACCAGAAGGTGGTGATTTCCTTTTTCAAATCTGAGAGCGGTGCAGAAATTAGAGAAAGGCAACATAGCCTGAGGTCAATGCAATTCTCCAGTCTCTCAGGCTCATCTCCTTTCACAGGTGGCATTACAGCTGCTGTTATGTCTGCAGGGGAATCACAGTCACTGGCAGCCCTTACACAGCTGGCAGCGGATGCAGGGACGTGAGAATCAGGTTCGACATTGCTAAACGGGAAATATCCAGCTTGCCTTCCAAATGTCTGCTTTTCTTTAATCTGCATTACAAGACAGGTTGTTGTGTTGTTTTTGTTGTTCTTTTAATCGTGGCTGAGAGTTCAAATTTCTCCTCACCTAGTAAATTGCTTAATGATCTATGATCTAATTTCTGCACCTTAGGGACAAGCAGACAGCTCTCAGAAATGAATGAGCTAAAGACTTTAAATGGTTTTATTAAGCTAACACTTCATTTCAATTATTCTTCCGCATGTGGAATAGTTTGGGATATTATATAATACACCCTCAAGAAAAATAAGTTAGCCCTGACCGGTTTGGCTCAGTGGATAGAGCGTCGGCCTGCGGACTGAAAGGTCCCATGTTTGATTCCAGTCAAGGGCATGTACCTTGGTTGCGGGCACATCCCCAGTAGGGGGTGTGCAGGAGGCAGCTGATTAATGTTTCTCTGTCATCAATGTTTCTAACTCTCTATCCCTCTCCCTTCCTCCCTGTAAAAAATCAGTAAAATATATTTTAAAAAAAGAAAAATAAGTTAGATTGTAGTATAGTGGTATTTTACAGCAGAGTGCACATGAACATGGTACACGTACACTCTAAGCTTCATTAGCTCTGATGGCCACGCCCTATGTTTACAACAAAAATGTGATTACGCACAAAACTTAGCCCAGGTTAAAATAGTCACTAAGAGCTGCCTTGCATATCATTTCATATCTCCAGATACTTCACCATAAGCATTTTGCCACATTTTGTGTCTCATATAAGAGCATCATGAATTGGCTATGAGATGCAGTGCATAAAATCCCACTATAATTAACTAGTGCTTTTATAGCAACACTGTTTATAGTATCTCTTGACCCCCCAAAGGATTGGTGACCTGGGGTAAGCCACCTAAAAAATAATTTTGTTGATTTCATCTTAACCACACTCATGCTACTATCTTTTTTTTGCCCTTTTACTTTAATCATTTTGCCTTATCTTTTTGCAGGAATTGATTGGTTAAACCTCAGCTCAGCAGCAGGTCTTAAGATCAGTTTGCTTGCATAAATATTGAGAAGTTAGCACTAGCTTTTTTGTCAGGCAAAGTAAACTATTTATTTTAGTTAAAATTAACTTTTTGTTATATAGGATGATTGCATACATCATGGAAACAGCATGCCATATTTGGCTACCAGTAATCTTTGCCCTGTATCTACAGTGTACCATTAGAAGAAAAATACAGTATAACAAGTCAGAGATAACGTTTTGCTAGTTTTCCGTAACATGAAAAATACTCAAGATTTTATGAGTTTTGAACTAGAATTAAAGGTGGTAACAACACACATATGCATACACACACACACTCAAATACACATTTATCTGTTACATTCATGCACAATGATCATGCAATGCTTTGCTTCAAAACCCCTTTATTTATTGATTTGAGGATATTGTACCACACTTGTATTGCCAGGACAAATCCTACTTGGTCATGGTGTATGATCTTTCTGATGTAATGCTGGATCCAATTTGCTAGAATTCTGTTGATGATTTTGGCATCTATGTACATGAGAGATATTGGCTGATAATTCTCTTTCATTGTGTTATCTTTGTCTGGTTTTGGTACTAGGGCAGTGATGGCGAACCTTTTGAGCTCGGCATGTCAGCATTTTGAAAAACCCTAACTTAACTCTGGTGCCGTGTCACATATAGAAATTTTTTGATATTTGAAACCATAGTAAAACAAAGATATATATTTTTGATATTTATTTTATATATTTAAATGTCATTTAACAAAGAAAAATCAACCAAAAAAATGAGTTCGCGTGTCACCTCTGACACGCGTGTCATAAGTTCACCATCATTGTACTAGTGTGATGCTGGCTTCATAGAATGAGCTTGGAAGTATTCTTTCCTCTTAAATTTTTTTTGGAATAGTCTGAGGAGGAAAGGTTTTAGTTCTTCCTTGAATGTTTGATAAAAATGCCCTGTGAAGCCGTCTGGCCCTGGGCTTTTGTTTGCTGGAAGCTTTTTGATGACTGCTTCAATTTCTTCCATTGTTATCGGCCTATTGAGATTTTTTTATTGTTCCTGATTGAGTTTTGGGAGGTTGTATTTTTCTAGGAATATTTCCATTTTCTCTAGGTTGTCTAGTTCATTGTAATAGAGTTGTTCATAGTATTTTTTAATAATCCTTTGTATTTCTGTGGGGTCTGTTGTTATTTTGCCTCTTTCATTTCTGATTTTGTTTATTTGGGTCCTCTCTCTTTGCTTCTTGGTGAGCCTGGCTAGAGGTTCATCAATCTTGTTTATCCTTTCAAAGAACGAGCTCTTGGTTTCATTGATCTTTTGTATTGTTTTTTTGTTTGTTTGTTTTGTTTATTTTTTGTTTTTTGTCTCTATGTCATTTATTTCTGCTTTAATTTTTATTATCTCCTTCCTTCTGCTCACTCTGGGCTTTTCTTGTTGCTCTCTTTCTAATTCTTTAAGTTATAGAGTAGATGATTTATTGCCATTTTTTCTTGTTTTTTGAAGTAGGCCTATAGAGCTACTAGTATAAACTTCCCTCTTAGGACTGCTTTCACTGTGTCCCATAGATTGTTGTGTTTTTATTGTCATTCATTTCCAGAATGTTTTTAATTTCTTCTTTGATCTCTTTGGTAACCCAATCATTGTTTAATAGCATGCTATTCAGCTTCCAAGTGTTTGAATTTTTTTTATTGTTTTTATTGTACTTTATTTCTGATATTATGCCCTTGTGCACTGCTGGTGGGAATGCAGACTGGTGTAGCCACTGTGGAGAACAGTATGGAGTTTCCTCAAAAAACTAAAAATGGAAGTCCCATTTGACCCAGTGATCCCACTTCTAGGAATATATCCCAATAAACATCGATCAGAAAGGATATATTCACCCCTATGTTCATAGCATCACAATTTATCATAGCTAAGATTTGGAAACAGCCTAAGTGCCCATCAACAAATGAGTGGATTAAAAAACAACTGTGTTACATCTACATAATGGAATACTACACTATTGTAAAAAAGAAGGAATTCTTTTGGAACAGCATGGATGGACCTGAAAAGCATTATGCTAAATGAAATAAGCCAGTCAGAGAAAAATAAATATCATGTGATCTCACTCATTTGTGGAATATAATGAACAGTATAAATTGATGAAAAAAAACCAACAAATCCAGAGACAGAGAAGCATCGATCAGACCGTCAAACCTCAGATGGAAGGTAGGGGAGAGTGGGGGTAAGGGGGAGAGATAAAGCAAAGAAACTGTATGCATGCATATAAGCCTAACCACTGGACACAGGCACCAGGGGTGACGGAATAAGTGGGGGGCAATGGGGCGATAAGGACACATATGTAATACCTTAATCAATAAAGAAAAAAAATGAAAACATAAAAAAAAGTGAAAAAAAATCCTTTATTGATTTTCTAGTTCTAAAAGTGAAAATGTCATTTTTTTAAAAAATCTTAATTTTATGTAAAACCTATCAGTGATTTCAAGTTATAGCAAAAAAAAGGATATTTAGGTGATGAAAAATAAGTGGGGTTTTGATTCAAAGATTTGAAAATGATTGTTTTAATATCTCCTTAGAGTTATTAGCCAACAAAGCTATTAATAGTAGTACTGGCTATACCTAATATAAGTCCTAAAGTTCTAAACTACTGTGTATTGACTACATCTAGGTAGTCAATATCAACACTAGAGATAATGAAACAGATAAACATATGCTGAATGGGCATCCATGATGTTGACATTCATGATGATAGAGAAAACCATTCAGTTTTCAAAATTTGTTTTAATTCTGTCAAATAACCTTTATTTTTAACAAAATGGTTTTATTTATTATTATAATGTAAAATAGCACATTAAAACCTCAAATTTTGTCAATCTAATTTAGATAATCTAAAACAATAAGCAATAAATGCCAAGTTATGTTGGCAATAGGGAGGGCAATTGATTCATTGATTAATATTATTAGAAATTACAATAGAGAGTATATAGACACATTTGTAACATGTGAGTAATTTAATAATTATTCAATACTATAATGTAAGAATAGGAAAATAAACTTTCTTTGTACTTTGGGTGAAAACTATCTGTGTTTCTGATATTGGACTAATAGCGAAATACACCTATTAGGCTTTTTTAGATATTGTTAGTGTTTTTTGTATGTTTGTTTGTTTACTAAGTTGTCTGGGTTCCATTTCAAAAATTATGAAGTTAAATACTTAATAAAGCTCAGAATTTATCTAGTGGTATGAATTGTTTACCATTATAAGACAATAGAAAACCTTCCTAATATTAAACTATTTAAGAATTAGACTACAAAGTCAGTATATATTTATGGTGATTTGATTTCTAGATAAAGATAAATTTTGAGTTATTATCTGTATCTATAGCTACAAAATGATCAATTATCTTATTCCTTTTTCATCTTTAGTTTCAAAATGTTTTTTGTGCAATATTTTATTATCTTTTATTACATTTTTATGACACAGAGACTAAACTCCCTCAGTGGTAAAAATTTGAGAAAATTTAAGCTTTTTAAAAAAATTGTTTAAACTATTACAAATAGTAGTACATATGTCTCCTTTTTGCCCCCATTGACCTCCCCCTAGCCTCCCCTAACCCCTGGCACTTGCCCTCACCATCCCACACACCCCAGTGTCTTGCGACTATTGATTGTGCTTATATACATGCATACAAGTCCTTTGGTTTATCTCTTACCTCCACATTCTGGCTGAAGTTTGACAGTCTGTTCAATGCTTCTTTGTCTCTGTATCTATTTTTGTTAATCAGTTTATTATGTTCATTATATTCCACAAATGAATGAAAATTTGAGCTTTTAAGTTGTATAGAAAAAAAAGGTATGTTGATAAAGTAAGGATTCTAGGGATCATGGTGAGAGAATGAGTATTAAGTCTTATCTCTTAGTAGCCCTAATATTTGGAGGAACTCAGTCAATCTTCCATGCCTCTTTTCTTATTTGACAAAACAAAGTTATAAATAATCTATTTAATATAAAAAACTGTTATTTAAAACTTAATTGAAGTGATTTATAAATAAGTGTTTTGAAACATAAAAATATCTACCCAATTACATTTGATTATATTTATTACCCTTCTAATGTTGACAAACACATTTCAGTATTAAATAATTAGTAATCATAATTCATTTACAAAACCAAATATGGAAAAATAATCTAAACCTGAGACAGAGAAGGATAGGTGAAGCGGATAAAGTCAGAGACAGGCCCTTACCTAAAACCTATTTAGCAATCCCCTTTCAAACTTTCACTCAAGTATAGCTTTCCCTGTTAACTGTAAGTTGTCAACCAGTCCTGTGGCATTCTCAAAGAACTTGGTACGTATCATCCTTGAAGCCTATTAACTTACATTTATTGCCAATCTAGATATCTCCTTTCTTGGACTGTGAATAAATTGAAGTAGGAATTGTACATTATCTATCCATCCATCTATTGATCTTTCATTCTTTTTCTACTCTTCCTTCTTCCCTTCCTCCCATCCTTCCAGTTTTTCTATCTGTGTACACTCATTGACTGATAAAACACAAAGCTCTGGGGAAGTTGTTCCAAAGCTTTAATGTTTTTTTTGGAATCACCTTGAGGTGATTTTAACAAGCATAGATTGCTGGTTCTATCCTCTGAGTTTCCAATTCAATAGGTCTAGTTTCAGACCTGTAGGTTATCATATCTAATACCTTTGTAAGTGATGCTGCTTCATGGGGACTACCCCTGAGAACAATGCTTTAGGATCCAGAAAGTGATCAATAAATGTTTGCTAAATAAAATAATTAGACTCCTATATTGGTGTGTCCCACATTGCAATTATTTTTTATTGGTGATGGAGGTTTTGACCAGTTTGATGGTCAACTCTAATAACAACTCTAAACAGTTTATTTTGGAAAGGCATTGAACTAAATACATCTGTCCTTTTTGTGTTTCACAGCACCTATTACAGTGATGGCGAACCTATGACACGCGTGTAAGAGGTGACACACGAACTCATTTTGGGTGACAAGCATCGAAAGAGACAAAAAAGTGCATAATTCAAATATTTGTCTCTCGCAACGACCAGAGTTAGGCATCACTCGAGTAATATTATTACTCACGTTACTCATGATCAGTAATCCAATTCTAAAACCAGATTTAAACATGTACATTGGTGTTGCGTAGCAAAGATACATAGTGAAAACATCCAAGATATATTTTTCCAATATTGACATTAATATAAAAAGGTTAAGAATTGCACTATAAAGAGATTAATCTTTACTCATGACATTTTACTTTTACTCAAGTGACAAAATGCCCAATTCTGGAAACAGACTCGTTATTGTCAACATGTGCCTCGGGTAAGCTTCCCATGCGTTCGGGTGCATTTGGCAAACAGACGCACTTGATCACCATGTTCGTTAGGAGACAGGAGTGGGAGCATTAAAAGAAAAAGATATAAAGTGCAACAGTGCTCGATGAGATATTCTGTGTGTCGGATAATTGATTACAGCACCATATATTTGTTGGTTATTCATACTATCTTTGAATAGTTTTGTATCAGGAGTCAGTGCAACAGCACTGCAAAAAGTTAATAGGTAAGAAACCTATCAACCTTTTATTAAAAACACCGTGATTTATATTTATTTATTTTTGCAGCCTTGTGATGGAGAATAAAAAAAAGTAAAAAAGAAAATGACTCACTAGATCAGGTGGACTTAATTGACATCGTCAGAACATTTCACCCCAAAGCCACGGAATATATGCTCTTCTCAAGTGCACATGGCACATTTTCAAAAGTAGACCACATATTGGGTAACAAGCAAAGTATCCCCAAATTCAAGAAGATTGAAGTCATACCAAGGATCTTCTCAGACCAAAATAGCATAATATTAGAAATAAACTACAATAAAAACAACCCAAAATACTCAAACACTTGGAAGCTGAATAGTATGTTATTAAATATTGATTGGGTTACCAATGAGATCAAAGAAGAAATTAAAAACATCCTGGAAACTAATGACAATGAAAACACAACAATCCAAAACCTATGGGACACAATGAAAGCAGTCCTGAGAGGGAAGTTTATAGCTCTACAGGCCTACCTCAAAAAACAAGAAAAAATGGTAGTAAATCATCTAAATCTACAGCTCAAAGAATTAGAAAGAGAGCAACAAGAAAACCCCAGAGTGAGCAGAAGGAAGGAGATAATAAAGATTAGAGCAGAAATAAATGACATAGAGACCAAAAAAACAATACAGAAAATCAATGAAACCAAGAGCTGGTTCTTTGAAAGGATAAACAAGATCGACAAACCTCTAGCCAGGCTCACCAAAAAGCAAAGAGAGAGGACCCAAATAAACAAAATCAGAAACGATAGAGGCGAAATAACAACAGACCCCACAGAAATACAAATGATTGTTAAAAAATACTATGGACAGCTCTACTCCAACAAACTAGACAACCTGGAGGAAATGGACAAATTCCTAGAAAAATACAACATTCCAGCACTCAATCAGGAAGAATCTAAAAATCTCAATAGGCCAATAACTATGGAAGAAATTGAAGCAGTCATCAAAAAGCTTCCAGCAAACAAAAGCCCAGGACCAGACGGCTTCACAGGGGAGTTTTACCAAACATTCAAGGAAGAACTAAAACCTATCCTCCTCAGACTACTACAAAAAATTCAAGAGGAAGGAACACTTCCAAGCTCATTCTATGAAGCCAGCATCACCCTAATACCAAAACCAGGTAAAGACAACACAATGAAAGAGAATTACAGGCCAATATCCCTCATGAACATAGATGCCAAAATCCTCAACAAAATCTTAGCAAATCGGATCCAACAGTACATCAGAAAGATCATACACCATGACCAAGTAGGATTTATCCCAGGAATGCAAGGATGGTACAACATCCGTAAATCAATAAACGTAATACATCACATAAACAAATTGAAAGAAAAAAACCACATGGTCATATCAATTGATGCAGAAAAAGCATTCGACAAAATCCAACACCCATTTTTGATAAAAACTCTCAGCAAGGTGGGAATAGAAGGATCATACCTCAACATAATAAAAGCCATATATGACAGGCCCACAGCCAACATCATACTCAATGGACAAAAACTAACACCATTTCCCCTAAGAACAGGAACAAGACAAGGATGCCCACTCTCACCACTCCTGTTCAACATAGTACTGGAAGTATAACATCATACTCAATGGGCAAAAACTAAAACCATTTCCCTTAAGAACAGGAACAAGACAGGGATGCCCACTCTCACCACTCCTGTTTGACAGAGTACTGGAAGTACTAGCCATTGCAATTAGACTAGAAGAAGAAATAAAAGCCATCCAAATTTGAAAAGAAGAAGTAAAACTCACCTTATTTGCAGATGACATGATATAGTACATAAAAACCCCTAAAGACTCCATAAAAAAACTATTAGACTTGATAAATGAATTGGGCAATGTAGCAGGATACAAAATTAACCCCAAGAAATCTATGGCATTTCTATACACCAATAGTGAACTTACAGAAAGAGAGACTAAAAAAGCAATCCCATTTACCATCTCACCAAAAAAATTAAGCTACCTAGGAATAAACTTAACTAAAGAGGTAAAAGACCTCTACTCAGAAAACTACAGGACGTTGAAAAAAGAGATAGAGGAAGACATAAAGAGATGGAAGAACATACCATGTTCTTGGATTGGTAGAATCAACATCATTAAAATGTCCATACTACCCAAAGCAATCTATAAATTCAACGCACTTCCCATTAAAATACCAATGGCCTACTTCAAAGATCTAGAACGAACTCTCCAAAAATTCATCTGGAATAAAAAAAGACCCCGAATAGCTGCAGCGATCCTGAGAAAGAACAAAGTAGGTGGGATCTCAATGCCAGATATCAAGCTGTATTACAAAGCCACTGTTCTCAAAACTGCCTGGTACTGGCACAAGAACAGACATATAGATCAGTGGAATAGAATAGAGAGTCCAGAAATTAGCCCGAACCAATATGCTCAATTAATATTTGACAAAGGAGGCAAGAACATACAATGGAGCCAAGATAGTCTCTTCAATAAATGGTGTTGGGAAAATTGGACAGATATATGCAAGAAAATGAAACTAGACCACCAACTTACACCATACACAAGAATAAACTCAAAATGGATAAAGGACTTAAATGTACGACAGGAAACCATAAAAATTCTAGAAGAATCCAAAGGCAACAAAATCTCAGACATATGCCAAAGCAATTTCTTCACTGATACAGCTCCTAGGGCAGTTGAAACTAAAGAGAAAATGAACAAATGGGACTACATCAAAATAAAAAGCTTCTGCACAGCAAAAGAAACCATCAACAAAACAACAAGAAAACCCACTGCGTGGGAAAACATATTTGCCAACGTCATATCTGATAAGGGCCTAATCTCCAAAATTTATAGGGAACTCATACAACTTAACAAAAAGAAGATAAACAATCCAATCAAAAAATGGGCAAAGGATCTAAATAGACACCTTTCAAAAGAGGACATTCAGAAAGCCAAGAGACATATGAAAACATGCTCAAAGTCACTAATCATCCGAGAGATGCAAATCAAAACAACAATGAGGTACCATCTCACACCTGTCAGAATGGCTATCATCAACAAATCAACAAACGACAAGTGCTGGAGAGGATGTGGAGAAAAAGGAACACTTGTGCACTGCTGGTGGGAATGCAGACTGGTGCAGCCACTATGGAAGACAGTATGGAGTTTCCTCAAAAAACTGGAAATGGAACTCCCATTTGACCCTGTGATCCCACTTCTAGGAATATATCCCAAGAAACCAGAAACACCAATCAGAAAGGATATATGCACCCATATGTTCATAGCAGCACAATTCACCATAGCTAAGATCTGGAAACAGCCTAAGTGCCCATCAGTAGATGAATGGATTAGAAAACTGTGGTACATCTACACGATGGAATACTATGCTGCTGTAAAAAAGAAGGAACTCTTACCATTTGCAACAGCATGGATGGAACTGGAGAGCATTATGCTAAGTGAAATAAGCCAGTCAATGAAGGAAAAATACCACATGATCTCACTCATTCATGGATAATAAAGACCATTACAAACTTTTGAACAATAATAGATACAGAGGCAGAGCTGCCTCAAACTGATTGTCAAACTGCAGTGGGAAGGCCAGAGAGGGTTGGGGGGCAGAAGGGAGGGGAGTAAGAGATCAACCGAAGGACTTGTATGCATGCATATAAGCAAAACCAATGGACATAAGACACTGGGGGGTAAGGGAGGGCAGGGGATTGTCAAGGGCAG
>NW_005371298.1:614816-616479 GCF_000412655.1 Myotis brandtii
TTATGTACCAGAATATAGTAAACTCGTTATTTGAACAGTTCAGCGAAAGATTCAACCAATTTAGAAGCCTAGAACAGATCATTAATATAATTAAGAATCCGGATGGAGTTGTTTACAGTACTTTGGAATTAAAGGATTTCCAATGGGTGCAAATTGACGATTTAGAGATGTAACCTGCAGATTTTCAAGATAGCGTTTTTGCTCATGTGTTTGTCGAATTAAGGTCGAAACTTGAAAATCTGGAACAAAATCATTTAAATAATGAAGAAGAGTGCAACTATGAACAAGAAATTTTGAATACTTGGAATAGAGTACCTGAAACTTTTAGCAACATAAAAAATCTGGCGATGGATTTACTAATAATATTTATCAACATATTTTTGTGAGACTTTGTACTCAGCATTAAATAATATTAAAAAGAACAAAAGAAACGGGCTAACAGATGAAGTTAGTGGTGCTTGCTTGCTCTTGAAGTGCACCAAGTTTGAAACTGCAATCGAAGAATTAGCACACAAACTTCAGCAAGAAAAAAGTCACAAATTTCTAGTTTTCATACCATTTGATTATCATTGTTTTTATTATGATTTTTTTCTAAATGTACATTGTTTTTATGTTATTGTTCATTTTATACATATTTCTGGTTGAATTTTTGTTAAATGGCATTTAAATATATGAAATAAATATCAAAAATATAAGTCTTTTTTTTTATTATGGTTGCAAATATCAAAAAAGAAGATTTTTTTTGAATATTTCAATATGTGACACGGCACCAGAGTTAAGTTAGGGGTTTTCAAAATTTTGACACACCAAGCTCTAAAGGTTCGCCATCACGGTCATAGTGACTGATTGAGAAGTCATTCTGGTCCTTCCATTGTTATGGTCACTTTGCGAATTAGCCTTTTATTATACATGATGATAGAGGCCGGGTACACGGGTGGGAGCTGGCTGGGTGCCCTGACGGGGGCCCCAGATCGGTGTGGGAGTCCCTGCAGGAGGAGCCAGAGGCAGTTTTCTGGTGGCCACACCCCGAACCAGGTTGGGGTACAGCCCACTGGGGTGCAGGGTTGGCCGGGACGAGGGGCGCGGTTGTTCTGGACTCTGGTCGTTCTGGTCATTTCGCCATTTTGGTCGCTGGGCTTTTATTATATAGGATGAGCATATTAACGTTAAGAATGTTTGCAAAAAGATGGAAAAAATAAAATAATGTTTAGCAATATGTAAATCATGTCTGTAACTTAATAACATTTTAGTTGCATAATTATTGCTTTTGATAACTATATCAAGAGATATGAGAAATAAATTCAATAAAAACTATGCAAAAATACATATAAAGACCTGGTCAGTATGCTCAGTTGATTGGGCATCGTCCATGAACCTAAAGTTTGCCAGTTTGATTCCTCGTCAGGGCACATGTCTGGGATGCAGGCTCAATCCCCAGGAGGGGGTGTGCAGGAGGCAGCCAATTGAGGACTCGCTTTCACATTGATATTTCCCTATCTCCCTCTCCCTCTGTCTCTCTCTCTCTCTTTCTCTCAAAAAAAAAAATCTTTTAAAAGGTACATATAAAGGTGTCTACTCAACAGTGACTATGAATTGACAATGAATTATAAAAAAAATCATTCTTTTAGCTTCTAAACAATTTCCAAATGTTTTACAATGGGTA
>NW_005371299.1:0-458 GCF_000412655.1 Myotis brandtii
TTGCTTCTGTTTTCCCTCGCCTTGCTTGATATTAGTTCTTTGTAGTTTGCATTCACCTCTAGGTATCTGTTGCTGGCTTTTGTTGGGATTAGTGGCTGTTCTATTGGAGTTTTCTCCCCATATAAATGGTTTTTTCCCCTCTTCTATTTCATTCTCTTTCTTTTCTCTCTTATTTTTTTTCCTTTTCCCAATTTCATTTTTGCACTCCTTTTTTTCCTCTTTTTTTCTTTCTTTCTTTTTCTCTTCTTCTTTCTTTCTTATCCCCTAATTCTCCTTTCTGTGGCAGTCACCTTTATTTGGGGTTATTAGTATCATGAATACATTTGTGTTCAGTGCCTTGTGTGTTGTGCCTTGTTGTGTTATATTTTGTGCCTTTAAATCAATGTAGAAGAGAGAGAACTACATAACCAGACACCCAGACAAGAGAGATCATGAGGAGACAAAGAAATAGCCCACAT
>NW_005371300.1:0-11562 GCF_000412655.1 Myotis brandtii
CAAATATGAAAATAATCTGAAATAGAAACCATCTTAAAAGTCAATTTATCTCAGCAACTTTAGGTTTAACCATTGAGCTTTACTACAAAGCTAGTAAATTAAGAGAACGCAAGAGGAGAGTGGAGCAAAGTTGCTTTTAATCCCCCTGTTTAACATCCATAAATAACAGCTCTAAATAAAAAGAAATAAAACTGGGGATCTGAATAAGACACCTACATAACTTCTTACAACTATTTATGTTTTAAACACGCTTTCATTCTTAAGATTACAGTGAATAGAACTGTCAAAGTCTCCACAGTGAACTATTGTAATTTTAGTCCTGGCTGCCACTCCACTGTAGGAATAGGGTAAACCTAGGGTAGGGGAGACACTATAAAGATCCATGATTTTCTGCAGAACTTAAATCTCAAACCTCACAGGAATTTTTCTTACGGTTATAAAAGCTAAAACAACTCTGCACAGATTAGGCTTGTTACAACAATATTAAAAAGAGGTGAAAATATTTTAGCAGGAAATGCAATTCTGACAGCACACTCACACAAGCACATTTTAAAACAAGGCAGCACGCAATACAGAGAGCAAGCCAAAGCTGCACAAGTACATCAAGATGAGAAGCAGCCACAGGTTCAAGTAAGGATGTTTAATTTCTCTCCCTGATTTGACGACATTTATACACAGGTGCCAACCACTGCAACGCCAACAACTACAAGAAACCAGAAAACAAATGACATGTAAGTCTAAAAAGTAATGCCAAGGTCCAAAATCCAGGAGAAATTAATGTTGGTTACATTTCAGTGGGCAAAAATAGTATTTTATTTAAGCCCGTATTTGTTCATATTCTATCTGGACTCTTCACTGTCTAAATGCAGGTCCCTGGTATCACTTAGGGTCTGCAGTAAGTCAGGCAAGAGTCCTCGCTTAATTTAGAATATTACTCAAAGCATATTTGGGATATTAAATTTGCTACTACATGTTCATGTAGAATACAAAAGAATATACAATACCAACACAGGGTAGAATCATATAAAAGGTCAGGTAACTCTAGATTGGTTTACTTAATTTCAACCTATAAACACAATAGGAACTAAAGTAGTCACTTGTTCACATTAATATTTTGATTTAAGTGGCATCCAAGTTTGGGACACTTACGTACAGTCAGAACAACCACAGCAATGTGCCCTCCATCTGAGAAAAAATAAAACCAATTTGAAGGTAATTGAGCACAGGTTGGTCTCCACATACTTGACACACTTTAATTTTGATCAGATTATCTATAAACTACAGCAAAGAAAAGTTTATCAGTCTAGTTTATTGTGACTGCTAGTGCATCCAGCTCATTTTGATTCCAAAGCCTTCTCATATGATTTCAGGCTTAGGGTCCAATTTCTGAAACTCATAATAGGGACCTCACTTGTCATTGTTTTGAGCTATAGTAACTCCACCAGGTTATAAAAATTGGAATTATTATAAGTTAGGAAAAATTATTATAAAAATTACAATTTCCTACATTAGAGGAAAATCATCTTAAGAATGTATTATCTCGTTCTAGTTGCCTTAGTTCAGTATTCAGTCCATCATTCTTATGATTTTGTTAGAAATTTCATTTACATTGTTCCCCAAAAGTGAGTCTGTGGAATAAGCCATGAATGAAGTTCTATTAATTGATTAGTTAAACAGACTTTGCAGGCTTCTCAAACTACACATCATCTTAAAAATCCTTCCTCATTCACCTCCACACCCAAGTTAAGACACAAATCTTAATTAACAAGAACATTATAAGAATACCAACGAAACACCAGGGCACAAGGATAAATTATGCATAGAAACTTGAACATGCATTTTTGACTGTCCAGAGAGCAGTGCTGCCCCCCCTGCCCGTCCATTAGTCTCAGGCCCAGCGAGGAAGGGCCCCCTGAGGATGAGCAAGAAGGAGACAAGAGCCAGCCCTGTGAGGCCTGTGGGTCTTCCTGGGGCCTGACCCCACCTGGGAGAGCATGGGCTGGCCCGGGGACGGGGAGGGGAGGGTGCCGGCCTTATACTTGTAGTATAAGTAATACTATAAGATCTTAAATCTTAGAAATGCTGTTCAGTAGTATCTCTGCTTCTACACTGCCATTATTTTTCTTACATTCTTCTAGGTCAAAGCATAGAATGTCTTGTTTACCTCTGCTCTTTTTATTTCATTTTTAAAAATCAGGTGTTTAGCGAATTTAAATGGATTTGGATTTATTGGCACAATGACCCTTGACAACAGTGATCACAGGGAAAGTAAGGGGCCTAAAGTCCATTGTATAAAAAAGACTAACCTTACTGAACTAGTCTAATGTAAAGAAAAGTAATACATATTTTTCCTCATTTATTCAACAAAAACCCTAATATTTCATGTAACTGCCTCAACCATACTTTATCTTTTCTTTTAACATATATTGTGTGAACTACATGAGCCTAAATAAAGTGTGATACACCTGCCAGTTGTAGAAAAAACTAACCCAATTTACAGTATGTTAAATGCTTGTGTATCCAAGGTATGAATAAAAAGAAAATTTATTTATAAATTGCCATTACAAAATAGCACTATCACATGGAAAGCAAGTTAGGTTTTATATATTTCAACCTACAAATAAACACAGCGATTGAGAAAGTTCCCTCCGCTACTAAGAATTTGAACTGGAGGAACCTCTTTAAAACCGTATTATCTGCATGTGTCTACACATACTACTGCTTCCATTTGCCATGGTATCTGCACATAAAATAAATGCAAATGTCAATTATCACATGACAGGTTGTTTCTTCTCTAACTGCAGATAATTGAAATATGATATTTCCATGGAAAACACTATGGTCTCAGAATGGAGGGTTATTTATAACCAAAATAATACCTAAGTCATCAGCACTACTTGGTGGTTTATCACTGGGTGTGGAACCTCCTAAAAGAAAAAAAAAAGATATAATTTTAAAAAGAAGTAAAATATAGTAAAGCTTACAGACTCCTAAATTCCTAAGTTTGGATTGTTTATCTCTTTACAAAATTTCTTATCACTTACTTCCCTTATATAAATAATGTTAATGTTTCTCATTTAAAGCATTATAAAAAGTTATAGCCCTAGTTGGTTTGGCTCAGTGGATAGAGTATCGGCCTGCAGACTGAAGGGTCCTGGGTTTGATTCTGGTCAAGGGTACATGCCCTGGTTGCAGGCTCTATCCCCATTATGAGGCAGCTGATCAATGCTTCTCTCTCATCAATGATGTTTCTATCTCTCTCTCCCTCTCCCTTTCTCTTTGAAATCAATAAATGTATGTTTTTAAAAATTGTAAATTTATAGTCATCAGCATTCTTCTTCCTCTCCAGGAACATTTCCTGTGACAATATTCTGTGCTACAGCATGCAAATATATCAGTAGTGTATCCTCAATATTAGCCTATGGATTCAATGTGATTCTACTTACATTTAAAATATACAGGAGAGCTTAATAAATGATTTGAAGGTTATTCCGTAATGCTGAGAAATTTCAACATAATGAGGTCCATTTATGAAATACTCATAGGTAACATCATACTGCATTGTGAAAGACTGAAAGTTTTTCCCTTAAGATCAGGAACAAGACAGGATGACCATGTTTGACATTTCTATTTAACATAATATCAAAAGTTATAATCAGAGCAATTCAGCAAGAAAAGAAAGCATCCACCTTGGGAAGGAAGAAATAAAATCACCTCTGCCCTAGACGACATGTTTATGTAAGTAGAAAACTGTAGAGATTGCACACATACACATGCACCCGCTCACCTGTTGGAGCTGATAAATAAATGTGGCAAAGTTGCAGTCTATGAAATCAACAAGTAAAAATCAGTTGCATTTGTATATACTAACAATGAGCAAACCAAACAGGAAATGAAGAAAACAATTCTATTTACAATAGCATCAATAAAAGTAAAACACTGTGCTGACCGGTGGCTCAGTTGGAGTGTAGAGTCATACACCAAAAGGACAGGGCTCATTCCTGGTCACTGCACATAATGTAGGTCTCGGGTTTGATCCTACAGGAGACAGCCAATACATGTTTCTCTCTCTCTCTCTCTCTCTCTCTCTCTCTCTCTCTCTCCCTCCCTCCCTCTCTCCCTCCAACCCCTTCCCATCTCCTTCAAATCAATAAGCATATCCTTGGTTGAGGATGAAATAGAAATAAAATATTTAAAAAGAAACTCTCTCTCTCTCTCTCTCTCTCTCCCTCCCTCCCTCTCTCCCTCCAACCCCTTCCCATCTCCTTCTCAAATCAATGCATATCCTTGGTTGAGGATGAAATAGAAATAAAATATTTAAAAAGAAACTTAACCGAGGAGGTGAAAGACACTTACACTGGAAACTACGAAACACTGCTGAAAGAAAAAGATGACATAAATAAATGAAAAGACATCCTGTGTTCATGCATTGGGAGACACGATATGGTTAAGATGTTGATATTACACAAAGCAACCTACAGATAACATGCAATCCCTATCACCATCTTGAATATGCATTTTGCGGAAATAGAAAAATCCAACATATAATTCAGATGGAACCTCAAGGGACTAGGAATAGCCAGGATAATCTTGAAATGCAAAAGTTGAGAGAACTCACACTTTCTGAGTTTAAAACTTACTCAAAAGCTACAATAATCAAAACACAGTGCTACAGGCATAAATACAGACAGACCAATGCCATAGAATACAGAGCCCACAAATAAACCTTTCCATATGTGGTCAAATGGTTGTATGGAAGGGTGCTAAAAACACTTATGTGGGAAGGGCAATCTTTTCAACAAATGCTTCTTTGAAAACTGAATATCTACATACAAAAGAATGAGGTTGGATCCTTATCTTACATCATATACAAAAATGAACTCAAAGTGGATCAAAGAACTAAAACTATAAAACTCATAGAAAGAAACACAGAGGACAAGCTTCATGATATTGGATCTGACTATGATTTTTGGGTGTGTCACCAAGAGCAAAGACAAGAACAACAACAAAATAGATAAATTGGATGGACTAAAGCAAAGTTAAAAACTTTTCTCAATGGTCATTTTAAATAGAGTGAAAAGGCAACCCATAGATAGGAGGAAACATCTGCAAATAATACACCTGATAAGGGATCAATACCCAAAACACATAATGAACTCCTATATTTAGTGACAGAAAAAAACCCCAAATCAAAGTGTACAAAGAACTTGCAGAAACATTTCCCCAGAGGAGATACACAAAACACCAATAAGCACATGAAAATATGATCACTAGTTATTAGAAAATGAAAATAAAGCCACAATGAGACATTACTTTATATACATTAGGAAGCCTAGTATATAAAAACACACACAACCATTGGTAAAGCGGTGGAGAAATTGGAATCTTCTTGGGTCACTGGCAGGAGTGTAAATGGGGCAGCTGCCATGGAAGACAGTGTGGCTGCTCCCCAAATCGAAAACAGGCCTCAAACAGTTACTCAAATGTCAATTTTCAGAAAAGCATATTCAGAATAGCCAAAAGCTGGAAATACTATCATTTGTCTATTATCAGGTGAATGGATTTTACAAAAGGTGGTGTATACAAATAATAGGATATTACTGAACCATAAAACGGAATAAAGTTCTGATACATGCTAGAAAATAGATGAAACTTGAAAATGTTATACTAAGTGAAGTAAGCCAGAACACATTTTACGAAGTGAAATAATCCAGAGTGATTCCACTTCTATGTTTTAGTTTGAGATGAAAAGGTTTCGGATATGTAGAAGTGATGGTTGCACAATAATGTGAATGTACTTAATGCCACTGAAATGTACATTTGAAATGGTTAGAATAGTAAAAATCAAATCAAAGTTGATCTACAAAAAAATTAGCATAGAGAGTGGCTTGAACATTTCTGAAAAGGAAGTGTTCTGCCAGATATTAAGACATATCATTGAACTACAATGAAAAATGAATTTTTTTGTTGGGACAAGCATGGACAGAGTTCAAGGGAACAGAGAGACAACTAGAACACCTATGAGTTTACTGTAAGATAAAAACTGGCGCTTTGAATAGTTGGAGAGAAGACAATAAATCTATGTACCAAGTTCAGATGTAACAGTGATTTAGATGCAAAGAATGCAGTGAGGACATACGGCTGGAATTTTTATATAATTTCAGCATGGCAAAGACCTACAGTTTTTATAATAAAGACACAACACACATAGCCATTGGAGGAAAACATTAATACACCCGACTACCTAACAATGTCAACTTCTGCACATATAAATGGCCACTGATAGGAAAATAGTTAAATAAATATGGTATATATTAACATCATCATTAAAAGGACTGGAATAAATCTAAATATAACCCCAAATGAGACAGTAAATATAAAATGTGAGAGTTTAAAAAAAATATGCATAGCATGAGTCCAATTCTGGTTTACAACAACAAAAACACACTAAAATATGTAGTATAGCCCTAACCAGTTTGGCTCAGTGGATAGAGCATCAGCCTGCGGACTCAAGGGTCCCAGGTTTGATTCTGGTCAAGGGCATGTACCTTGGTTGCGGGCACATCCCCAGTAGGGAGTGTGCCGGAGGCAGCTGATCGATGTTTCTCTCTCATCGATGTTTCTAACTCTCTATCCCTCTCCCTTCCTCTCTGTAAAAAAATAAATAAAATATACATATTTTTAAAAATGTAGTATATCTCTGCACATAAGGATATTATTTTAAAGAAACAGATAAAAAGACAACTAAACTACTAAGTTATTAACTTTGGAAATGAAGTAGAAAAACATAAAGAGACTATTCTTTTGCTCTGTATAGTTTTTGTAATATTTGAAATTTTACAAACTTATATTTGTATACTACTTATATAAGTTAAAGTTATAAAAAGCTATCTATAGCCAATCCATATAAAATCTTAGAAGAAAATTGAACCCAGCCAGTGTGGCTTAGTGGTGAAGAGTCAACCAATGAACAAAGATTCCCTGTCAAGATTTGATTCCCTGTCAGGAAACATGCACTGGTGTGGGCTGCATCTCCAATAGGGGGCGTGCAAGAGGCAGCTGATCAATGATTCTCTCTCATCATTGATACATCTGTTCCTGTCTCCCTCTCCCTTCCTCTCTGAAATCAATAAAAATATATTTTAAAAATATATAAACAGAGAGTTACTAAACCTAAGACACTGGAAATTGTAGGTTGTTGTACTGAGAGGTGTTGACAATGAAAAAAATGAATGTGGGATCAACCACTTGGTAATTACTACTTTTTTTCATTTATGTGAATTATGCCTTTAGATCTTGACTTTTTAAGGAAAAATTCCCCGGCTTCAATTAGCTCTGGAAATGATTGCTATACATTTTTACACATAAGAAATGCCAAAACCCAGAAATTTAGACACCTGTGATGTCCATAATGTGTTAAATTTTATGTCACACTTCTGTCATGGAAATGAATATGAGACAGAGTTAATTACAAACCTGTCTCTTTTAAGTCATTCCATATCGTTGATATTTAATGTCAAAGAAATAAAATTTAAAAAAAAATAAAAAGACACCCTTTGTACCTTTAATACATTTTGGGATCTTAGGGCCCCAAGTACTGTCAGCTCCACAGACAATGGTGCTACTGCCTTCAAGGTAAAATCCCTTCAGGCATTCGAATTTAATCTCTGCTTTGAACAGAAATGTTTTTCCAAATCCGGACACTAATCTCCCATTCTCCAGTATTGGATATTCACATTTAACCACTGAAAAATAAAGAAATTCCAGAATTAATGGAAAGTGTTTTAACAGGGGGAAGAAAAACTAGTGTAAATTAGTAATTTCCCCTAGGAACAAAGAGGCAAGGAATGAAAGGCAGAATGTTAATTATGTTTTAAAAGACTTTACTTGTGCATTTTAATTCCAGGTAAACAGACATAGAGACATCTAATAACCTTCCAACCTAGAACAGACTGTCATTATAGATTACTAAAAGCCTGGTGCACGAAAATTCGTACACTGTGGGGGGGGGGTATCCCTCAGCCTGGCCTGCGCCCTCTCACAGACCAGGAGCCCTCGGGGGGATGTCCGACTGACAGCTTAGGCCTGATTCCTGTGGGAAGCAACCAGCAGGGCGATGGGAGGGAGGGGGAGGACGGCACTGGCCAGTGAGCGGCCACCCCGCCCCCCATCGCCCCTCCGCCACTGCTGGTTGTTGTTGTCCCCACCGCATCACCATCCCCTCCCTCTGCCTGCTGGCACCTGCCTTGGCTGGCCTAGCACCACCAGCTCGCCAGCCCCGCCCCCTGCCAACCAGTGGTTCCGCTGTTTGGTCGATTTGCATATTAGGCTTTTATTATATAGGATTGGTTTCTGATAAGTTTTCCATTACTGACAAGTTTTGAGAAAGGTCTGATTACTACATACAATTTTCAGGTAAGTTCAAAAGCAACTTTTGATGCTATTTAGTTCTAGGAATTTTTTTAAATTTCATGCTACCACTGATTTAGTACCCTGATCTTTTAGAAAAGCAGGAAAGGCTCTTGTAATAAGGTAATACTTAAGCTTAAAGGTAAGAAGTTGCAAAGAAGCTAGCCATGCAAACATATGCAAAGAGAAAGTTATCAGGTATCAACAACATGCAAGAATTTGGATGTGCAAGAAATAGAAAGGCCAGTGGAATTAGGACAGTGTTTCCAAATATTTTGGACTGGAATTCAGAGATCAAACCCCATATTTTATATTGTAGTACCATTGTAAATAGTACTTTGAAATTTTAAATTTCTAATTGTTTATCATCCCATTGATTTCTATACATTGAGTTTGTGTCTTATAACCTTGGTAAGGCTTCAGTCTTTCATATATTCCACACAGACAATCATGTCATAATTGAACAAAGTCTACTTTATTTCTTCCTTTCCAATATGGATGCCTATTTCTATATGTTGCCTTATTGTACTGAATAGGACCTTCAATATAATGATGAATAGAATGGGAGGGGTACACATCCCTGCCTCATTCCTACCTCAATGGGAAATAATGCTTTATCATTAAGTGTAAAGCTAGCTGTGTGATTCTTGTAGATACCCTTTATCAGGCTGAGAGAGTGAGGTTCCTTCTGCTCCTAGTTTGCAAAGAAGTTTTCTGTCAAATGCGTTTTCTTTGCATCTATTAAGATGATCATGTGTTTTTTCTTCTTTATAGTCTCTTCGTATGGTAAATTACACTGATTAATTTTTTGAGTTTGAAATAACCTTGTCTTCATGAAACAAATCCTACTTGATTATGATATAATATCCTTATTTTTACAATGTGACAGGATTAATATTATAAATATTGATATTATAAATGTTAATATTTGTTTAATAGTTTTGTTAGAGTAGGCAACTAGAAAGTTATGAGCTGGGAAAGGCAGTTGGGGTTGGAAGGGATACATGTGAGAGGTGACAAACCAAAAATCTACACGGAGGCATCAGACTCCTGTGTGAGGAGAGAAAATGTAGAGCCCCTCCAGGCTGAGGTCTAACTGGTGGCATAACACCTGGGTGCAGGAGCCTTAGAGTTTGAAGATATGTTTTCATGAGTCATGAGGAGGGGGTGACTTGCTCCTTGCTAGGGGCCTTCCAACCTAGGGTATAAATCCCCTGAACTCCCAAATATCAGGGCACCCGGTTTGGTGTCAGCCTGCTGAGTTGCCCGCTCAGGTTCTGAGTGTAGATCCTTTCTCTGCAAGTAAATTCTCCCCTGCTTTTGCTGCTATTTGTTGTCTCTTGTTTGAATTCATTCCTGTGAGCAAGACAAGAACTGGGGGTGCAGAGTGCTGTCTCTGGCCAGAGGCTATCTCCGGGCAGAGGTGACCTTGACCAACGCTGACCGTTTTGGTTCTATGTTCACAGTGGATATTGTTTTTCATTTTCCTGCCATGTTTTGTCGGGTTTTGGTATCGGGATAATGCTGTCCTCATGGGATGAGGTGACAAGTATTCCCTCCGATTGTATGTTTTTGAAGAGTTTGTGTAGAGCTGCTATTGTTAATCCTTAAATGTTGGTACAATTCCTAGTGATGATATGGGGCCTGCAGTTCTCTTTGTGAGAAGGTTCAAGTGTCAAATTTCTTGGCATAAAGTTGTGCATGCTGTTCCCTTACTGGCCTTTAAATGTCTGCGGGATATTGAGTGATGATCCCCTTTCCATTCTTGATATTGTGAATTTGTGTCTTCTACTTTTTTTGTCACACTGGCTATAGGTTTATACACACTATATTGATCTTCTCCAAGAACCAGGTGTTGGTTTCAATGATTCTCTCTATATATTTTTTTCAGTTTTATTGATTTCTATCCTTATTATTTCTTTCTGCTTTCTTGGTCTGTATTCAACTTCCTCTTCCTTTTTAGTGCCTTAAAGTGAAAGATTGGATTCGTGATGTGAAACTATTTTCTTGTTTAATACATGCATTTCATGCTATGAACATCCCTCTAAGCCAGTGGTTCTCAACCTTCTGGCCCTTTAAATACAGTTCCTCATGTTGTGACCCAACCATAAAATTATGTTCGTTGCTACTTCATAACTGTAATGTTGCTATTGTTATGAATCGTAATGTAAATATCTGATATGCAGGATGGTCTTAGGCAGCCCCTGTGAAAGGGTCATTGGACTGCCAAAGGGGTCGCGACCCACAGGTTGAGAACCACTGCTCTAAGCAATGCTTTTGCTGTATTCCACAAATTTTATTATTTTGATATATTTTCATTTTTATTCAATTCAAAACATATTCTAATTTCCCTTGTAATTCCTTCTTTTATTCATGGTTAAGTTGGAAGTGTCTTCATCATCTAATCTAATAAAAGAGAAACATGCAAATTGCCGCACCTCCGCTATGCCCCAAGCCACGCCAACCAGCCAATCAGAGCAACTATATGCAAATTAACCCAACCAAGACGGCAGCAGGAAGCCACAGAGCTGGAGCAAGCAGGAGGCTTGGTTGCCCTGGCGATGGAGGAAGCCAAGCTTCCCGCCTGCCCTGGCCAGCTGTGGGTTCCGCTCAAGGCAACAAAGTATCAATTATAGAAGATAAATAAATCCCAGATACCTGCTTCCAGCCAGCCTCCACTGGGAGGTTGGGTGGCTGGGGGCCATGTCTAGCCTGCAAACAGACATCAGCCCCTCACCCAGGCTGGCAAGGCACCCCAGCAGGACCCCCCACCCTGAAGGGTGTGTGGACAGCCTGAAAATAGCCCTCAGTCCCTCACTCAGGCTGGCCAGGCACCCCAGGGGGCACCCCTACCCTGAAGGGGCTGTGGACAACATGCAAACAGCCATCAGCCCCTCACCCAGGCTGGCCAGGCACTCCAGTGGGGACCCCCACCCTGAAGGGGCTGTGGCCAACCTGCAAACAGCCTTCAGCTCCTCACCTAGGCTGGCCACACCCTCATGGGGTGAGGGTCCCCGCTGGTGGGCTTGGCCAGCCTGCAAACAGCCATCAGCCCCTAACCCAGGCTGGCCAGGCACGCCAGGGGGGACCCCTACCCTGAAGGGGCTGTGGCCAGCCTGCAAACAGCCATCAGCCCCTCACCCAGGCTGGCCA
>NW_005371300.1:11862-40007 GCF_000412655.1 Myotis brandtii
GGAGCCTCTCCCACCTCCTCAGCAGCGCTAAGGATGTCCGACTGCAGCTTAGGCCTCCTCCCCGCTGGCAAGTGGACATCCCACGAGGGCTCCCGGGCTGCCAGAGGGATGTCTTATTGCCAGCTTAGGCCAAATCCCCTGGGGAGCGGGCCTAAGCTAGCAGGTGGTCATCCCCCAAGGGGTCCCAGACTGTGAGAGGGCACGGGCCGGGCTGAGGGACCCCTCCCCCAGAGTGCACAAATTTTTGTGCACCGGGCCTCTAGTAATAATTATAAACATTTATGCAACAAATAACAGACCTTCAAAATACATGAAGCAAAAGCTGGCACAACTGTAAAGAGAAATACACATTTTTTGCAACAGGCATTTCTCCAGTAATAGTTGGAGACTTCAATATCTCCCACTCACTAATGGATAGTACAACAGACTGAAGATAAGTAAGGAAATAGAGGACTTCAACAACACAATCAACTGGATCTCACAGACATAGAACAGAATACACATTTTCGTCAAGTGCGCATGGGACATCTTCCACAATATACCATACAATGAGCCATAAATTAATATTAACCAATCAATAGGTTTTTAAAAGATAGATATGATACAAAGTATCTTCCCTGACCACAAAGGGATAGGTTGTGAAACAAAACCTTCTCAGCCAGACGATTTTCTGAAGGAACAGGCTTATTGACACGAGAAAAAAGGACCAGATCCTGGGGCTAAACCACCAGAGCAGGGAGATGAAGGCAAACATTTCCGCCATCCTGGTTTAATGGGGTTCTTTTACAGCTTTGAGTAGAAAGATGTAAGTTATTTTGAAGGAATAGATAAGGGAGCAGAAAAAGGGAAAGTAGAGCTAGTTCTGGGATAGGTGCATAGTCTGTAGGAAGAAGTGTTTGCTGCTTTTGGACAGTTTGCTGGACAGTCTGAAAAGTTCCTGTGGAAGCAGGATGCAGTGAAATCTGGTGGTCAGCTAGCCCTTATTGAAAAACAGCTACACTACTAGCTCTTATATTAGCACGAATCTAAAGTACCTCCGGAAGTTCATTCAAAGTTTCAACACACATTTCATTAGTTCCTGCCATTTTTTCTGTTAACTAACTCCATGTCTCTCCTTCCTACCTTCCAGCCTACTATAGTTTCATTTAAGACCATGTCACCATGATTACTACATTTTTAATGACTACAATAGGCTTATTATTACTTATTATATATTACACTTTTGCTTTCCTTCCAGTAAAATTTCTTTCTATCCATTGCACATCTTTTCAATCTCCGAAGGGTTGATTGGCTGTAAGTACAACTTGTTCCACAGAAAGCAAGATGAAATGAACATTATGGAAATGCTTAAGAAGAGAACCAAACCAAAAATGGAATTAGCAACATTTATCTTACTCATCTAAGGAGCAATTTACTTACCCCTCATTACAAGCATACTGAGCTTATGAGCCAAAGCTGGAAGCTCCATTAACATGGACTATTTTGCCATTTTGGGGTTCTCCTAGCTGTGGACATGACTTTCCTAAAAGAAAATTTTCAAATTTGTTGTTTTATACCAATGTCAAAACAGATTTGAATAAAAATAAAAATTCTACATTGAGGTATTAAATTGATAGTAATATTTTCATTCTTATTTATTGTTATTACATTTCTTGGGGTGACATTGGTTAATAAGCTTATATAGGGTTTCAAGTGTACACAACTATGACACATATCTGTGTAATGCATTGCGTTTCTACTCCCCAAAGTCAAATAACCTTCCACATATACTTGGTCCCCTTTACTCATTACAACCCCATGGAACCCCCACACTTCCCTCTGGTAACCACCAAACTGTTGTCTGTGTCTATGAGTTCCAGTTTTATATCTCCATATAAGTGAAATCATATGGTCCTTGGCTTTTTCTGACTGACTGATTTCACTTAACTTAATATTCTCAAGGTCCATCCATGTTGCCGCTAATGGCCAAACTTAAGATTCACATTTATACAAAGAATCAATGGCCAAATTAAAAATTTCCTGGAGATCTTCAAAGCCTGAAAAAAATACATTCTAAAATCTACATCCATCTGAGAAAGCCATCATGGTAATAGTGGAATATGCAGTCTAAAATATGTGAAAATCTTTAGAGCAATAAAAATAAAAAGTCTTGTGTACTTACTTGTACAAGCCTCCCGGAGAGGAGGTGCCCATGTGTTATCAAGCTGACAAACAGCAGAGGTGGGACGAACAAGAGGAACAATAAGCCTGTATCCTGGGCGACACTCATATTCTATTGTGAACCCAGCATTATAAGGAGGTGCAGGATTACCCTCAGGTTTCATAGATTGGTATTTTGGTGGGTCACCACAGGCATCTGGGCATGAGAGAATAAGAACATGAAAGTAAAGTATTTCCTTTCCCACCAGCCACAGATTATGGCCTGGCATCAGGCAGGTTGTACAAGATAAATGGAAGGCCCTTGGTGAGATTTTAAGTGATTGTGCCAGGCTTTTACCAGATGATGAGCTGTGCTTGCTTTAAATAACATCCTATTAGTTTTTGTTTCTTTGGGAATAACGTGAATATTCTTTCAACAGTAAACTGAAGAGAGAGCACCAATGTTTTTGGTTTAGAAATTTATTTATAGATATGTTCCCTTCCCATAAGTTTGGAAGTGTTCCTTCCTTTACAATGTTTAGAAATAGTTTCAGAAGAATAGGTACTAAGTCTTTAAATATTTGGTTGATTCACCTTTTAGACTGTCTGCTCTAGTGCTTCAGTTCCTTGTTAGGGCTTTTATTTATGCTTTATTTTATTGCTAGTAATTGGACTATTCAGATTCTCTGTTTCTTCCTGGTTTAGTCATGAAAGCAAGTATGTTTCAAGAAAGTCATTTTTTCTAGATTATCTGATTTGTAGGCATATTATTGTACATAGTATTCTTTAGTGATCCTTTGTATTTCTGTGTTGTCAACTGCAATGTCTCCTCTTTCTATTCTGATTTTGTGTCCTCTTTTCACATTATGATTCTTGATAAAGATCTGTCAATGTCATTTATCCTTTCAAAGGACCACCTCTTAGTTTCACTGATCTTTTCTATTATTTTACTATTTTCTGTTTCATTTATTTCCATTCTGATCTTTATTATTTCCTTCCATTTACTTACTTAGGATTTTGTTTGCTCTTCTCTCTCTAGTTCTTTTAGACACAAATTAGATTGTTTATTTGGGATCATTCCTGCTTCTTGATGAAGGCTGGTATAGCTATAAACTTTCCTCATATATCTGCTTTTGCTGTATCTCATAATGTTGTAAGGTTTTGTTTTTCATTTTCATCTCTCTCAAGGAAACCGATACCAGTATGATTTGATGTCACTCAGCAGCCTGTTACCTTTTTGTACAAAAAGCACTGCGTGTCCTTCCCAACCCTTCTAAACCCCAGGCCCTGGAGCTCCCTCTCACTTAAGGGCTCTCTGGGTAACTCGTGCTCCCCAATCCCCATACAAAGCAAGCAGTGAGCTTCCTTGCCCCACACCCTGCACCTCTGGCCTGGTAACACCTGGCCTGGGATCCCCCAGCCCAACCCAGTGGGGCGCAGCACCCCACTCACCAAGGCTTCACTGAGCCCAGGGGACACAGGGCAAAGCCTCCCCACGGGTCCAGCACTGGCCCAAACAACACCCCACACACTGGGCACTGAGGAGCAGGCCCGCACCTTCAGCACCTGCTCAGGGCTTCCCATCTCCTTTCGTTAATTGACAGTATTACACATGTCCTCCATTTCCCCACCCCTTTGCCCTCATCCACTCAGCCCCGCCCCACTCCTGGCCTTCCCCACACTATTGTCCATGTCCATGGGTTATGCATATATGCATACATGTTCTTTGGTTAATCTCTGACATCTTGATGAACTCAGTCCACAAACACCTGCAGGCTTTTGCTAGGGACACAGCTTAGCCCCTACTTAGCAAACACTGATTGCACCCAGGGCTCTGCAAGGCTCAGTACCTACCATCACTGGACCCTCACCGCGGGCCTCTGAAGTCCCCCCTCACTTCTGGTCCCCCACAGCACAACCAGGAGGATCTGTGGCTAAGGCTTCTACCCTGAACGCACATCACCTGGGGGATCTGTAGCTAAGGCTTCTACCCTGAACCCGCATCACCTGGTCCACAAGCCCTGAGCCCCCTCCCCCACACGCCAAGCAAAGTTCCCTTTGCGCTCCGCTCCTGTAGACCAGCTCCCCTACCCGCTCTAGTTTCCCTCCAGAGCAGACACCCTTTCCCTTCCCTACCCGAGCATGTGGGTAGCAGGAGCTCTAGGGCCAGCAAAAAGATCCCAAGGTAGCCCCAAGAAAAGGGACTCTCCAGGCGGCGGGAAGATGTCCTGAGCAGCTCGTAAGAGGCCCTCATGTCCCCAGACATCAGCGGAGAAACCCGAGGGACAGTGAGTAGTTGCCTCTTTGAGTGCAGGTACCAGACGCAACAATCCCCAGACTCAAAAAATGTCCAGTGCATTACACTTAGTGGGCTTGGCCTGGACTGTGATATTAGGGTAGGGCGGGGCCAATGGCGGCCTGCAAGGCGGGTCCTAGGCCCCAGGGCTGTGCTTCAGCCCTGGGAGGGAATGAGGTGTGGCCTGGCCAAGGTCTAACCCAACTGGGTCAGCTGGCAGTTCAGGGTCAGCCTGTGCATGGTGGAGCTCACCATTCTCCAACCTGCCCTGAAGCACCTCCAAGGTTTGCTGAAAATGGTGGCTCACCTCCAAGATCCTAAACAGGCAGTTATCACCCGCCTCAGGAAGGGTGGAGAGATAACAAGAGCTGGCCCCAGTCATCATTACGCCTTTCCCTGTTCTAGTCTCAGAAAACTCTTTTTTGTCTAGATATCGTAAGGACCGGACCCTAAACACCAAGTGGAAAAAGGGATCCCCACTTCCACAGGTGGACACCCCCCTTCCACAGATAACAGAGCCAGGCCCTTGTCCAGATTTGCCATTAATCAGGCATAACTGGGGACAATACTGAGATTCCCGTGGTTGAATTCTGCTATTGAATCCTTTCGAGGCCAGCTGGATTTCAAAATCACCAAGATGATTTGGCCACTGCATTGGGCCCCAAACCCCATTGTAAATGCCTCTGCTCCTTTTCCCTTGGGAGGACCCCAGGGAAGGTAATTTATTAAACACTGTGTCATTAAGGATATTGGGTCTCAACCTATAGGGCCCTTGCTGTTTTGGAACTAAACATTTTATTGAAGAGAAAATACACATAACATGAAAAAAACACAGGTATATTAAGTGTCAAATTCCTGGTTGTGATTAATGCCATGATTGGTGGGATGAGTAGGAATTGAAAAGAGGGAGAACTTTTGTGGTGAAACCATCTCAATTCTGGAACATTAAGAATGAGCAAGATTTACTGGTAGAGTTGTGAGTAAATCTGTAAGACTGGTTTTTAAAAAGAGTAAGGAGGGATATTAAAGAGCATACGAAAGGAGCTGACATTTTGTTCTTTAGTTGGCAAAGAATCAAAATGTCAGCAATTGTGAGTAAACGTATTGGGAGCAGCAGCATCCTCAAATTTTTAGTTTTTACATAACTGTTGTATGTTGAAAGTTTTAAAATTGGCATGGCTTTTACACCATTCCTGTATAGAGTTTATCCCAAAGAAATCGTCAAAGCTGTGAGCAAAGATGGAGAATTTTAGAAAAATATAAATGCTAAGTGTGTAGCAATAGTATTAAGAAATTTATGGGAATCGTAGGCAGCATGCAGTGTAAAAATATCACTGTAACTGAGAGATTTGTAAGTGGACAAAACAGACTCTAAATGACCCTTGGCGTTACCTTTATTTAACAGCTGCTCTAGGGGAGAGGAAGCAGATAGTCTGATAAAAGGACAAGGGAACATTACTCTATTGAGCCCACTGCTTTAGTTTCATTGCTAGTAATTGGTCTGCTGGACTATTTTTCTGGTTCAGTCTTTGAAAGCTATATGCATGGAGAAATTTATCCATTTCTTCTAGATTGTGGAATTTGTTGGCAAATAATTGTAGAAATGTAATGATTCTTTGTATTTCTGGGGTGTCAATTGTAACTTCTCTTTCATTTACAATTTTTTTAATTTGGGTTCTCTCTTTTTCCTTGATGAGTTTGGCTAAAGATTTTCCATTGAACCAGCTTGCATGGACCTTTTCTATTGTCTTTTTAAAAATTTCTATTTTCATTTATTTCCATGCTGATCTTTATTATTATTTCATTTCTTCTGTATATTTTGTGTTTTGTTTGTTCTTTTTATCCAGTTCCTTTAGATATAAAGCTAGATTGTTTATTTGCAATGTTTCTTGGTTCTTGAGGCCTCTATGGCTATGAACTTTTCCTCTTAGAACTGCTTTTGCTCCATCCCATACCTTTTGAAAAGTTGTGTTTCATTTTTATTTTTTCTCAAGATACTTTTGATTTCCTTTTTGGTCCATGGTTGTTTAATAGCATGTTGTTTAGTTTCCACATATTTATGCTCATTTTGAGTTTTCTTTCTGTACCTGCTTGTTAGTTGTAAGCCACTGTGGTCAGAAAAGGTTGAAATAAATTAAATCTTGTTGAATTTACTGAGGCTTATTTTGTGGCCTAATATCTGGTATATCATGGAGAATGTCCCTTATGTACTTTAAAAAATGTATTCTTCAGTTTTGGGATAAAATGTTCAGTGAATGTCTATTAAGTCAATATGGTCTAATGTGACCATTTAAAGGGCATTTCCTAACTAATTTTTGGTCTGGATGATGTATCCATTGATGTGAGTGGGACATTAAGATCCCCATACTATTATTGTATCACTGTGGATTTCTCCCTTCATGTCCATTAATACTTGCTCTATATATTTAGGGGTTCTTATGTTGGGTGTGTAAATATTTACAATTGTTATATCCTCTTCACTATTGAAATTTTATATTTATGTAGTGTCCCTTTTTGTGTTTTTTAACACTCTTTTGTATTTTGTCTGATATGAGTTTTACTATGCCAGCTTTCTTTTTGTTTCTATTCTCATGCAGTATCTTTTCCCATACCTTTACTTTCAATTTGTATGAGTCTTTCATGTAAAGTGGGTGTTTTGTAACCAGCAGATAGATGGATCATGTTTTTAAATCAATTCAGCCACCCTATACCTCTTTATTAGAGTATTTAATCCACTTATATTTAAAGTTATCAATAAATGTGTCCCAATTTTCACTTTGTTTTGTTGTTGTTGTTGTTGTTGTTGTTCTTGATGTTTTTGTAGTTCTCTGTTTTGTTTTTTTCTTCTTTTGATTCCTGCCCTTGTGGTTTGCTGGTTTTCTTTATTGTTTTACTTGGGTTAATTTCTCTTGATTCTTCATGTGTCTTTATAGGTTTTGGTGTGTGGCTATCATGAGGTTCATGTATAAGTATATCACTATTTTCAACCTTTTTCATCTCATGGCACACAAGCTAATCACTAAAATTCTGCAGCACACCAAAAATATATATTTTTGCTGGCCTGACAAAAAATGAGATATAATTTTGATTCATTCACACCAGGTGGCTATTGTTCTATAGGCTGTTGTCATTTCTTTATTTGACAATCTAAGGGAAAAGAGGTCAGTGCCCCTGACTAAATAGTCAAGTATTGAAAGTTTAAAAAAAATTCTTGTGGCACACTGGTTGAAAATTGCTGATCTATATACAGCAATCCATTTAAAATGGATAGGCATTTACATTTTAATATAGTCAAAAAAATACTACACTTTTACTCCCATACCTATGCTTTATGTTTTTGATGTCATATTTTAGATCTTTTCATTTTGTGTATCTCCTAACTACTCTTTGAAATTTGAGTTCAATTTGGTACTTTTGCCTTTTGACTGTTTGAACTTTTTAAATGTCTGACTTGCTGCTTTTGTTAAATATTTGTCATTACCTATGATTTTTTTCCTTTGTCATATTTTCTTATTTCTGGATATGGCCTTTCCTTCCCTTACCATTTCTTATAAAGCTGCTTTAATGGTGATGAACTCCTTCAGTTTTTGCTTGTTCAGGAAACTCTATCTTTTCCTTCAATTCTGAATGATATCCTTGGCAGTTAAATTATTTTAGGCTGTAGGTTCCATAAAGATCCATGATTCTCTGCAGAACTTAAACCTCAAACCACACAAATTTTTCTTACAGTCATAATAGCTAAAGCAATTCTGCCTAGTCTTCTTATGATGACATTAAAAGCAGCTGAAAATATTCTTAGCAAGAAATGCAATTCTGACAGCACACTAATGTAGACACATTTTTTAAAAAGGCAGCATACAATACAGAGTGCAAACAAAAGCTTCACAAAAGTATGTCAACAGTGAGAAGCACTGCCCAGCCGGTGTGGCTCAGTGGTTGAGCTTGGAACCATGAACCAGGAGGTCATAGTTCGATTCCGGTTTGGGCACATGCCTGGGTTTCAGACTCATTCTTCAGTTTGGGGCATGCAGGAGGCAGCCAGTTGATGATTCTCTCTTATCATTGATGTTTCTATCTCTCTCTTCCTCTCCCTTCCTCTCTGTGAAGTCAATAAAACATATATTTTTTAAAAAGAGTGAGAAGCACCAATGTGTTCAAGAAACATGTTTAATTTACTCTCTTTGGCTGATGTGAAGATACCTGTACACACCGGTGCCAATTACTGCAACGCCAAGAACTACAAGAAACCAGAAAACAAGTGACATGTAACTCTAAAAACAGATACCAAGTTCCAATCCAGCAGAAGAAATTTATGTTGCCTACATTTCAGTGGGAAAAAATACTATTTTATTAAGTGCATATACATTCCTAATCTATCTGGACTCGTCACTGTCTAAATGCAATTCCCTGGAATCACTTAGAGTCCGCAGTAAGTCAGACAAGAGTTCTTGCTTAATTTAGAATATTAATCAAGTCATATCTGGGATGAAAACTCATATTACTAATCATATAAAAATAAAGATTTGCTATTTAGGGTTTGTTATTAAGTGAAAATAGGGAATATAGAAAAATACACAATCACCAGAATAAAGTAGTGTATTCCATATAGACTGGTTTACTTAATTTGAAGCTATAAAAACTGTAGAAACTGGGAAATCATTTTTAAAATGCACTTTTCCGCAGTACTATTTTAAGTGGTATCCAGCTTTGAGACACTTACTTGCTGAAGAACAATCAGAGCAATGAGTCCTTCACCTAGAAATAAATAAAACCAGTTTGAAGATAATTGAGCATATGCGAGTCTCCAATAGTTGATACATTTAAACTTCGGTCACACCATCTACAAACTACATCAAAGAAAATGTTTATCAGTCTAGTTCAGCGTGACTGCTGATGCATCCAGCTCCTTTTGATCACAGAGCCTTCTACTTTGACCGCAGGCTTAGGGCCCAACAATGTTTTGTGTTGTAGCTACCAAACTAGGTTATTTAGTAAAGGTTGTTATTAGAATAATTAGAATTCATTATATTAGAGAAAATTTGTTTTAAAAACATGGTATCTCATTATAGTTGGTTTAGTTCCATAGTTAGTCTACCATTTATTATGATATTATTAGGGACTGAATTTATATATTTTTTCACCAAAAGTTGGTCTGTGGAATAAGTCATAATGAAGCTATCTTATTCTGTCACACAGATGTTATCTGCAGTCTTCACAAACAATACTTTATCTTATCATCAACCCCTCCTTATATCTTTCTTCAAAGGAACAGTAAGATATAGTCATAATTACTAAGGAGATTTTAAGGATGTAAATGAAACACCAGGGCACATGGATAAAAATTATGCTTAGAAACTTAAACATACATTTTTTACTGTCCAGAGGGCAATAAATAATACTACCACATCTTAATTCTTGGTACTGTTAGTAGTATCTCTGCTTCTAAGCTGCCACAGTTTTTATTAAATTACTGTAGAGCAAAACATACAATATTAAGTTTTCTTGTACTCTTCATTTTTATAAAAAATTATCAAGTGTGTAACATCTTAAGATGGCAATGGGTTTACTGATACACTGAGGTTGACCACAGTGTTCAGGGGAAAACATAACAAGCCTAAGGTGCATTTCATGAAAAGGTTAACCTTACTAAACACATCTAATGTAAATAAAAGCAATATTTTTTTTCATTTTACTCATCTAGAAATATTTATATTTCATTAATGGCACAACTATACTTTATCAGATACTTTAACATATGTTGTGTGAACCTTGTGAGCCTACATAAAGTGTGGTGCACCAGCCGGTTGTAGAAAAAAACAAACCCAACTTATAGTATTTAGGGCTTGGATATACAGGTCTGAATAGGAAGAAATTAATCTATAAATTACCATCACAAAATAACACTATCATATAAAAAGCAAGTTATGTTCTATAAATCTTAACCTACATATAAACATAGCAATTGAAAAAGTGACCTCACCCTACTAGGAATCCTAATTTGAGGCATCTTTTAAAAACTGTGTTAAACTACATGTGTCTACATACTACTGCTTACATTTGTCATAGTATCTGCAACATTAAAATAAGTATTAATGTCAATTATTACTCATTTGAGACAGATTGTTCCTTCTCTAACTATAGACAATTGAATTATGCTATTTTCATGTAGAACTCTAAGGCCACATAATGCAGAGTCATCAATAGTCAAAATAATACCGTATTCCTTATTGCCTTTAGATGGTGGTTTACTAGTTTGAGTGGAATGCTCTAGAAAAAAAAAAAGGAAGTTAAAAAAGTAAAGACAATAAAACCCTTGTAAAAAAAACCTCTTACAATTTTATTTTTTTTTATAAGTTACCTTAATGTTTTTTTTTTATTAAAAGTAATATAAAATATTATAAATGTATATGTCATCAGCATTCTTCTTCCTATCCATTAATATTTCCCATAACAATATTCTTGGTAGAGCAAACAAATTTATCATTAGTATTTTATTAAAATTAGCTGTGACAGGGTTCTGCCCTGCGGCTCCCCACTGTCAGGCCAGGCGATGGTGTTTCAGACAAAAAAACAGAACCACAGAGCCCTGCTGCCACTTGGACTCCCAAAACTCGCCTCCTGTTGCCCTTGGAGTCGGGTCCAGGAGTATATTATCTGTAAACCAAGAGCTGTTGCAGTAGAATCCCTGTATCCCTCTGTGACTGAACCCTAAGAGGGTTGCTTGGGATGGGCCCCCAAAGAGGTCAGGGGTTGCCACTGTGCTGAAGGCAAAACAAACCCCACCCCCAAGCAGCACAGCTGTACTGTCTTATAGAAGCCATGGAGGTTCAAGACTGGGAGAGCAAAGAGGTAAAAATCTTGCGATTCAGCACCATCTACTGGGGGGCGAAGGGGGAGCCCAATATATGGTGACAGCAGAAGATTTGACTTTGGGTGATGGGTACACGGTGCAATATACAGAGCTTGTAACATAGAAACCCACACATGAAACCTTTATGTCCATGTTGGTCAATAAAAAAAATAAAAATAACCTGTGGATTCAATGTGACCCTACTTAAAATTAAAACATAGGACAGCTTAATTAATGATTTAGAATCTCATCTGCAATTAAAGGAAATTGCAACATAATAAAAGCCATTTACAGAAAATCCTCTAGACCAGTGGTTCTCAACCTTCCTAATGCCACGACCCTTTAATACAGTTCCTCATGTTGCTCCCCAATTTCATTGTTACAAATTGAACATAATGAAAGCACAGTGATTAATCACAAAAACATTATGTAATTATATATGTGTTTTCCGATGGTCTTAGGCGACCCATGTGAAAGGGTCATTTGACCCCAAAGGGGTCTCAACCCACAGGTTGAGAACCGCTGCTAAGTGAAATCAGACAGAAGTGATTCCACTTCAGTGAGGTGCCTATAATAGTCAAGTTCATAGACAGAATATTAAATAGTGCTTATCAGGCCTGGGGGAGGGTGAATAGAGGGTTAATGGATGTAATGTTTCCATTTGAGATGATGAAAAAGTTTTGGAGACACAGTAGTGATGGTTGCACAACAATGTGAATGTACTTAATAGCATCTAAATGTACCCCTAAGTGGTTAAAATGGTAAAAAATAAAATAAAGTAAAATAAAAGTTGTTCTACAAACATGAACATAGAGTCCAAACATTTCTGAAACTGTTCTGACAGATATTGTAACATAGAGTTCTACAGTGAGAAAACATGATTTGGTACTGGCAAAGGAATGGGCAAAATTCAAGGGAACAGAGACAACTAGAACACTAATGAATTTAATGTATGATAAACCTAGCACTTCAAACAGTAGGAGAGCAGACAAAACATGAGAGTGGGTGAAATGTAAAGGAATCCTATCAGTCCATATACCATAATGAATTTCAGATGTGCCAACAATTTAATGCAAAGAATGCAATCAGAACACATGGTTGAAGTGTTTGTAATTTGAGCGTGGGGAAGACCTACAGCTTTTATAATAAAAACACAACACTCACAGCCCTTGGAGGAGAGAAGATCAATAAATCCAACTTAATGTAAAACTTCTGCACATATAAATGACCACTGATAGGAAAATAGTTAAATAAAATTTTGCATATATCAAAGTAATCACCCAAAGGATAGGAGTAAATCTAAACACACCCCCAATCTAAGACAGTATGAGTAAAACGTGCAAGTTTTAGAAAAATATAAACAGCGTGATGCCATTTCTGGATAAGAAAAAAGAAAAAAATACCAAAATATGTATAATTGCACATATAAGGATATTGGTGTATAGAAATAGATGAAAAGACACCTAACCTATTATGTGATTAACTCAGGTAATGAACTAGAAAAAGAGGAAACTATCTTTTATTCTGTATACTTTTGTAATATTTGAAATTCTCCAAATTAAGCTGTATGCTACTTATGCAATGAAAATGTACAAAAACGCAATATATATATCAAACTGTATATATATTGGCTATTAACAACCAAAGGACTTGTATGCATGCATATTAACATAACCAATCGATACAGACACTGGGGCGGTGGGGGCTTGCCTCGGGTGGGAATGGCTGGGGCAGGGGGTCGGGAGATCAATTGGGGAAAAAGAAGACATATGTAAAACTTTAGACAATAAAAAATTTTTTTAAAAGTGGCTATTAAAAATAAGGCAATGAAAAGAAACCTAGAAAGTAATGTTCACTTCACTTCAAAAAGAATTTAATTTATAATGAGTTCTGATAAATTAATAAGAAAATATTTTCTAGAACATAAATAAATATAGACCAAAAAAGTTTCATTTCACTTATTAATTAAAGAAATGCAAATTGATACATGGCATCATTTTTTTACCCATCACCTTCTGAATGTCTTAAGAATATAAGTAAGATAAAGAGTTACCGAACCTAGAAAACTTGTCACTGGAGGCGTGGCTGGATTAATAGGATTGACATCTGGAAAGATAAATTTGATTCTATTCACCAGATTTATCAGTATAAAATTAATCATTTAATTTGATTTTTTATTATTTTAAAAAATTATTTCTCAAAATGAAAAATACACTTACTTTCTAAACTTTGCAATTCTACCTCTGGGAAGTCACCTAAATACATAAAAATGTTTGCATAAGAATGTTTACTGTAGCTTTGTATTTTGTAACATAAATCTTAGAAGTTTAATAATAAATCATAAAAATAACATCTTCAGAGTAAACCTATATATCTTTTAAAAAATTAACATCCAAGTAATATTATAATACATAATTTTTAAATTTTCTTCTTTTTCACTTAATATTTTAAGGACATTTTTTCATATTTGCACAATTACATCTACCTTATCACCATTGTATGTTGCTAGTATTCCATTTTTGTAAAGTCTTTCTGTAACTGATGATAAAAGTAATTGAGAGTTTTTGATATTTAAGAAAAGATTCCTGCTGTTTATGTTCTTCATAAAATTTCCTCATATTTAATTAACTCTTATTTGAGACACTAAATTGTATCACTGTTTTGAAATCCTTTGTAAATTTTTATGGTCGACTCCATCAAAAGAGCATATCTGCAAACCTGGTATCCCACTGTGCATATACCCAGTAGGACCCTGTGAGTAAACACGATGGGTCGATGAATATAAACTTCACATGCAATTTTAATGTACCAGTCCACCAAAAAAAATCTCTTTCTCCCTGAAACCTCACAACACTCAACTAAGATTCTCAAGCAGGCTACCAGTTACCAGGTTTACAGGAGTTATAAAAAGGTGTTCTCATTACCATGTTAGCATGCATAATTCCCCTGGATCCTTTAAAATATTAAGACAACAGGAAATATATAAATAAATTAGAAGCCAGTAATAGAATTTGTTTGAGTTCAACACCCTCATTAAATGACAGGAAACTAAACCCCATAGAAATAATGTAATTGAGTAATCAGAGCCAAACTAGGACTCTGAACGAGATCAGCCCAAGCTAATACTCTTCACACTATGGTAGTTTCCCTGCATCTATGGAGGATATGTCCCAAGACCCCTAGTCAATGCTTGGAATAACAGATACTACCAGACCCTATATATATCTACTAGAGGCCTGATGCACAAAATTCATGCAAGAATAGGCCTTCCCAGCCAAGGTGGATGCTTGGATCCCCCTCGCAGCCAGTTGGCTGCCTCAATCCCGGGGCTACAGCCCCGGCTTCTTCCAGAGGTTGTCTGGAAGGACATCTGGAAGGACGTCTAGTCTAATTAGCATATTACACTTTTATTATTATAGATGTATATTATGTTGGCCCCTACACATACATAACTATAATAAAGTTTAATTTACAAATTAGGCACAGTAAGAGATTACAACAATAATAAGACAATAAAACAAATATAACAATATCTTATAATAAAAGTTACATGAATGTGGTCTCTCATTCTCAAAATATATCATTGTACTATACTCTCCCTTCTGCCTAAAGTAATGAGATGAAGTGAGTTGGATACAGTGAACCAAGGAATGATTCACATCCCAGGTGCGACAGAGTGGGCTAGGATGAAATTTCATCATGCTACTCAGAATGGCGAGTATTTTAAACGGTGGGTCAGACAGGCCCTGGAGCCCTCCTGCAGTCCCCTCCTGGCTGGCCAACCTCTCACATCTCTCCCCAGCCCCGATCGTGCACTGGTGGGGTCCCTCAGCCTGGCCTGTGCTATTTTGCAATCCGGGACCCCTCGGGGTATGTCAGAGATCCAGTTTTGGCCTGATTCTGCAGGCCAGGCGGAGGGACTCCACTGGTGCACGAATTCGTGCACTGGGCCTCTGGTCTTATAATAAAAGTTACGTGAATGTGGTCTCTCATTCTCAAAATATATCATTGTACTATACTCTCCCTTCTGCCTAAAGTAATGAGATGAAGTGAGTTGGATACAGTGAACCAAGGAATGATTCACATCCCAGGTGCGACAGAGTGGGCTAGCATGAAATTTCATCATGCTACTCAGAATGGCGAGTATTTTAAAACGAATGAATTGTTTATTCTGGGAATTTTCCATTTAATATTTTGGACCACAGTTGCAGGTAACTAAAATAGCAGAAAGCAAAACCCCAGATAAATGGTGACTACTGTAATCCTCTTGTTTCTACTGCAACCAATGGGTAGCCAGAGATAGCAGCACTGAAATCAGGAAGACAGTTCCTTCCACCATAGGAAAATAATCCCGCAAGTCTTAAGCAGAGCAGCTGATAAGTAGTCCTGCAATAAGTCCTCCATTTCATTTTGCCTTTCCATGATGAAATTTATTTTTTGTTGTCAAATTTAAAAAATTCCCAGTAAGAAGAAAAATCGTAATAGTATGAGGAGAAGAGAGGTGAGAGCAATAGAAACATGGGTCTTGTTCTGGAGATAGCAGAAATTTTGAAATTTTCCAGTTTAAGTGGGAAAATTTAAATGGTTGCAGTTTGGGAAATGAAACAGTCCCATACTAGTAAGATACCCTGTAACAGGTGTCACCAGATCACTTCTTAAAAGAATTAAATAGCGAAGTTGATGACACATAAAAAAGACACATTAAAAAAACAGAAGCCACAGACCTTCCAATTCTCGAATACTGATTGGAGTGATGCTGTAAATCTATGAGTTTCCTTTAAGAGCTTCCTATATGACAGGCGCTGTGCTAAGTGCTTTAAGTGCATCCCATTTGAACTGTCCTATCACCCAGAAGGAAGGCGTTACATATGAGTAAGTACATTTAAACTTTACACACTTGCCAAGTTCACATAACTGTGTATATGTGCTGACTATGGCACTAAGTATAACAACTAAAATAGCTGTAAGTATGTACTTCTTCCTTCATTACTAAAAATGACGAGTGTAAAATCACCAGAAATTCAAAATATTTTTGAAAAATCACCAGTATTTAAAGAATTTTGAAATAGATAAGCAGGAAATTACTAAACTTGAGAAATGGGTAATGGTAGATTTTGTACGGGGAGGAGTCAACACTGGATAAAGAAATCATGTAGTAGATTATATCAAATGTTTGAGCATTATTGCTTTATTTTCATTTGTATAAAATTATGCTTTTTGTTCTTGACTTAGGTATAAATTCCAATCATTCAATTTACTCTGAAAAATGGTTGCTATATATTTTATACTTTAATATGCCAAACAACAGAAATTATACACCTGTGTGATATACAGAATGTGCTAAGACCCTATGAAACTTACTCTGAAAAATGATTGTTATATATTGTATATATATGAATATATTTACACATTATATATATGATGTATAGAATGTGCTAGGAACCTATGAAACTTACTCTGAAAATACATTGCTATATATTTTTACACATAAACATGCCAAACAACAGAAACTTACACACCTGTGTGATTTACAGAATGTGCTAAGACCCTATGGAAACATATAAAATGACAATAGCAGAATTTGTAAACTGGATGTCATACCTCTATCATGGAAATGAATACAAGACAGAGTTAATTACTAAAATGGCTTCTTTTCCATTATTCTGTATCACTGATTTTTTAATGTTAAAGAAATAAAATATTTAAAAACAAACAAGAAGGAAAAAGATATCCTTTGTACCTTTAATACATTTTGGCATCTTAGGCTCCCAATTATTGTTAGATCCACAGAAAACTGTACTGCTACCTTGAAGGTCAAAACCCTCCAGGCATTCAAATACAACCTTTGCTTTGTAGTGATATTGTTTTTCATGTCCTGACACCAGTCTTCCATGCTCGAGTACTGGATAATTACATTTAACCACTGAGAAGTGAAGAAATTTCAGAATTAATGAAAAGCTGCTTTAACATAGAAGAGAAAAACTAGTGCAAAGTCATAATTTCCACTGCGAACAAAGAGACAAGGAATGAAAGGCAGGATGTTAATTTTTTAAAGAAATATTTAATTTGTGCATTTTAATTTCAGTAAACAGATTGAGAGAAATGTAACAATTTTTTGCCAGCTAAAACAAACTGTCATAGTTTATTGGTTTCTCACTTTTTTTTTTCTACTGTAAGTTTTGAGAAAGGTCTGACTACCAGATGTAAGTTCTGGGTCAGTTCAAACAAACTTTTGATACTAATCATCTCAGGGGGCTGGGGGGCAGTGTGTGTGTGTGTGTGTGTGTGTGTGTGTATCTGTAGGATAAATAGCAGGATTTTTTTCAATTACAGTTGAAATTCAATATTATGTTAGTTTTAGGTAAATGGTATAGTGGTTAGACATTTATATAGCCGGGCATCATATACAGGTATAACAATATTCTTGACTATATTCCCTGTGTGTACTTTACACACCTAGGACCATTTTTTAACTACCAATTTGTACTTCTTAATTCCTTCACCTTTTTCACCCAGCCTCCTATCTAAACCCCATCCCATCTGGCAACCTTTAGTTTTTCTCTGTAACTATAACTTTATTTTGACTGCTTATTTCATATTTTTAGATTCCATGTATAAGTGAAATCCTATGGTATTTGTCTTTCTCTGATTTCACTTAGGATAATGCCCTCTAGCTCCACCCATGTTATTGAAAATTGTTAGAATTCACTCATTTTATGGCCAAATAATATTCCATTGTATACAGGGTGTTCCCCAAAAATGTATACACACTTTAACAGCTGATAGAGCAATTTTGAAAATGAAATGTACTTTAGTAAACACTGCCTTTATGATCATGTAAAGTGTGTGTGTGTGTGTGTGTGTGTGTGTATGCATTTTTTGGGACACCCTATATATGTACCACATCTTCTTTATCCAAATGTCTATTGACAGACACAGGTTGCTTCCTTATATTGGCTCTGGTATATGAAATGACCTTCTTTGTCTCTTGTTATAGCCTTAGTTTTAAAGTTATATTGTCTGATATAAGTATTGCTTTTCCCCAGGTGTTTTTTTTAAATTTCCAATTGCCTTAAATATCTTTTAGCCAGTGTGTAATTTTTGATGCTTTCAAGCAAAAAACAAAAATCTTAATTTGTGCATACACAAAGTAATTCACAATGTATACAGTGAAATACCAAGAACACATGGGTGAAGGGTGGGGAACTCTACAACTAGTACTATTTTTTATTCTGTTTGACCTATATTGAATTAAATTAGAAACCAATGTAACAGGAGGAGCAAGCACATATGGTTTTTGTTTATTTTTTGGTAAAAGTAATTTGAAAGTATTTACATATGATTTAAACAGAGAGAAAGAAGTAAATGGAAATATTTTTACATTTACACTGAGGAGAGTCACTACCCCATATTTTATACCCAGAAGCCTGCTCTCTCTAATAAGTGAATATTCATCTGGCCCATTCGAAGGATTAGGACTATAAATTACTACTTTATTATATTCAAATGTATCTTTGAAACTCTTGGTATATTTTCCATTTGATATTTTTCTAGGTGGTTGACATGAAACCTCTTAAAAAGAGAGAAAAAAATGAAGACATAGAAGGCAAAAGAAAAGGTGAAGGATGAAGAGAGTATTTATAATGTCCTGTGAACTGTCTTCAGTAATTAATATATGATATCTACAATCTAGTTGTGAATCCAATATCCATCTAAAAGAAAGTTTCTACAAGAAAATGTATTATCCCAAATCAAAATACTAATGTGCAATGAACTTTTATTTTTTTAAATATATTTTTATTGATTTCTGAGAGGAAGGGAGAGGGAGAGAGATAAACAGATCAATGATGAGAATCATTGATTGGCTGCCTCCTGCATGCCCCCTATTGGGGATTGAGCCTGCAACCCAGGAGTGTGCCCTTGACCACAATCGAACTGGGTACACTTCAGTCTGCAGGCCAACGCTCTATCCACTGAGCCAAACCGGCCAGGGCTTCATGTGCAACGAACTTTTAGAATAAAAGTAATTTTCTTAAAAAAAACCTATGTAAGTTCCCTATGTTAAATACCTATATTTTTCCGAAAGGCCATGATTAGTCTTGTTCTCATAATTAGAGAAGTGGTAACTTAGTGAGAAAATATACTTATGATTAAACTAAAACTCAGGGTTAGTTGAGAAATGCTTTATACTTTATAAATATATCTATTCCTAAATCAATGGTTTTACAGTAATATTTAGTAATACCAAGATATTATTGGGGTTTTTTCCCAGTTTCATCCTTAAGAGTGTACAGTAAAAATTTCTGGTGGGTTCAGAGTGTTTAATAATGCAAAAAAATGAATTTTCAGTCTAACTTTTAAGCCACATATAAAAAATTTTGAAAAAATGTAAAAGCGATGCCACTATCTTCACTCTTTGCTTTGAAAATTTTTTATTTTATGAAAAAATATGTTGCATTTCTTCATATGTATTGAGCTTACTGTTTTTAAAAATGATTTAATATGTAATTATTTTTAAAACGTCTGTTTAAATTTCAATATAATGAATATCAATAGACATAACACATCTGCAGAAGATCTCCAGGGGGTATTTGTTAATTTAACTGCATAAAGGGGTCACCAGGCCAAAAAAATTTGCGAACTACTTCTTTAAATTCTAAAGAGAGAATATACTTACTTTCACACTGTGGGGGACTATCACTCCATTCCACATTATTTCCAGAAACATTACAATATAGAATGTCTACTCCAATTAAGTTATAACTAAATGAGAAAAGAAAAGATTACTGTCTTCTTTATTAGTTAACAAGAACACATAACAATGAAAACAAGTTTTGTATGTTTTGGTTTTTTTTACTGAACCACAGTAGTTTCTGGGAGATATGTCCTAAGTGGCATGTACTGAATGTGCTAACCAAATCTGCAGTGTAATGAAAGAGAGAAATTCTGAGTGTGAACATGTATTGGCCTAGAGCAAAATGTCTAAATAAATTTATCATTGCTGTCAGCCTGGCCTCTTTGTTATATCTGGCAATGACATCAACATTCACTTCTCTGTCCTTGCTCATGCCGTTCTGCTCAGTCAGGACAAGAATGAACAGAGATCTGTCCCTCTATCTTACTTGACTGGATTTGAGTCCCAGCTCCACAACCAAGTAGTTATTTGTGTTGGGCAAGTCCCATGATGTTTCTCTTTCTCAATTTCTGCATTTATATAAAGAATAATAGTATAGCCCTAGCCGGTTTTGCTCAGTGGATAGAGCGTCGGCCTGTGGACTGAAGGGTCCCAGGTTCGATTCTGGCCAAGGGCACATGCCCAGGTTGTGGGCTCGATCCCCAGTAGGGGGCGTGCAGGAGGCAGCTGATCAATGATTCTCTCTCATCATTGACGTTTCTATCTCTCTCTTCCTCTCCCTTCCTCTCTGAAATCAATAAAGAAATATATTTTTTTTTAAAAAAAAAAAAGAAGAATAGTATATGTTTTGTGAGGTTGTTTCAAGTAGTAGATGAGTTTGCATCTGGAACACAGTGAATGTAGTAGGTAAGTTTTGGTGTTATGAATATTTTTCAGATCAGAATACCTTCCTAGGAATAGCTCAGAAATACTCCTACTTGATGAAATCTCTGATGATTTAAAGTCAGAGTACTACCTCCTTCTGGACTCTCTTTAGAATAATCATGAATAACTCTATTTCTTTGGTACTCGCATTTACTATTTTCCCTTGACACCTCTCTGTATATAATGGGTTTCTCAGTAAAGCTACAACTTCTTTGAGAAGAGTCCTATACCTTAACCTTTGGTATTCCTCAAAATACCTAGCAGGCTCTCTGATTATTGACTAGATATTTTCACTTGATCAAATTACAAAATAGACATTGGAACTGCCTATAACTGCTTCCAGATGACTGTCCCCAAGACTCACTATTGACCCTATAATATAATGTGTTAAGAGAGAATTTGGGGATGATGACACAGTAGGAAGCACTGCTACTATGTCTCCCCAACTAGACAACAATTTCACTGCTAGAATCTGCGGAACACCACTGTTTTTGGAACTCTGGAGGTTTGCAACTTCCAGGAAATATGGAAAAATAAATAGCACGAATATTGGTCAATTTCAGCTCTTAGCACAGTGGCAGCTACTCATCCCACTCCCACAGCAGGTAGAGGTAAAAGAAAGTATAAGAGAGATAAATAGTGACACACACACACAAAAATAAAATAAAGAATAATAAATGCAAAGAAAAATTCACTAGAAAAATTAAAGGCTGTTTTGAGCAGGCAGAAGAAAGAATCAGCAAATGAGAAGATATGACTATGGAAATTACTGAGTTTGAGGAGCAGAGTGAAAAAAGATGGATGTGAACAGACGACCTAAGGGAGCTGTGGGACAGACCTGTGGGACACCAATAAGCAGACCAATATATACACACAATGGGAGTCCTAGAAGGAGAAGACAAAGAGAGAGGGGCAGAAAGGATCTTGGAAGAAATGATGGCTGAAGCTTCCCAAAGTTGATGAAAGACAGGTATATAATAAAAACTCCCGAAGCTCAACACACTCCAAGTAATATGAATTCAAAAAGACCCACACTAAGACCCATAATAATCAAACTTTCCAAAGCCACTGATAAGAGATCTTGAAAGCTGTGAGAAGTGAATCACCATGTACAAGGGAACCCAAATAAGATAATAAGGAGATTTCTCATTAGAAACAGAGGCCAGAACAGTGAACTGACTCAAAGTGATGATAAAAAAAAAAAAAGCAAACTGTCAACCAAAAATCCTCCATACAGTAAAACTGTGCTTCAAAATGGGGGAGATATTAAAACTTTCCCAGAAATAAAAGCAGAAGGGGTTTGTCTCTATTATACCTGGCCTAAAAAAACAAACAAACAAACAAACAAAAAAACTCGAAGGAAACAGACCTAAAAGGTAAAATTAAAAGACACTATAAACTTGAATTTGTATGGATAAATAAACATTTCACTAAAGGTAAATATGTAGGCAATTATAAAATCTATATTATTGTAACAATGGGATTGTATTGGGATTTTTTTTATTTACATGTGATATAAGAGAGTAATCTTTTAAAAGAAAATAAAAAATTAGTGTAGAAGCCAGTATTTCCATTATTAGTGTAGAAGTTAGTATGATATTAACACCTAAAAGGGGTGGAGATGGAGCTGTAAAGGATTCTTTTTTTGTAATTTATTGAATTTAAATTGGTATAAATTCAAATAGGAGTGTTATAATTATAGGATGTTAAAAGCAACCCCAATGGGAACCACAGACAAAAATCACTATAGAAAATACATAAAAGGGAATGAGGAAGAAATTTCAGCATTTCATTATAAAAATTAGCTAAACACAAAAGAAAACTCTAATGCACAAAAGGAGTGACCCCCCTCCCCGCCCCCCGCCCAAAGCTTAAAAGAATATAGAACACAAACAGCACAATGAGAGAAGTTAAGTCCCTCTTTGTCAATAATTTTTTTCTTTATATTTTTATTGATTTCGAGAGGGAGAGATAGAAAGATCAATGATGAAAGAGAATCATTGATCGACTGCCTCCTGCACGCCCCACACCGGGGATTGAGCCCACAACCCGGGCATGTGCCCTTGACCGGAATCAAACCCAGGACCCTTCAGTCCGCAGGCTGACACTCTATCCACTGAGCCAAACCAGTCAGGGCCCGTTGCATTTTTATAGTGTATTACATTTACCTTCTAAATGCACATTTTTTATAAACCTCCAATATCTCAAATATACACTATTAAAAGAGTACTATAGAAAAAGCCTCCTATTAAGTGCTCAGCACTTATTTTTGAGACTTTCACTCCATTGTAGCAGTCTCAAAAATAAGGTTTTTCACCTAAGAAACTGGCTGCCCAGGTCAATTTTGTCTGGAAACGCCTGACAGAGTTATCTGAAGGTTAGATTACTTTTGCTTGGCAATTCTACCTTCCATTTCTATAAACCCTCTCTCAACTCCCAGGGTTGGCCATTTTAAACAGGGTACACTTTGTTGTTAAGGATAAAGTCACCATGATTACTATATTTTTAATGCTAACAATAGCATTATTATATATAGTAAGTATTATACTATTGTTTTCTTTTAATTTAAATTTCTTTCTATTCATTACATATCTTTTGTCTCCATAAAAAGTCAAAGAGTACATTAGCTATACGTGTAACTGGTCACATAGAAAGCAAGAAGTCAACATTATAGGAATGCTTAAGAAAAAAACCCCAAAATAAGATTAGTAACATTTACATTAGTCCTCTAATGAGCAGCTTACTTACCCCTCATTACAAACATAATGAGCCTGTGAACCAAATTGAAAAGTTCCGTGTGTGAAAAATACTTGGGCATTTTGAGGTTCTACTAGCTGTGGACATGATTTTCCTGAAAGAAAAATTTCAAATATGTTGTTTTATACCAATTGCAATCCAGATTTGAATCAAAATTGGACACTGCTCTTTTGAATTCGTGAAAATATTTTCTTTCCTTGACTATCAAAAGCCCAAATTTAAAATTCGCGTATCCCTTCACAACCAATTGCCAAGGAAGAGATTCTAGGGGAATTTTCAAAAACAGTGCTACCTAAAATACATTTTCCCATGAGATGACCATCCTTACAGTAGTGACATAGAGAGCTTACAATGTGTGAAAATGTCTAAGGAATAAAAAGAAAAGTTTTGTGAACTCACTTGTACAAGCCTCCTGGAGAGGTGTCCATGTGTTATCAGGCTGACAAACAGCAGAGGTGGGAAGAACAGGAATAAGACGCTTGTATCCTGGGAGACACTCATATTCTACTGTGTTCCCAGGAGCATAATGGGGTGCAGGATTACCCTTCAGTTCCATGGACGCAAATGTCGGTAGGTCATCACAGCCACCTCGGCCTGAGATAAGAACATGAGAGTAAATTATTTTAACTTTTTCATCGGCCAGGAACTGTGGTCTGGATGTAGCTTCATGATACTGAATAAATGCAAAGGTTTTTGAAAGATTTTAAATGATTGTTTCAACCTTTTACCCAAGTGATGGTGGTAGTGATGTTCCATGCTTGCTTTAAATAATATCTGATGAGCTTTTGATTTGTTGGAGAATAAGGTGAAAATTCATTTAACAGTAAACTGAAGAGACAGCAACAATGTTTTTTTATTTTAAAATATAGCCACAGATATGCGTCCTTCTCCATTTTTTTCTGAATTCATCTCACACAACTCCCCCAATAAAATATCTTTAGTATGTCGGGTCAGATTACTCTTCCACAGTTTGAAACAGTGAGAAACCTCAGTGTTCTCTAAGAAGGCAAGTTCCTAGAGGTTGTAAATCATATGTCTTCTTTTTCTACTACGTTCTGCATGAAGTTGTTCCTCAAGAAATGCTATGGTAACAGGTGATTAATATATAAGCATTGTGCATTTCATAAATCAAAATATGGGTTAAAGTATTTTAAAATATAAGGTTTCATATGTTTCATAGGTCAACCCTGAGAAAAAGTATGCCTGCCAAGAAGTACTCCTTGTGTTTAATTGGGTTCAAATTCATAACTTGAGTCTAGCATCCATTGTTTACAGAGGTCTTTCATGCACACTGCCTATTAGGGAAAACTGCAGACTAAGCTCCAAGCTCTTACGCTGTGTTCTTGCCCTCTGAGTCATTAAAAAAAAAAGTCCATAGCCCAATGGATGTGGCTCAGTGGTTGAGCATCCACCCATGAACCAGGAGGTCATGGTTCCATCCCTGGTCAGGACACATGCCTGGGTTGCAGGCTCCATCCTTAGTAGGGGGCATGCAGGAGGTAGCCGATCAATCATTCTCATCATTGATGTTTCTCTCTCTCTCCTTTTCCCTTCCTCTCTGCAATCAATCTATCTCGATCTCGATCTCTATCTCCATCTCCATCTCTATCTCTATCTAGTTCCCTAAGGTGGCTGGCTGATTTGTATATTCAATATATTCCTACAATAAAGCTATTATAATGCTATTCTGCAGAATGTTTTACTTCTGGGTTTTTCTGTAGTTGTTTTTCTACTTAAAATAGTGTCATTTCTACTTCAGAAACTTTTTTTCTTTTTTGTTAATATATAATTTTCTTTTTGCTACTTTGATTGGGTGTTTTCCACTATCTTGCCTTTCAAATCACTGATTCAATCCTCAGTTTCATCTAAACTGTTATTGATTCCTTCTAGTGTATTCTTTATTTCAGTTATTATAGTCTTCATTTCTAAGTGGTTAGTTTTATGGTTTCTATGGTGTGTCTTTTTTTTATGTTTACTATCTCTTTGTTGAAGTTCTTACATAGTCTTCATTTCTAAATGGTTAGTTTTATGGTTTCTATGATGTGTATTTTTTTATGTTTACTATCTCTTTGTTGAAGTTCTTACTCATTTGATCTATTCTTCCCCAAAGTTCGTTGAGCATCTTTATAACCAGTGTTTTGAACTCCGCATCTGGTAGATCGCTTATTTCCATTTTGTGTAGTTCTTTTTCTGGAGTTTTCCCCTGTTCTTTAATTTGGGATATGCTTCTTTGTCTCCTCATTTTGGCTGCTCCTCTGTGTTTGTTTCTGTGTATTAGAAAGATCTGCTACATTTACCAGTTCTGTCAGGGTGGCTTTACCTAAGAGGTTTCCTTTGGCGCCCAGTGGCACGGTGGCACTGTCCCTTGTGTGGGTTGTGTGTAGCCTCCTGTTGTAGTTCAACCTTGATTGTTGTTTGCTCCTCAGTAGGTGGAGCTGTCTCTCAGGGTGACTAGCTCTAAAGACTGGTAATGACCACAGTGGAAGCTGATTCACCCCAGCAGGGCTCCTGGTGCCTTCTAAGACCACCCTTTGGATGTGCCTTTTGTGGAGCTAACAGAGTGGTGCTCTGTTGTGATCTGAGGTCAGCCTTCACATGTGTTGTTTCTGGGGCTTCTTGAGAGAGGCTCCAGTATAGGCTGTCAGCCACTACCCGTGGCCCAACCAAGTGCCATCTGGTAGGAGCTACAAGTGATCCCTGGTTGGCAAATGCCTGTACTGAGCCAGGAGACTCGTGGGAGAAGCCACACCATGACTTGAGGCTAGCTGCCATCCAGGCCAGGCCCGGGCCACTCAGCAAAAGGCACAGGGCACAGTGAAGCCAGACACTACCTTCTTGGGTCCTGCAGATCTTGGAGAGATTTTAAGAAAGCTTGCAGCATGAGCCATGTCTGCCCATGAGGCACAGCCACTGAAAGAGCCAAGCACAGTGTGTGCATTGGGTGGAGCTGAGTCTCAGGGAGTCATCAGGGTTAGGTGAGTGGTAGTTACTGGGTTAATGCAGATTCAGATTTGGTTCCTCTCTGTCCCTGCATGGGAGAGTGCTCAAAACAGGGACAATAATGGCCCCCACCCTGAAGCCACACAAGTCAGTTTCTCCCCACAAGTCTTGATGCCTTCGAGCTGCTGTTCCTTTCCAGGTGCTTTGGGTGAGTGCCTGTGAGTGATAGAGTCTGTGTGCAGGCTTTCTAGGAGAACATCTGGGTTTCCAGCAACCCTCCATCTCACCAGGGTGGGACTGAATCACCACTGATTTTCACAGCCAGCTGCCATGGGACTTCTCTTCCCAGCACTGATGCCCTGGGTTTAGGGAGCCTGGTGTGGGGCTGGTATTTCTCGATCTTATCCTTCGCTGTAGGAGTTCAGCTAGTCTTCAGGTGGGTCTCCAGGTTGACTGCTGTATAACTGAGTTGTAATTTGATGTGGTCATGGGAGGAGGCAAGCACAGTGCCTACCTACTCTGCCATCTTGACTGGAACACTCTGATCTCTGAAATCTTAAGCAGAACATTTGATCAGTAGTCCATGAAATTATTTCATTTAAATAATTAAGGACTTTTCCTGTCTTTCCATTCCTATGAAATTTAGTTTCGGTGGCCAAATAAAAATTCCTTGTATAGAGAAAAAGAATAATGGTATGAAATGTGTAGAGGTGGTAGAAAAATGAGTCTTGTTCTGGAGAGAGTAGAAACATTGGAGTTTAAGTGGTGCTGTATAAACAGAACTAAAGTGGTCACGGACAGATACCCTATTAAAGGTTTCAACATGTCTCTTTTAATATGACTAAAAGGACAAAAGTCACTGACAGAAAACATGGCAGCCATGGCCTTTCCTCTTCATGTATTGATTGGAATAATGTTGTAAGTCAAAATTAGCTTCCTATGTGACAGGCACTGTGCTTTAAATGCCTCCCATTTTAATTTTTCTATTATCCAGGAAGGAAGACATTAAATCATTTTAAGTGCTTTAAGTGCCTCCCATTTTAATTTTCTATTATCCAGGAAGAAAGACATTAAATCATTTTACATATAAGTGAGCACATTTACTAGTGAAGCTTATGTTATTGCCCAAGTTTACACACCTATTTATATCTGTGGACTATGGCAAACCAATTTAGAATCACAAGTATAACAACTAGAATAGCTGCAAAAATGTTATTTTTCTTTTTATTATTAAAATGACGGGTGACCAAATCACCAGTCAAAAGATTTTTTAAAAATCCATAGGTATTTAAACAATTTAGAAAAATAAAGCAGGAAGTTACTAAGCCTGAGAATGAGAAACTGTAGGTTATTTCCTGGGAGGAGTTGACATTGAAAAACAAAATAATGTAAACTGGATCAACCACTTGGCTATTATTTTCATTTTACGAAACGATGCCTTTCATTCTTGACTCATATAGGTGAAATTTCCCATGCTTCAATTTATTTGAAAAAATGTTTCCTATACATTTTGACACATAAAAATACCAAATAACAAATTTAGGCTCATGTGTAATGTACATGATGTGATAAGAGCCTATCAAAACATAAATTATATGTCATAC
>NW_005371300.1:40783-45802 GCF_000412655.1 Myotis brandtii
CAGTACACTGCTTTTCAGAGGGGCAGGGAAGACTCTTGTGAGAAGGTTATACTTGAGCTCAAGTTGAAAAGAAGCTAGCCATGCAAAGATATGAAAGGAAACCTTGTTAGGTAGCAACAACATACATGAACTGGGATATTTAAAAAATAGAAAGGCTGCACGGCTGGCGTGGCTCAGTGGTTCAGCATCGACCTATGAACCAGGAGGTCACTGTTTGATTTCCGGTCATGGCACATGCCCAGATTGTGGGTTCGATCCCTAGTATGGAGCGTGCAGGATGCAGCTGATCAGTGATTCACTCTCATTATTGATGTTTCTATCTCTCTCTCTCCCACTTCCTTCCTCTCTGAAATCAATACAAATATTAAGTTTCAACTGCTAATAGATTATTGCTAGTAAATAGATACGGAATTTAATACTGCACATTTAGTTATTGTCTAAAACTTCAATCTTTCCTAATTTCCAAAAAGATAATCATACCATAAGTGAATAAAGTCTATTTCATTTCTTCATTCCCACTATGTTTGCCTGTTTCCATATGTTGAATTATTGTACTGGTGAGGCCCTTCAATACAATGCTGAATAGAGTGGTGAGAATAGACATCCTTGTATTGTTTCAACGTTAGGGGGAATTACTCTATGACAATAAGTATAATGTTAGCTGTGAGATTCATGTAGGTGATTTTCATCAGTTCCTGTATTATTAGATAACACTTTATTTTTAAGCCAGTGTGTGTTTTGTGGTGCTTTCAAGCAATAAAGTCATACTCCATGCAATACACAGTAATTCACAAGGTATACAGTGAAATACCAAGAACAGGTGGGGCGAGGGGTGGGGAACTCTACAACTAGAGCTATTTTTTTAATTTGACCTATTCTTAATTAATTTAGAAAACAATTTAACAGGAGGAACAAGAATATATGACCGTTTTGTTTACTTTTTGGTAAAGTAATTTGAAAGAAAGAAATGGAAAGATTATTACCTTTACACTCAGGAGGGTTACTACTCCATTGGTTTCGCCCAGAACAAACAAGCCTGCTCTCTCCAACAAGGGAATATTCATCTGGTCCATTTGAAGGCTTACAACTGTAAGTGACTACTTCACTATATTCAAATGTATCCTTGTGGCTATTGCTGAATTCTCCATTTGGTATTTGTTGAGGTGGTTGACACAAAATCCCTTAAAAAGAGGACAGGAAAGGCAAAAGAAAAGGTAAAAGATTAATACAGCATTAATAATGTCTTCTGAACTTCTTCAATAAATTCATTAACATATGAGTTCTATAATCTACTTGCATATCCAATATCCATTTGGAACAAAATTTCTATGAAAAAATGTAATATCTTTTTCATCCTTAAAGTATGTAGTGCAATCTGCCAAAGGTACAAATGGTGTGTTAAGGCAACAGCCCAAATCGAGGTCTATATTTAAGCCACATATTGATGAGTGTGCAAACACATAAAACAATGCCACTATTCTCACTTTTTGAAAATTTTGGTTTTCCTTTAAAAAATATGTTGTATATATTAATGTGTATTGTGCTTACTGTTCTCAATAATGAATTCATAAATAATTATTTTAAAAACTTTTCAGGGTTAATTCCAATATAATGGAATAGCAATAGCCATATCCCACTTGAAGAAAAGCTATGTGGAGATCTTTTAAAATTTAAAAGCATGAAGTCAAGCCAAGGCCAAAAGTTTGAGAACTACTGCTCTAATTTCTAAAGAGAGAATGTACTTACTTTCACACTGTGGGGGACTATCACTCCATTCCACATTTTTTCGAGAAACTTCACAATATAGATTTTTTGTTCCAAGTAAGTAATAACTAAATGAGAACGGGAAAAAAATACTGATTTCTTTCTCAGTTAAGAAGAAATCCATAATTACAAAGAAAAACTTTATGTGGTTGTTTTTCTGCACTTCAGTGGGCTTGAGGGAGAAGTTTCTTAAACAGAATATATTGAACATGCTAAACAAACCTGCAATTTAATGAGTTTCTGCATTTGAACACACATTGGTCTGGAGAAAAATGTCTACAAAGTCTGTCATGCCTGACAGTCTGGCCTCTTTTCTGTCTTCAGGAGGCACATCAACATTCACTTCTCCGAACTTGCTCATGCCATTCGGCTCAGTCATACACCAACTGAGCAGAGAGATCTGGGCCTCGCGCTTACCTGCCTGGATTCCAGTCCCAGCTCCAAGACTGGATTGTTATTTGAGCTTCATGTTTATATTTTTCAGATTCCTTATCTATGAGAACAGTATAATAGTATACAGCTCCTGGGGTTCTTTTGACTAGTAGATAAATTAGCATCTGACACATTGTAAGTACTATGTAAGTTTTAGGTATGATGAATCGGAATGTCTTCCCAGTAGCAGCTCAGGAGAACTCCTCGATGGAATAGCTCATGATTTAAAGTCACAGAACTCTCTCCTCCTTCTGGACTCTCCTTGTAAGTTTACTTCTTTGGTTCTTATCAGTTACTATTTTCCTTTCGGTATATATTGTACTTCTCAATAAGGCTAACACTTCTTTGACAATAATCTATGTTTTAACCTCCACAAGGTGCCAAGCAGGCTCTCTCTCTATGTAGCTATTGACTGCATATTCGCACTTGATCAAATTAAAATAGAGTCAGTAAAACGGCCTGCACATGCATCCAGCTGACTTTCCCGCAAGCCTCATTCATTGGTCCTATATTATAATCTATTAGGAAAGGATTCTGGGATGACGCTGGGTAGGAAGCTTCAAGAACCACTCTCCCCATTTTGACAACAATTTCTACTAGAAACTGCCTAATGTCACTGTTTTGAAACTCTGGAGTTTGTTGAAGGCTTGCAACTTCCAGAAAAGACTTGAGCAGGTAAATTGCACTAATATTAGTCAATTTCTGCTCTTAGAACAGTGGCAGCTACCCGTGCTACCCCCATAGCACGCAGCTGTGCTCCTGAAGCAGTTTATCAGCAGACTGAAGGAGCCAGCATGGGCTAAAAGGCCTGTGTTCTCCAAATATCAGGGGTCCCTGCTTTTATCACTGACTGATCTTTCTGGTCACAGAGAAGCAGACAAAGACGTGGGCAGCCATTGTTGTCATATCTCGCTTTTCCAATGTGTAAGCTTTTTCTCGCTGACTGAGGAGAATTCCAGTGATTTCTTCTTCATTTCTCGTGATTTCCCCTTTCAGAAGCCAGATATTAAGATCTGGGACATTTAAAAACAACTACAGCCCTAATCAGTTTGGCTCAATGGACAGAGCATCGGCCTGTGGACTCAAAGGTCCCAGGTTCGATTCCGATCAAGGGCATGTACCTAGGTTGCAGGCACATACCCAGTAGGGAGTGTGCAGGAGGCAGCTGATCGATGTTTTTCTCTCATTGATGTATCTAACTCTCTATTCCTCTCCCTTCCTCTCTGTAAGAAATCTATAAAATATATTTTAAAAAATAAATTAATTTTTTAAAAAATAAAAAAAACAACTACATATGTGAGGAAAATTAGGAAGTGATTATGCATGTGCTGAGAAAGGCTCAGAAAAAATCTGAGAAAACATTTAGTTTACCTGTCAGGCCGATCATCAGCACAAAGTCACCCTACAAAAATCCAAAAACAATCATGTTTCTATTTTTCAGATTCCTTATCTATGAAAACAGTATAATAGTATACAGCTCCTGGGGTTCTTTTGACTAGTAGATAAATTAGCATCTGACACAGTGTAAGTACTATGTAAGTTTTAGGTATGATGAATCGGAATGTCTTCCCAGTAGCAGCTCAGGAGAACTCCTTGATGGAAAAGCTCATGATTTAAAGTCACAGAACTCTCTCCTTCTTCTGGACTCTCCTTGTAAGTTTACTTCTTTGGTTCTTATCAGTTACTATTTTCCTTTCGGTATATATTGTACTTCTCAATAAGGCTAACACTTCTTTGACAATAATCTATGTTTTAACATCCACAAGGTGCCAAGCAGGCTCTCTGTCTATGTAGCTATTGACTGCATATTCGCACTTGATCAAATTAAAATAGAGTCAGTAAAACGGCCTGCACATGCATCCAGCTGACTTTCCCGCAAGCCTCATTCATTGGTCCTATATTATAATCTATTAGGAAAGGATTCTGGGATGACGCTGGGTAGGAAGCTTCAAGAACCACTCTCCCCATTTTGACAACAATTTCTACTAGAAACTGCCTAATGTCACTGTTTTGAAACTCTGGAGTTTGTTGAAGGCTTGCAACTTCCAGAAAAGACTTGAGCAGGTAAATTGCACTAATATTAGTCAATTTCTGCTCTTAGAACAGTGGCAGCTACCCGTGCTACCCCCATAGCACGCAGCTGTGCTCCTGAAGCAGTTTATCAGCAGACTGAAGGAGCCAGCATGGGCTAAAAGGCCTGTGTTCTCCAAATATCAGGGGTCCCTGCTTTTATCACTGACTGATCTTTCTGGTCACAGAGAAGCAGACAAAGACGTGGGCAGCCATTGTTGTCATATCTCGCTTTTCCAATGTGTAAGCTTTTTCTCGCTGACTGAGGAGAATTCCAGTGATTTCTTCTTCATTTCTCGTGATTTCCCCTTTCAGAAGCCAGATATTAAGATCTGGGACATTTAAAAACAACTACAGCCCTAATCAGTTTGGCTCAATGGACAGAGCATCGGCCTGTGGACTCAAAGGTCCCAGGTTCGATTCCGATCAAGGGCATGTACCTAGGTTGCAGGCACATACCCAGTAGGGAGTGTGCAGGAGGCAGCTGATCGATGTTTTTCTCTCATTGATGTATCTAACTCTCTATTCCTCTCCCTTCCTCTCTGTAAGAAATCTATAAAATATATTTTAAAAAATAAATTAATTTTTTAAAAAATAAAAAAAACAACTACATATGTGAGGAAAATTAGGAAGTGATTATGCATGTGCTGAGAAAGGCTCAGAAAAAATCTGAGAAAACATTTAGTTTACCTGTCAGGCCGATCATCAGCACAAAGTCACCCTACAAAAATCCAAAAACAAAAATAATAATAT
>NW_005371300.1:46830-49682 GCF_000412655.1 Myotis brandtii
ATGGTCAATTACCATGTTTGTGTCTTTTTTTATAGGAGATATATATATATAAAACAAACACCTATAAAAGGATGGCAATCTGATTCCCATAGTTTCTCCATTATTAGATTCAAATGTTCAGTTCAACAACAACAACAACAAAAATCACAATGCATACAAAAAAACAAGATAATATGACCCATTCAAAGAAAAAGTAAATCAATAAAAAGTATCCCTGAAAAAAAAAACACCTTGAGAAAAGATCTACTAGACAAAGACTTTAAAACAGCTGTCTAACAGAAAATCTGGTGGTGGTTTTTAGTTTTGCTGTTCTCTTTTCCTTCATGAAGTAGCAGACACAGAAAGGCAGATCTTTCTGAATACCCTGATGGGCAAGGCTAGCACTCTCAAGTTTGAGCCCAATGACACCTTTGAGAATGTCAAAGCTAAAATTTAAGACAAGGAGGGCATCTTTCCAGGCAAACAGCACCTGCTTTTGGGGGCATGTTTGGAGGAAGACGCCACTCTGTCTGACTGTAATATCCAGAAACAGCCCGCCCTGCACTTGGTGCTTTGCCTGTGGGGTGGAATCTATGAACCTTTTCTGCAAACTCCCCTGAAATACAATGGCTATATGACCCAAATGTTATGCTTGCCTGCAACCCAGTGCTATCAACTGCTTTAAGAACACACCAACAAACTGTGACTCAAGGAGATGCTCAAAAGAGGCCTTTCCACTTGGTCCTAGAGGTAGGAAGCCTTCAGAACTTATTCTATGAGAACAGCATTACTGTGATGCCAACAACAAAAAAAGACACTACAAGAAAAGAAAGCTACAGAATAGTATCCATTATGAACCTTGATGCAAAAATCTGCAACTAATTACAGCAAACAGAAATCAGAAAGATTATCCACCATGCACAAGTGAGATTTATTCCCAGAATGCAAGGGTGGCTCAACATATGAAAATCCATCTATGTAATCTGCCATATCAACAGCATGAAGGGTAAATCCACTTGATCATTTCAATTGAGCATTTGTCAGGATTCAACACTCTTGCATAGTAAATACTCAACAAACCAGGAACAGAAGGTAAGTACCTTAAGATAATACATGCCATAGATGAAATACCTACAGCAAACATCCTATTCAGTGGTTTAAATCCAAAAGCTTTTCTTCTAAGGTCAGGAATAATGGAAGAATGCCCACTTTTACCATTTCTATTCAACATAGTACTGGAAGTTTAGTCAGAGAAACTAGAGAAGAACTAAAAGGCAGGTCAGTCCTAACTGGTTTGGCTCAGTTGATAGAGTGTCGGCCTGCGGACTGAAAGGTCCCAGGTTCGATTCCGGTCAAGGGCATGTACCCTGGTTGTGGGCACATCTCCAGAGGGGAGTGTGCAGGAGGCAGCTGATTGATGTCTCTCTCATTGATGTTTCTAACTCTCTATCCTTCCCCCTTCCTCTCTGTAAAAAATCAATAAAATATGTTTTTAAAAAGGCAGCCCAATGGGTTATGAAGATATAAAATTATCACTGTTTGCAAATAATAAAATCTTATATTTAAAAAACCCACCCTAGGCAGTTTGGCTCAGTGGATAGAGTGTCAGCCTACGGACCAAAAGGATCCCGGGTTCATTTCTGGTCAAGGGCACATACCTTGGTTGCAGGCTCATCCCTGGCCCAGGCCCTGGTCAGGGCTCCTGCAGGAGGCAACCAATTGATGTATTTCTCTCACATTGATATTTCTATATGTCTCTCTATCTTTTCCTCTCTCTTCCACTCTCCCTAAAAAACCAATGGAAAAATATCCTCAGATGAGGATTAAAAAAAAGAGAGAGAGAAAATCCTAAAGACTGTGTGTGCTTGCATGCACGCGCACGCACACACACACACACACAAAAAAAAAAAAAACAACCTGTTAGAACAAATAAATTAATGCAGCAAAGTAGCAGAATACGAAGTCAATATCAAAAATCAGTTGCTTTTTCATAGTGTATTACATTTACCCTGTAAATGCACATTTTTATAAATGTCTAAATATATGCTACAAGAGGCGTTGTGCACGAAATTCATGCAAGGGGCTTGGCCCTTGCAGCCCCTGCTGCTGCCTTGGCTCTTGCATACCCCAGCATCATCCAGAAGGTTGTTCAGATGGTCGTCCAGTAGGTCATTTAGCTGGTCAATTAGCATATTAGTTTTTTATTATATAGGATTAAAAGAGACCAAGAGAAAAAAGGCTACTACTATTAAGTGCGCAGTACTTGTTTTTGAGACGTTCACTCCTTTATAGCTACCTCAAAACTCATGTTTTCCAACAAAAGGATTTTGATCAATATTATAGTCCAGGCTAACCAGGTCAATGTTCACCAGGTAACACTTTACAGAGTTATATCCATGAACAATATCTTTGGTGGGTAAACCTACCTACCAAGTCTATAAGCCCTCCTTCAACTCTGAGAGTTGGCCATTTTAAATAGGATACAAGTTGTTGTTAAAGTAATGTCATCAAGATTACTACAAGTTTAATGCTAATGATAGGCTTATTCTTGCATGTAGTATTATAAAAGTTTCCTTTCCTTCACTTTTAATTTCTAGTCATTACACATCTTCTCAGTCTGCATAAAAAGCCCAAGAGTTGATTGGCTGGAAGTACAACTTGTTACACAGAAAGCAAGATGAACTCAACATTATGGGAATGCTGAAGAAGAGAAGCAAACCGAAATAGTAACATTTACTGTATTCCTCTAAGGAGCAACTTACCCCTCATTACAAATATAGTGAGCTTGATAACCAAACTTGTCAGCTTCATTTACATAAGATATATAGACTATACGGCCATTGAGGGGCTCTCCTAGCTGCGGACATGTCTTT
>NW_005371301.1:0-922 GCF_000412655.1 Myotis brandtii
ATTTATTGAAGAGACTATCTTGACTCCTTTGTATGTTTTTGCCTCTTTTGTCAAATATTGATGGAGAATATTGTTTCGGGCCGATTTCTGGGCTCTCTATTCTATTCCATTGATCTATATGTCTGTTCTTTTGCCAGTACCAGGCAGTTTTGAGAACAGTGGCTTTGTAATGCAGCTTGATATCTGGTATTGAGATCCCACCTACTTTGTTCTTTCTCAGGATTGCTGCAGCTATTCGGGGTCTTTTTTTATTCCAGATGAATTTTTGGAGAGTTCGTTCTAGATCTGTGAAGTATGCCGTTGGTATTTTAATGGGAAGTGCGTTGAATTTATAGATTGCTTTGGGTAGTATGGACATTTTAATGATGTTGATTCTACCAATCCATGAACAAGGTATGTTCTTCCATCTGTTTATGTCTTCCTCTATCTCTTTTTTCAACGTCCTATTGTTTTCTGAGTAAAGGTCTTTTACCTCTTTAGTTAAGCTTATTCCTAGGTAGCTTAATTTTTTTGGTGCGATGGTAAATGGGATTGTTTTTATGATCTCACTTTCTGAAAGTTCACTATTGGTGTATAGAAATGCCTCAGATTTCTTGGCATTAATTTTGTATCCTGCTACTTTGCCAAATTCATGTATTAAGTCTAGTAGCTATTTGATGGAGTCTCTAGGGTTTTGTATGTATAATATCATGTCGTCTGCAAATAAGGACAGTTTTACTTCCTCTTTTCCAATTTGGATGCCTTTTATTTCTTCTTCTTGCCTAATTGCAATGGCTAATACTTCCAGTACTATGTTGAACAGGAGTGGTGAGAGTGGGCATCCCTGTCTTGTTCCTGTTCTTAGGGAAAACGGTGTTAGTTTTTGTCTATTGAGTATGATGTTGCCTGTGGGCCTGTCTTATATGGCTTTTATTATGTTGAG
>NW_005371302.1:0-2139 GCF_000412655.1 Myotis brandtii
CACCGGGGCCGTCCCAACCTCACCGGGGCCGTCCTGACCTCACAGGGGCCGTCCCGACCTCACAGGGGCCGTCCCAACCTCCCTGGGGCCATCTAGGCCTCACCGGGGCTGTCTCAGTCTCACTGGGGCCATTTCAGCCTCACCGGGGCCGTGTCAACATCACTGGGGCCGTCCTGACTTCACTGGGGCCATTTCGGCCTCCCTGGGGCCGTATCAACATCACTGGGGCCGTTTCAACCTCACCGGGGCCGTCCTGACCTCACCAGGGCCGTCTTGACCTCACCAGTGCCGTCTCAACCTCACCAGGGCCATTCTGACCTCCCCGGGGGCGTCGCGGCCTCACCGGGGCCGTCCTGACCTCACTGGGGCCGTTTCAACCTCACTGGGGCTGTCGTGGCCTCACTGGGGCTGTCTCAACCTCACTGGGGCTGTCCTGACCTCACCAAGACCGTTTCAGCCTCACCGGGGCCATCCCAACCTCACCGGGGCCGTTTCGGCCTCACCGGGGCCATCTCTCACTGGGGCCATCCCGACCTCACTGGGGTTGTCCCGACCTCAGCGGGGCTGTCCCGACCTCATTGGGGCCATCCCAACCTCACTGGGGCCATCCTGACCTCACCGGTGCCATACCTCACCCGGGCCTTCGCGGCCTCACCAGGGTTGTCCCAACCTCACTGGGGCCGTCCTGACCTCACCGGTGCCGTCTCAACCTCACCGGGGACATTCCAACCTCACTGGGGCCATTTTGGCCTCACCAGGGCCGTCCCGACCTCACCGGGGCCATCCCAACCTCACCAGGGCTGTTTCAACCTCATCGGGGCTGTCCCAACCTCACCGGGGCAACGCAAAGTTTGGCACTCTGTTCCCTGCTGGGCGGCTCCCCGCCAAACAAAATTTCCAGGCGTTCCTGGTGGCTGAACATCCGGCACGCCTGCTCGGACTTCACCCTCCACCAAATGTACAGACTGCTCGTCTGCCATCCCCCAGCGTCCCACGCGAGCCTGGAACCGGTGGACGTGCTTGTGCGCCTGCTGGTACAGTGGTTCCACATCACCGGCCCAGCCGGGCCCAGCCCCGGCCTCCCATGAACCCGACTCCGCCCCGCGAGTGCATCCCTCCCGTATGCGAGGAGCCAAAATCTGCAGCCTGCTGGATTGGGCTCTGTACTTGGTGCCTCTGCACATCCTACTCAGTCTCAATGCTCTTCTTTCTATGCGAGGAGTTGAAATCTGCAGTTTGTTGGGTTGGGCTCTGTACTTGGTATCTCTGGACATCCTACTCAGTCTCAATGCTCTTCTTTCTATGCGAGGAGTTGAAATCTGCAGTTTGTTGGGTTGGGCTCTGTACTTGGTATCTCTGGACATCCTACTCAGTCTCAATGCTCTTCTTTCTATGCGAGGAGTTGAAATCTGCAGTTTGTTGGGTTGGGCTCTGTACTTGGTGTCTCTGCACATCCTACTCAGTCTCAATGCTCTTCTTTCTATGCGAGGAGTTGAAATCTGCAGTTTGTTGGGTTGGGCTCTGTACTTGGTGTCTCTGCACATCCTACTCAGTCTCAATGCTCTTCTTTCTATGCGAGGAGTTGAAATCTGCAGTTTGTTGGGTTGGGCTCTGTACTTGGTGTCTCTGCACATCCTACTCAGTCTCAATGCTCTTCTTTCTATGCGAGGAGTTGAAATCTGCAGTTTGTTGGGTTGGGCTCTGTACTTGGTATCTCTGCACATCCTACTCAGTCTCTATGTTCTTTCTTTCTTTCCTTCCAGTTGTAGAGCTTCCACTGGGCCAGCTTTCCCATGGTTCCGTATGATAGCTGTTTGTCCTATAGTTGGTAGTTTCGATGTTGTTGTGGGAGGCAGCATGCACAGGTCTGTACCCAAATGTTAAGCCCAGATTTCAGGATCCCCAATAGACCACCAGGGAGCCAGCCGAGTCCGATGCAAAAGCAGATAGAGTCTTTATTCAGGCTAGCTCGAGCTTCCTGACCACACTCGCCGACGCAGCGTCGGAGGGGGGATGGGGGGCAGAGAGCTAGCTCTGTGGGAAGAGGGGTTTTATAGGGGGGTTGGAGTAAGGGGAGGCCAGAGGACTGTGGGCCCTGTCGCTGGCCAGGTGCAAGTCGGGGTCTTGTTACACAGGATG
>NW_005371303.1:0-1221 GCF_000412655.1 Myotis brandtii
AACTGAAAATTCCAATTTAATTTCCACACTCTGAAAAAATTAGAGGTGGAAAGGAAGGAAGGAATGATGATCTCCCTAGGACCAAAGTTCCGACCCCACTCTGGTGTCTTCCTGTAGCTTAGTCCCTCTTCCAGACAAGACCCTCAACTGGGGCTTTCTTGGCTTGGAGTCATTTTGCTGCAGTTAACATTTAGTTCACACATCATTAGGTAAAACCCAGGTTACAAAGATACACTGCTCTTGTCATAGCAGAAGTATGCTGCATGCACCTGCAGTTTGAAGTTTTAGTTGAGGGAATAGACTAAAATGAATGAAAAGATTGAAACCATTTACGTTTTTGTGACTCCACCTGCTGTGGTATATTTATTTTGGACAGGATAACTAGAGGTGTGTTTATGGCTTTAGGGAAAGGATACATTAGGGGTTACATAGCTTTAAGGCTATTTTTTCTTTCAAGCTATAAATCAAATTTTCATGAAAACAGTTATATGGACATAACTGTTATAGATTTTGTGTGTATATCTGTATGTATTATACATTGGTGGGTCAGGAAGGGATAATTCCCTTTGTTGTTGTTAGCCCAGGAATAATTTGCTTGTGGTAGTAGGACCATATCTGTGCTATATTTGACATTAACAACAGGTCAAAATAAAAATTAGCCTATTGTCCTTATAAACTTAGAGTTATCAGATTTTTCTTTCAGGAGAGCATACTCTAAATCAAGTGTTCAGTGAGGCCCTGATATATTTAATTAGTAATCTCACAATCCCCATTTCCCAGATGAAGAACCTAAGGTCAAAGATAAGTGACTTCTGAAGCTCTGGTAGCTCGTAAGTGATAATGCCAGGTTAACTAAGTCGATTGGATTCAGTGATCTACGACTACACAATATCACCACGATTAAAAACTCAAAAGTCCTGCCCAGCCGGCGTGGCTCAGGGTTTGAGTGTTGACCTATGAACCAGGAGGTCATGGTTTGATTCCTGGTCAATAGGCCCAGGTTGAAGGCTCCATCTCTCATCATTGATGGTCTCTCTCTCTCTCTCTCTCTCTCTCTCTCCCTCTCTGAAATCAATTTAAACAATATATTTAAAAGACAAACAAAACCCTCAAAAACCCCAAATGACAGTCACACACATTGTCCCTTTATGAATATGTATCAAGTCTTCAGTTAATACATCTTTTTCTATTTATGACTTCTAGGTATTCCTTCTATATGGC
>NW_005371304.1:0-2038 GCF_000412655.1 Myotis brandtii
CACAGACCTGGCGCCGACAAACCAACACTCGGCTTCCCCCAGGTGGGACACAGGCCGGGCCACCACCCCGGAGCGATACCCCACCTAATCACAGCCAACACTGCCAAGGCCCCATGGCGCAAAATGCGGCCCACAGCCCAGACCAGCCCGGAAACGGTCGCTGTGGGCGCCGGGTAATGACGTTATGTAGCAACACCTCTCTTCCTCTCCCTATCGATTAGCCTCCTTGGAGTTTCTTCAGCCCAGGAACCCGACTTGCTTTATAGCCAGGTGCAAACATTTTACAGTTCAACCAAATGTTTGTGAAGCGTTTTCTGTGCCCCATCTCATTAGATTCTCACAGAAGTCCTGGAGTAGGTAGATAGACTTGGTAGAATCCTATTTTCTTTTCATTAGCAAGACACGAATAGCGGTATTAAAATATTTCTTCTAATTAATTTCCTTTCAATGTGCACGAATCCGTGCACCAGGACACCGGTTGTGAAATATCAGGTGAAAAGGGATTTTGAACAGTTGTCTCCAAAGGAAGGCTTCTGGTGTCTTACTTTTCTAACTTGCACCAAAGATCTCCAAGAAAGGACACTGGTATGTGGAGCTCTAGCCCCTTATTTTGTAGGAGAATTTCAAGGGCTAGTGCTCCATAGAAGACACCAGCAGGGACCTTGAGGTATGTATGGGTCTCAGTTAGGGTAAGAAAAGAAGAAAGGGGAACTAAAAAAGGTCCCTCGGAAGGAGCAATAATAACACTATCATTTGAAAATCTATGTCTGAAAATAAACCCTGTCATTGGTCCAGCCATCCATAAAGTGTGACAAACTATGGTTTGACTTTCCAGCATAAAAATCTGGGGTGAACAACTTTTTTTGGAAGCTTCTAGAAGACTATGCTACTATACCTTTCTAGTCATGGTCAACATGCAACGTTGAGGTGTAGCGAAGAAAGACTAGGTGCCAGTTCCCCCGTGCTGTAACTGCTAATTATTTTTCCAAGGGTAATTATAGAGTTCTGTTCCAGGACTTTTTATTACTTTTTAAAAACCACTCATGGCATCGCGTTTGGCAAATTCTGCAGGAGGCAAATACAGCTGCCGCCTTCAAGGAAGCTGGTCAGTGGGTTCACAAGAAAGTAATTCAACCACTTGGCACTCCATTCATCTTGTTGGCAAGTTGGATGAATAAAGAGTAAAAAAAAAATGAAATCAATAGCCCGGCCAGCGTGGCTCCGTGGTTGAATGTCAATCTATGAACCAGGAGGTCATGGTTCGATTCCCGGTCAGGACACACGCCCGGTTTGCAGGCTCGATCCCCAGTGTGGGGCTCATCGTTGATGTTTCTGTCTCTCTCTCCACCTCTGAAGTCAATAAAAACATACCATTTTTAAAAATGGAATGAATATATGATCTTTAGTTGGTACCTGTACCTCTTATGCAGATTGCTCTCGGCCATCCAAATGCCTAGTGTCTAGCTTGAATGAATGAATAAAAAAATAATCCTTACTTTGGTGTCATCACAGAGGTGTTCTGGCACCCAGGATGGCTACTCTCATGAGTGCCCGTGAACCCTTGAAGACATAAAAAAAGGTGGCCTCCATCTGGGAAAAGAGGCTTTAGAACAAGGCTTTGTGGGTAAAAATCGCAGCTCTGCTAGTCTAGCTTCTGAACTTGGGAGAGCTAGCCAACACTGGAGTGCCCCCATCTCAGCATCTGGAACCTAGAGACGATAAATAATAGTATCCGCCTCACAGGGCTATTTGAGGATTAAATGAGTTTACACCTTCCTACCCCAGCCCCCCCGTACACCCACTATAGAGCTTGGGCCAGTGCCTGGAACAGAGAAACACCGCCTAAGTGTGAGCTATAATTATTCCTTCTTTTCGCATTGTACCTTCTTTATTTAGCAACCACGGGCTGATTTTTGTCGGGGTGACAGCATTGTCTAACTACAGAAACAAACACTGCAGAATCCGAAGTGTATGATTAAGTGCAATATTACCATTCTATTAATTCTTTCCTTCCTTCCTTCCTTCCTTCCTTCCTTCC
>NW_005371304.1:2112-5676 GCF_000412655.1 Myotis brandtii
TCCCTTCTTTCCTTCCTTCGTCCCTCCCTTCCTTCCCCTTTTCTGAATGCCTTCTAGATGACATGATTCAGTATGAGATCAGGTACAGCAGTAAAGATAAATTACAAGATAATTTTGACCATAGGATCTTACACTCTCAGAGGGATATGCACATAAAAGCATACATTTCAATCCAAAGTGATATTATATAAAGGGGGACCCAAAACGCCCAGCTCTTGGAGGAGGAAGTAGGGAATTTTGTAGAAAGGGGTAGTAACACTTTTATGATTTTTCTGCTTTCATGGTGCCAGAAAGAAGGCCGATTAAACAACAGGTGAGCCAATCAATAATTATATCTACGTTCCTCCCCAGAAATATTCACAGAAGAGCAGCTACTGTGACGAAGCCAGTTAGCACTGTGGAGAGCGGGTAGACCTAACTTTAAAGAACTTCTCAAAAAAATTTTTTTCAAAACAGGAGTGGTTTCACCCTCCATCCCTCCTCTTAAATAACACCCGAATGGACCGTGAGTTGTACTTGCCAAGTGCTCCTCAGTGACTGACTCTGTGGGTTCAAGTCCACCTTAGAAGCTCCTACCGTCAGACACAAACAAGCAGATAAACGCACAGCGGAACTCGGGATGCGTTAGGCCATCGGTTCTCAACCTTCCTCATGCCGCGACCCTTTAATACGGCTCCTCATGTTGTGGTGACCCCCAATGTCATGGTTATAAATTGAACATCATTAAAGCATAGCGATGAATCACAAAAACAACATGTAATTATAGATGTGTTTTCCGATGGTCTTAGGCGACCCCTGTGAAAGGGTCGTTCGACCCCCAAAAGGGTCGCAACCCACAGGTTGAGAACCGCTGCTTTAGGCAGGGGTAGGGTTTCTGTTGGTTGTAAAAAACCCCCAGAATGAGAAGTTTCCTTGAAACAGATCTCTATGCTACGTCCTCACGGTGCGGCCTTCACAGTCACCAGGCGGCTTCAGCAGTTCCAGGCACGACATTTTCACTGTTTTCTTCAAAGACCAAAATAAATAAATAAATAAATAAATAGCCCTGACCAGTTTGGCTCAGTGGATAGAGCGTCGGCCTGCGGACTCAAGGGTCCTGGGTTCGATTCCTGTCAAGGGCATGTACCTTGGTTTCGGGCACATCCCGAGTAAGGGGTGTGCAGGAGGCAGCTGATCGATGTTTCTCTCTCATCGAAATAAATAAATAAATGTGGGGGGGAGGGTCCATGTTTCACCTTTGCTTCTTTAAATAGAAAAAAGAAACACAAAAAACACAGGGTTCCTAGCAGCTGCAGGGAAGAAATCCCTTTAGGTCCAATCAGCAAGAACTGAGCTCCTCCTGCTGGGTGCTGCAGAAGCCAATCAGGGGCAGAGAGACTGGAGCAGAGACAACCAGCCCCCAACGCAGCCGTGTTCTCAGACTTGAGTGCCCACCAGAGAGGCCGAGAGCTTATGAAACACCGATTTCTGGGCTCCACCCAGAAGCCAGTGGGTCTGGGGTGGGTGGGGCTGCTTTGGCCCCGGTGAGGCTAGTCCTTCTAAGCACGCCTGGCACTGCCCCAAAGCACGCGGGAGCGGGAATGCTACATCCCATGGGGGGGGGGGGGGTCTGCAAAGGGGCAGAGAGAAGAACGTTACCAACGTTTCCCGAGAGCTTTTCATCTTTTTATAGACCTACTAGAGGCCTGGTGCATGAAATTCGTGCACTCAGGGGGACCAGCCCAGCCTGCATCCTCTCGCAGTCTGGGAGCCCTCGGGGGATGTCTGAGTGCCGTGGAGGTGGGAGAGGTTCCTGCCACCGCTGCTGCGCTCGCCAGCCATGGGGCCGGGGAGGGACTCGGGAGGTTGGCCAGCCGGGGAGGGACCGTGGGAGGGCTTCAGGGCATGTCCAAGCCGTCTCCTCAGTCCCGATTGGCCAGACCCCAGCAGCAAGCTAACCTACCTGTCGGAGCGTCTGCCCCTGGTGGTCAGTGCACATCATAGCGAGCGGTTGAGCAGCCTTAGCATATCATTAGCATATTATGTTTTGATTGGTTGAATGGCCGACTGGATGACCGGACACTTAGAAACATCAATGATGAGTGAGAATCATGGATCAGCTGCCTCCTGCATGTCCCCCACTGGGGATTGAGCCCACAACCCAGGCCTGTGACCTGACTGGGAATGGAACTGTGTCCTCCTGGATCATAGGTCAACACTCAACCACTGAGCCACACCAGCCGGGCTCTTTGAATATTAAGACTGCCTCTCAAGAATGATCAGCATAGCAAATTAATGATGGAACTCTGTAGTTTATGACATTTTAGAATTTTGATTTGTATCCTCACAGATCCACGTCTGGATCTAGGACAGGAATACAGTCAGAAAGTTGCTATCCCTGCTCAGCCACCGTGGCCTTCAAGACTGTCAGTATCATTGTGGATGGAGCTATTAAACTCCTACTTAGAAATGAATATGGTTTGGCTGACTTTAAAAAGAAAAAAATTTAAGGACGTTAAAATTTTTCCAGCCCAGCAAGTACCCACTTGCTAATCATTTTTATATAAAAAGTCCAAAATAATGCACTTCACCAGATGTTCCTTTCCGTTTCCAGGGATTAATTTGAGAGTTAATTATCCATGTTAAGTCATTAACAACAAGGACAACCACCACCAAAAAAAGCTCTGCTGAGTTCGGGGATGCTTCTAATTGTACGACGGACCATTGTTCATTTCCATTTTTAAGAACTACAATCATTCTGACACGCAAAAAATAAAAAAAAAAAAACAGTCCCGGAATGAATCTTCCATTCTGCTTGGCAACATCCGAGCAGTAATTACTTCTGCAGATCATGCGGGAAGCTTGCAATTGTTCAGGTCTGTTCATAAGAAGGGGGAAGATGAGAAAAATACAAAGCTGCAATTCAGTAATGATTTATGCCCCAAAAGGTCCATTTCTTAGCAACTCTAAAACCTTTTCTCTAAGTAGGTGAAAGCCACGCTAGCAGCAATTTCTCTAAGGTGAAAGCCACGCTAGCAGCAAAGGGTGGAGAACATACTCGGCTAAACCACTGCAGAGCGGAAGTTGGTCAGCCACTTCATCACCTTGAACACTCTTTGGTTCCAATGGGTCATTTTTTGATTTGTATCGTCCCTTCCAGATATAATCAATCTTAAGGTGACAACTACAGTCTCTGTCTCATCCATCTTTGGAGATAGGTGTGAACAGCAAAATAATGGGAGGAAAAAAAAAGCAGATTTAATGACAGGGTGGAAGAAAACAGGAGGCCAGGATAATTCTGCTCTGGAAGGGGTCCATGTGTCTTAACAGTAGATCCACTGGCTGGACTTGACAGTGACGGGGGCGATTCAGGAAATAGCGTTCAATGGAAGACGATTTATTGAACGCCAGTTTGAAGAATGACGTCTTTATGCCAATGACATAATTCACTTTTTTTTTGAAAATTGAGCAACGTGGGATTTCTCTCCTTTAGACCTGACAATCTGTACCTTAAATATAAGAGCACCTTGCCCTGACCGGTGTGGCTCAGTGGAGAGAGCGTCGGCCTGCGGACTGAAGGGTCCC
>NW_005371304.1:6243-32397 GCF_000412655.1 Myotis brandtii
CTCTCCCTTCCTCTCTGAAATCAATAAAAATATATTAAAAAAAAAAAAAGAATGTTCCAGGCTATGCTGGCTGATGTCCTTGGTCTGGGACCACACTTGGAGAACTACTATCCAAAAACGTGGTGACAGTGAGCAACGACTGTTTTTTTAGATAAATGTGCAGAAATTGGGAACAGAGTAGAAAAAATATATTTTTTTAAAAAGACACCTAAACCATTACAGGTCTACCAGAATATTCTCACAACATCACAGCCATCACTTTCCTCTTTATTTCTATTATTCTAAATCTAAGCAGCACAAAAACATACCAGCTAGAGCTGATGAGGTCCAACATCCAATGGTACCTCACTGGGTTTTTTTTAAAGAAAAAAACAAACAAACCACAGCCACAACAACAAATTTGGGGTTTCTTTGCTAGCCCTCTCTCCCTCTCCCTTCCTCCCTGAAACCAATAAGAAGAATATATATTTTAAAAACATTTTTTTAAATTTAAAATCCCTACCAAGGGTTAGCAGGCTATCTATCGGTCACTAAGCTGTTAGGACTGGGGCTTCCATCAGGAAAACTTACAACCCTATGTCCCTGGCAGCTCTTGTAAAAATCAAAAAGGGCCCTGACCGGTTTGGCTCAGTGGATAGAGTGTCGGCCTGCGGACTCAAGGGTCCCAAGTTCAATTCCAGTCAAGGGCATGTACCTTGGTTGCGGGCACATCCCCAGTAGGGGGTGTGCAGGAGGCAGCTGGTCGATGTTTCTCTCTCATCGATGTTTCTAGCTCTCTATCCCTCTCCCTTCCTCTCTGTAAAAAATCAATAAAATATTTTTTTAAAAAATCAAAAAGAAAAAGACAGCCGACATGGAACCTGCCAACAAGTGTCTCTGCTCCCGCTGTGTGGCCCTGTCTGTGGCCCCTGCCGGCCTCCAGGAGCCCCAGCCGGCACCAGCTCCTGAGGGATCGGCTGCTCTGATGTGAGTCAGCACAAGGAAGAGGAGTTGAGGCGGGGAGGCTCAGAAAGGAGGTGCGGGGACTTTCCACACCGCCTTCCCTCCGTGACTCACAATCTGGCCCTGGGTGCGCTCCATCTGGCCACCACCTGCTGTGAGAAGTGGTGCGGCGCTGGTGTGAGGGTCCTCCTCCTCACAGCTCAGGTACAAGCTGGCTTCCACGGGCTTCACAAGGGATGTTTCTCATCCGTGTGTCTTGGCAGTAGATCCACTGGGCAGACCCAGAGGTCATTCTAGAAGTAGAGACCACCGTCTTTGCGCGGGGTCGGCAAAGCATTGTCCCTGGGCCACATCCTACTTGCCATCTGCTTGCGTATGGCCCCGGCCATCGCTCCGGTCCAGGGGTGAAAATATTTACTTTGCATGTTAGATAAGCCGATAGTACTCTTCACAGACTGACATTTCTAAAAAAACCCCCCCCACTAATCCTATCTCATCCACGCCCACCCAGAACTAAAGATCAGAAGCAATAGTATCATCTGTTTTTTTAGGAGCGTGAGAAGCAACGGTGATGGAAATAACCTGATTAGACTAGCAAAGCACTCGAGAGCCACTTCACGTAGGCGCATCAGTCCCACAGACTCTAATAATCAAGAGAAAATCGTTGCTTTGCAGCTCATTTTGTCATAAGAGCCGTGAGCCATCAAAGCAAGGTTAAATTGGGACCATCACTTTCTATTCAAGGAGGAAACATGCACCGTATTTTAGAAGCATTTCTGTCAAATTAGTTCTTTCTAGTGCCACCGAAATAGGTAAATGCCTTGAAATTTCATTCATCAGACGTGTCATAACGTTGGAAAAATCAAATGTTACCAGGCCGGTAACGCAACATCCCATTAGAATAGACTTGTTAGAGTGTTTTTCCTCATTTCTCACCATTATCCCGTGAGGCAGCCATTATTCTCCTTGTGCCAATGACTCAACTGAGACGCAGCCACTGGTCTTCTTAGTCATGTCAACAACTCAATTCTTGGAACTCCTCTAAGTGTTCTTTCATTTATCCGTCCATTCGTTCATTGGACACATCTTTACTGAGCATTAATATGACCCACAATTCCATTACATAAAATGTCAGAAGGTTTAAATATGGGTTTCAAGCTATAATCATAGTATAAGGTGATTCACAAATCCTCTAGCATTCAGTTTTATAGTAATAAGTAAGTTCTAGATGACTCTAAATCGCTTTGTGACACCTGCCATTGAGTGACAAGTGGGAACGCCTTGGATAGTTTGAGAAATGGGCTATTTCTATGCCTAATCCCTGAGTGACAGAGAAACATGAGCTCACGTTTTCCATCAAAACATAGTAGAGTTTTCCAACATTTTCAATAATCCTAAGACATTAATAAGATAGGATCCATTTTTTAGATAAAATGGTGAACTTGGGGCATGGCTTGAGGTGCCATGTTAAGAAAATGGAAAACCTACCATTCCACTCCTTTTCATTGAACTCCACAAACACAGTTTCTACGTGTCACAATCAGAGTCGGAAAGCAAGAGGCCATTTCAGAATTAACCATCTTTACTCTGCCGAACACGCAAATGTGTCGGAAGCTGATTCTCCTGTAGCCAATACCAGGTAAGAAATGGATTCGTTCCGATCCACAGAGCTAGAACGAGCCTTTAATACTGATGAGAACTCAACGTTTTGCCTGGCACCCCCAAGGGACACTTTTAGTTTTAAGATCTCGGCTCAACCACCCTCTTCACCAGGTTCTGGGCCAAGAGCCTCGTGTGAAGTATTTCAAGGAATCCCTAAAACTCTATTGTGCGGGGCTGGGACTAAATCCCATTTTACACATCGGAAAACATCTAGTTTGTGGTGGATCCGAAGCCAGGACACGTCGCAATCGTGAGCTATCTTCAAGAGGTAAGCAAGAGAGTTGTTGGGAGAGAAGGTTGTGGAAGGGAGTCATGGTTGAAATCAGGGGCCTTTGATCATTGTCCTAAGATAGACCATTTAAGCGATAGGAAGCCTTGAAGGTGGGTTTTTTTTTGGGGGGGGGGGCGATTGTATCAGCACTGAGCTTGGAAACACTAAATCTGCCAGGACTCTGTTATAAAACTTGAGTTATTACTTTGTTTACTTCTTTCCACGCTGACTTCAAGGGTGGAGGGAAAAGTGCTTGATTATTCCGAGTTCAGTCCTGCCCTCCAGTCCAGTCCTCTGTAGAGCATCATTCCATCGTCCAAGGGGGCAGTTTTATTTCTTCCTCCTTGGCCGGCGTGCCTTGCATGTCCTTTCCTTGACTTTCTGCATTAGTGAGAACTTCCAACTCTAGGTGGGGAGGCGGGGAGGGCAGGCGTCCTCGCCTCGCTTCTAGTGGCAAGGAAAAGCATTCAGTCTTTAACCATGAAGTACAGTGTGAGTTGTAGGGTGGTTGGTTGGTCGCTGCCTTATTATGGTCACTTTCCCTTCAGTTCCTTCCATTTTACCATCTCACTATATCACCATCCCCAGGGCGTGTCATCAACTTGCTAACAAAGTCACTCTCAGAACATTCTTCTATCAACTTTTCACGTTACCCCTTCTAAAAATGTATTATTATCATCATCTAATTTTTAGGGAGAAAACCATGTGGTTTATTTTTCTTTGAGTCAGTACAATAATCCTTTTTAGTTGTTACAAATATTTTCCAATATTTCAGTGGCATCAAATATTTTCCGATATTTTAGTGGCGGCGGGAAGTGCGAAGTGTGGTGGCTGTTATGTCTGCTTGGCAAGACTGAGTTCGCTTTCCTCAACAGCATGTGGATTCTTTTGTGTAGCGTCTCCGCCTTTATTCTCTATCCACATGACTAGACGCGTCTGCCCCAGACCTCACTCTGGCCACACAGCCCCGGTCTGAGTAACTGACCTCCAGATCAATGTCAATTGATTTAGGGATGACCTTGTGGCCCATGTAAACCGAACGAGACACAACCCTGGGCGTCCGCACAAAGCAATTGGGGAGGCGAAGCTTGCTTTGGCTGAGATCGATGGGGGGATCTGAGCTCAGCGATGGTGGCCCTTCTGCTGCCTCGTGGAGACAGGCTGCCTGAGAATGACAATCAACGCTGAGAACCAGTAAGGACAGCGTCCTGACAGCTTCATTTAAACCCACAGCCAGGAACCCTGACAGATACATCGAGGCATGCAGGTGTTTCAACCTCTTCAATTGCCCTTCAGACGTTTTCCGTTGGGTTGGTGTTATAGATTGAATGTCTGTGTTCCCCTAAATGAAAATGATGAAGCCCTCACCCCCAGTGTGGCTGTATTTGGAAATGGCGCCTCTAGAGAAGGAATTAAAGTAAAATGAGGTCAGAAAGGTGTAAGTAATCCTGATTCATCAGGATCAGTGTCCTTAAAAGAAGAGACATCAACCCGGCCGGCGTGGCTCAGTGATTGAGCATCGACCTACGAACCAGGAGGTCACGGTTCAATTCCTGGTCAGGGCACATGCCTGGGTTGCGGGCTCCATCCCCAGTGTGGGGTGTGTAGGAGGCAGCTGATCAATGATTCTCTTTCATCATTGATGTTTCTATCTCTCTCTCCCTCTCCCTTCCTCTCTGAAATCTATAAAAATATATTAACAAAAGAGAGCGACATCAGAAAACACTCGCTCCCTCGCCATCATCTTTCTCTTCCCACCCCTCCCCACCCCGTGAGCACACACCAAGGCAAGACCGTGTGTGGGCACCGTGAGCAGAAGGCTGTCTACAAACCAGGCGGTCATCATTGAAAACTGAATTTGCTGGGACCTTAATCATGGACTTCTAGCCTCAAACTGTGAGAAAATAAATGTCTCATCTTCCCCATGGCAAGCTTTCCCAAACAGGCCCGCGATCATTTTGGGTCCCCCACTGTGCATAGCAGCGTGACTGAAGCAGAATATGTTTTCAATAAAGAAAAATTTGTTTGGGAGTTGACCTAGACCAAAAATAAAAATAAAAAGTGGTTTATGGTCCTGCCCTCAGAGCACAGTGGAGAATTGAGAAAAATGCGCAATTTGGGAAAAATACTTTGTAGACAGGTCCCTATCGTTCAGGGGAAAGTAAAAGAATTGGGCTTAAGTTACCCAAATAATTCAGGCAATTCTCCAAAAAAGACACAGAGAGAAAATATACCAGCCCAACCTACCTGGCTCAGTGATTGAGCGTCAGCCTATGAACGAGAAGGTCACGGTTCCATTCCCGGTCAGGGCACATGCCCGGGTTGCAGGCTTCATCCCCAGTAGGGGGTGTGCAGGAGGCAGCCGATCCACGATTCTCTCTCATCATTGATGTTTCTCTCTTTCCTCTCCCTTCCTCTCTGAAATCAATAAAAAATACATTTTTTTAAAAAAGAAAATATACCGTCTCAAGGCATAGCGTGCCTGACTTCATTGCTGACATCGTCAGACTAATAGATCTTCGAATCCCATGTTCAGCCTCCTCTCTCATAAGTCAGGCGGGTTCCCCGAGGGCAGGGCGGGTCCCTCACATTCACTGCTGCCCCCCAGCACCTGGCACTCCGCGTCTGCTCCGCACACACTGGCTGAGGGAGTGGGTGAATGAGTGAGCAGGCGTGGATGGGACATGTTGGACGCGCCTCTGAGAGAGGTACCATGGGCCCTCGAGGGACTCTGACACTTCCTCCCAGCTTCTCTCTGAGCGCCTGACGTACTTAGCATCTTAAAGTTCATGTTGGCGGAGGGGGTGAACGTACGGATCCTTTCTTGAGCTCGGCTATTCCTGACGTGTTAGGTGCAGACATCAACAGTGACAACAGTTCAGCCCGAGCGAGATGCAAACAGGAGCCGGGTGCCAGCTTCCCCGTCGCAGCTTCCCTGCGGAGTCGGCTCTGTTTTGCTGCCGCTGAGAAAAGGGTGCCATTTGACGGTGGCGAGAGGAAGAAGTTGATGCATTGGGCCAAGTATTCGAAACCTCGTCAAGGGGGCGGACATTTGCAACAACGCTTGAAACCCAGGCCGGGAGGCCACGGAAAGTTTTCACCTGGTCAGGAGGGCACCGATTGCCCGGCCGGCGTGGCTCAGTGGTTGAGCGTCGACCTATGAACCAGGAGGTCATGGTTCGATTCCCAGTCAGGGCACATGCCTGGGTTGTGGGCTCCATCTTCAGTATGGGGCGTGCGGGAGGCCGCCGATCAATGATTCTCTCATCATTGATGTTTCTCTCTCTCTCTCTCCTTCTCCCTTCCTCTCTAAAATCAATAAAAATATATCTTTAAAAAAAGTACCCTGCTCTATTTGGTCAAACATTTAATTAACTCAGCCCTAATGCCTTCGCAGGGTCAGACCAAATGATTTCTCAGGCCTTACATGGCCCTCGGGCCGGACGTTCCCCAGCCCCGACGGGTTGAGAACACATCCGTTCTTTATTCATACAGTGAAAGTGTCCGGAGCCCTAGCAGTGGCAGGCAGCCCACTGGGCAGGAGGGATAGGATGCGTTGGCCAGACCACCGTGGAGAGTCTACAAAAGTGAAAGGTAACCAACCCTGAGTTATTCCATTACAATTGTGACAAATCCTATATAATAAAGAGCTAATATGCTAATTAGACCGAACAGCAGAACGACCGTTCAGACGACTTCTCGGACGAAGCCAGGGCTGTGAGGGCTGGCTTCGAGGGGCTGCGAGGACCGGCCGAGGTAGCCAGGGCTGCAAGGGCCGAGCCCCTTGCACGAATTTCATGCACCGGGCCTCTAGTTCCTTATAAAGGAGAAGAAAAAGACAGCCCACCATGCCCTGACTCACAGAAACCGTGTGTGTAATAAAAGTGTAAATAGAAATAGAAGCCACCAGGCTTAGTGGGGCTGCTGACACAGAAATAAATTACTGGGACGAACGCTTTGTTTTGTTTCTATGAGGGTTCTCATTGGCATCGAGCCCCTGGGACAGATGAGACGCCCAAGGTGCAGGGAGGCTGAGCCAATTAGATCAGAGAATCATAAACGGAATTATACAATCAGAGCAATCAAATGATCACTGGAAGTTCTTCTGGGTGCCCCGGAGGGCCAGAAAAAAAGGACTTGAATGAAGGTGGGTAGTTACAGGCAGATGCAGGAAAAGGGTTTCGATTTCCTGGAGATTCCCAGAGGCCAGAGCTCATTCCAAAGAGTAGATCACCCTGGCCGGTGTGGCTCAGTGGATAGAGTGTCGACCTGTGACCAACGGGTCCCGGGTTTAATTCCAATCAAGGACACATACCTGGGTTGCAGGCTTCTCCCCGCCCGGGCCCTGGTTGGGGCTCGTGCAAGAGGCAACCCATCGATGTGTTTCTCTCACATCAATGTTTCTCTTTGTCTTTCCCTCTCTCTTCCACTCTCTCTAAAAACCAATGGAAAAATATCTTCAGGTGAGGATTAACCAAACAAACAAACAAACAAATAGTAGATCAAGCTCACTGTAGGCAAAAGACCACATGCTGTGGAATCAGACCTGGGCTGACTATATCCTTAGGTAAATTTACTTCATGCCTCCATGTCCTTATATTTAAAATAGAAAAAAATACAGAGAAGGGGCAACAGTGGGAAAAAAACACACACTATGATTTAAACGATGCCAAATGGAATTCTACAAATGTCAATTTCCTGGTTTTCATTATTAAGCTATGATTATATATAAGATACTGATATTAAGGGAAACTGTGTCAGGGGTACATGGGAATTTTCTTTACTGCTTTTGCAATTTTCCATCAGTCTAAAATGGGATCTGAATAAAACGTTTAAAAAGATAAAAGGAAAACCAATCCCCACTAAGTATAGATTTTTAATACACCGCTCGGAACACGCCACGCTTGGTCATTAGGTAGCACCCCAGTACCATGGCCCTTTGCTACCCCCACTTCCACGCGCCGATAAAGCCAGACAGGTGGTCTGCAGACTCCCCGTCCAGGCCTCGCCCTCACAGGCTGTAGCTACAGTCAGGCACATTGCAGCCAGCACGTGTGGGAGGAAATTAACGTAGGAAGCAGACGATGGAGAACCTCCCGCAGTAGTGACATCTCCAACCCTCTTCTCTGACCTTGGGATTCCTGGCAGCCACCAGCTGTGTTCTAATCAAGAGGCCTCACCCGGGCAGCCTCCACATCCACCCGCCCCCACGGAGAGGTCAGACGCCCTCTGCACGACGGGCGTCCCACGCCATCTGTCCGTGGCCACGCACTGGCTGAAAGCCCTCGGACACGGCCTCCCGGAGATCATTGATCTGCTCTAAATATTTGAAGAGACAGAAATGGGATTCCGCCAGAGATGGTTTCATAAAATATTTAAAGAGCTTTCTTCTCCCAAGGGTGGCAGGCCACTTCTCGCCGCCTCCACGGGGAAACATGCATCGTGTCGGTCTGTTACCAGAATTGAACCTGGCTGGTCTCGGAACCCTGCCATCATCGTGGCAGGGAGAGCGCGGGAGAAAGTTCTGGAAAATCATCCCAACCACTGCCAAGCCAATCCTGCCAATGCACATCCTCCAATCCTGGGGATAGTCATGAAACGTATCGATGAAGATAAAGGCGATGAACAGAGAGAATAGCAATGGTGTGGCCTCCTCTCTTGAAACGCTAGGAACTCATTGTTCTAGAACAGTGGTCGGCAAACTGCGGCTCGGCAAACCGCGGCTCGCGAGCCACATGCGGCTCTTTGGCCCCTTGAGCGTGGCTCTTCCACAAAATACCGGCTCTTCCACAAAATACCGACTTCTGCGCACGGGCCACGAAGTTTCAATCGCACTGTACGTGCGCGCCCGCACGTGGTATTTTGTGGAAGAGCCACACTCAAGGGGCCAAAGAGCCGCATGTGGCTCGTGAGCCGCGGTTTGCCGACCACAGTTCTAGAATATATTGCTGTGGACCAGTTACAGGAAACAGATGACCTCTACAAGTCAGTGGAAAGGGCTGCTGCTCAAGACGTAGAATTTTAGCTCCAAGACAAACAGTCTTCATCACTTGACAAAGCCAATGGCTTCCAGCCAGCCACGGTCAAGGTTCTTCTCACTGAACCTACATGTCTCTCTAATATTAGGCTGGCGTTCCACCTGAAGGCCTTGCCTCGTCATTCTTGGAAATTCCCACCGGACGTGACTCCAGCTAGTGGGTAAACACAGCTAATTTGGGGGGGGGGGGCACAAAAACTCACTTTTCTAGAAACAAATTTCTGGGCCTGTCATAGAGCCATCAAACTATGGGCCCACCGCTGACTCGCAGCCTGTCCTCTGAGTGGGCACTCTCTGAATTGTTAGGTCTAATTAAATTATGTTTAATAAAGACATAGGGTCAAAGGTTATTTGTTTTCTTCTGATTCCTTCAAAGTTAGTTGTCCTTGGGTTTGGAAGGAAATCACTCCATCAGATTCGCACATAATTTGAATTCACTGTTCTCCAACCACCCTCTATATAAAGTAACTTATTATGCAAACATGATCGATTCTTGCTAAATTTCACTTCTTTATATTCTGGGAGAAATTATTTCTCTCACCCGGCTGGCACGGCTCAGTGGTTTAGCATCCACCTATGAACCAGGAGGTCACGGTTTGATTCCCTGTCAGGTTTGGGGCTCGATCCCCAGTAGGGGGCGTGCAGGAGGCAGCCGGTCCATGATTCTCATCATTGCTGTTTCTCTCTCTCTCTCTACCTTCCTCTCTGAAATTAGTAAAAATATATTTTAAACGAAGACATTATTTCTCCTTTCCATGTTTCTTTCTTCCATCACTTTATTATTTATGAAATTAGATCATATTTTATGATTCCCCTAAGATGTCCACCCCTGGAAGCTGTCGGTCTTGGTCTGCACCACAGTCACCTGATCTAGCTGCTTTGTTTTTGTCCCCAACTAGCTCCAAGGTTAGTATGAAACAAAAGTGTGATTCTATCGCTGGAATTCTAGAAAATCGTTAACAGAAAGACACTTCATATCTATAAAGATATTATGGTAATGAATGAATTTTTTATTAGAACTGAAGGAGGTACTATTAATTTTCATCAAATCGCCTATTATTTTTTATGTCCTCAAATGGGATAAATAAATAGATGCTTTTTTGCTTTATGAAACGCAAACATATTGGCAGAGTCTTCCCTGTCCGGCCTCAAGGGCCAGAGGAATTAATAAACAATTAGAATAATGAATTGCTAGAATAATTAATAAAATAGAAGCCATCTCAGATTGAGTTCCATCAAAGACAACTTGAGAAAGTTTGACCCTTTAGAGGAAAACGTAAAAAAATTAAGATGCCATGAAGGGTCCAGGGTTGGATTCCGGTCAAGGGCATGTACCTCAGTTGCAACCTCAATCCTGACCCTGGTCCAGGTGCGTGCAGGAGGCAACCAACGGAGGTGTCTCTCTCACATCAATGTTTCTCTCTCTGTGTCTCTCCTCCCCTCTCTCCCTTCCACTCTCTCTAAAACTCAATGGAAAAATATCCTCCAGTGAGGATTAGAAAAAAGAAAACTTTAAGGAGTAGTGGCTTCTAGACTAGTCACCAAGGGAATCCGGAGAGGATACTAAGAACAAATAAAAGTATGCATGAGCAGAGGGAAAATTTGAAAGGATAGGAAATAAGAATTTATGCTCGCCCATGGTCACTACGGTGCCCCTCTAGGCCCACAAATCTGTTTTCTCCTTCCCAGACCACAGTGAAGTCAGCAGACCCAGTGGGGTGAGCCAGAGTACCCGTCTCCATCACCAGACCCACCTCCTCCCCACCTACAAGTGCACCTGCCACTCTGGCTACTCTGAATCATTCTGCTGATGGGCACATATTTTTGTGTGGATATATATTTTCAATTCACTTGGGTAAATAGCTCAGTGTAAAATTGTTTAGTTGGCCCTAGCTGATTTGGCTCAGTGGACTGAGCCAAACTATGGTCAGATCAAGGACTGAAGGGTCCCAGGTTCGATTCCGGTCAAGGGTACATACCCAGGTTGCGAGCTCGAGCCCCAGTAGGGGGCATGCAGAAGGCAGCCAATCAATGATTCTCTCTCATCATTGATGCTTCTCTCTTTCCTTCTCCCTTCCTCTCTGAAATCAATAAAAATATATTTAAAAAACAAAAAAAAACACTCAAAAATTAAAATTGTTTAGCTGCATTGTAGTTCATAGTTAACTTTTCAAGAAAATGCCAAACTTTTCCAGAGTGGTTGAATTATTGGACGTTCCCAGGTTTTCATTTTCTCGTCACTCTCATTAACACTGGCTCTGTCTCTCTTTTTTTAAATGGCCATCCTGGTGGGTGAGGAATGGTATCCCATGGAGGTTTTAATGTTCAATTCCTAATGATCAATGATGTTGAGCATCTTTCCACAGCCTCAATGGCTATTCATATCATGTCTGGTCTTTCGTGACATTTCTATTCAGCTCTTCCCTCATTTTTTTAAATGAAGTACCTCATTATTTACTTGTACAATTTCTCTATATATTCTGAATCCATGTCTTTATTAGAGAAATGATTTGCACATCTTTTCTCTCGGGCCGTGGCTTGTCTTTTCAGTTTTTTAATGATGTCTTTTGAAGAAGAGTTTTTTTTTGTTGTTTTTTTTTTACAAAATCCAATTTATCAATTTTTCTTTTAGAGGTTGTGCTTTTGGTGTCATGTCCAAGAACTCAGTTAAACTTGCCAAACTCAAGATCACAAAGATTTTCGGTTTTATTTTTTAAAGGTTTATAATTTTAGCTCTTATATTTAACTAGAGGCCTGGTGCACGAATTCGTGCATGGGTGGGGTCTGGCCGGGCCGCCCAGATTGGGGACCATCGGGTTGGGCCAGCCAGGGGAGGGGCCGTGGGCAGTTGGCTGTCCGGCCCCAACCCCTGGTCGAACTCCTGGTCGAGGGGACAATTTGCATATTAGCCTTTTATTATATAGGATTATATGATCCATTTTATGTTAATTTTTATATGACGGAAGGGAAAGATCTAATCCTAAGCTACACCATAAAGTTACCAAGTCCATTCCCAGGGGCACCAAAACCCTAACATTTGAGGTGTTCAATTTGGCCTTCAGAAGCCTCTCAGCTTTTCAGATCTAATTTCTATTCTAATGTATTCATCATGATGCTAATAAGCTGTTTGTTTTTTTTCCCTGTAGCAGAAATAAGCAAATTTATTCAATGATTTCATGGATATTCAAGAGACAGAAGGCCTGTAATTGAATATAATAATAGATCTCAGAAAATCAGAACTGTTGGTGACAATAGCAGGCAAGCTGTCAAACAAGCTGATGCCACAGATGAAAAGCTGGGGTCCGGCGAGGCAGCGGGACCGACTCCGGGTCACACCAACCCCGAGCGACGGAGCTGGTGGCAGCACCCAGACGCTCCGACCACAAACTCGGTGCTTTTCTCAATCAGCCGGGGTTCCTTGGGTTGTGAAGTGCAAACTGGCTAACTTAGGCGAAAAAGGGAAAGGACCTTTAAGCCTGGGAATGTGCAAGATCCCAAACTGGGGACAGACAGGAAGCAGGCGGCTCCAGAAGGTTCCCATGGTGATAGCAGCTCCGGGGCCCATGGTGGTGTGGCCCATGGAATGAATGAAAACACTCCAGCAATGCTCGCTGCTCTGTAGCCATGCTCAGCGTGGAAGACGGTGTGTATATGCTTTGCCCATCCCTCCCTTCCTTGTGACTGAAGCTGCTTCCCAGGATTGTGGCTGAGAATGCCAGGTACCCACTGCCCCCACGTCTCTTAAATCGATGCAGGAAAAGAAGACAGAAGGGGAAGCCCTGTGGGTGCTCCGAGAAATACTTGCTTTCTGAAAGCGTTTTCTGGCTTCTTGGTTCACCTTCACTTTCTCCTTTTGGTTGGTTTTGTTTGTTTGGTGTTTTGAGGGGTTGTTTGTTTTTTTAATCCTCCCCCAAGGATATCTTTCCATTGGTTTTTTAGAGAAAATGGAAAAGGGAGGGAACGACAGAGACATCGATGTGAGAGAAACATTGCTGGGTTGCCTCCTGCACGAGCCCCGACCAGGGCCCGGGCAGGGGAGGAGCCTGCAACCGAGGTACATGCCCTTGACCGGAATCGAACCCGGGACCCTTCGGTCTACAGGCTGATGATCTATCCACTGAGCCACACTGGCCAGGGCTTCCCTTTCTGTGTTTCCAGGCTCTTGTGTGCCTGTGGGAATCTACAGTGACTATGCAAAGTTTGCAGTCAGGGACCGGGAGATGACAAACCAGAGAACCAGAAGGCAGCCCTGGGAGGCCAGCTGAAGGGACAGGAAAGCGCCCGTGTCTCCTATAACGATACTGAGCCAATGGGCCCTGCCTCGACCACCATCTCCCTCCAGGTCTCTCCTGGTGTGAAATCATACATTTATTGCTTAAGCCACGATGAGCCGGCTCATTTCCTGCTTTCTGCCACAACACATCCCAACGGATACATCACTCAGGATGTCAAGTCCAAGGACAAAAGGGGCTGATGGGCAGCTGTGAATTCGGAGCCTGCCTCTGCGAGAGAGAGAGAGGAACTGTGCAGTGGAGGGAGCCTCTGAGAGCCCCCAGCTTCTTTATATTTTAAAGATTTTATTGATTTCAGAGAGGGAGAGGGAGAGGAGAGGGAGAGAGAGAGAAACATCAATGATGAGAGAGAGTCATTGATCAGCTGCTTCTTGCACGCCCCACACTGGGGATCCAGCTCTCAACCCGGGCATGTGCCCTGACCGGGAATCGAACTGTGACCTCCTGGTTCATAGGTCAACACTCAACCACTGAGCCACGCCAGTGGGGCAGCCTTCAGCTTCTTGAGAATGAAGCCAGGCACCTTGATCTGCCTCCGCATCGAGCTGCTGTGGGAAAGGGGAGACGGAGACAGAACCCCAAGACAATGACTGTCCCTGGCTTTTATATTTTATAATGGCTGCCATTTTAGAAACGTAGCTGGACGCATCACTGCCACGAAGCACGCTGGCCGGAGCGGGAACACACACACACACTGAAACCCTCGGAGGGAAGCAGTCACCTTGTCTCTTCCTGCGGAAACTAACCAAGAGTGAAATGTATTCAGAAATATTACATAAGATGCAATTTCACAATTCAAGGCTTTTATTTTCCCTCGGTGTGTAGTTAGCTATGAAGCAAATTTATGGATTTCGAATGACTGTTAAACTTCTCAGCGATGCTAATTTCTCTTGTGAATACCTTGTCATTTGACCGTAAGAACACCCATCACATGCATAGTATATTTCTTTTTTAATATATTTTTATTGATTTCAGAGAGGAAGGGAGAGGTAGAAAGAGATAGAAACATCAATGATGACACAGAATCACTGATGGGCTGCCTCCTGCACGCCCCACACTGGGGATCGAGCCCACAACCCAGGCACGTGCCCTGACCTGGAATAGAACTATGACCTTCTGGTTCATAGGTTGACTCTCAATCACTGAACCACACCGGCCAGGCTGATGTTTATTTTTTTTATTTTACATTTCTAGTTTATAAACACATTGGTCATAGACAATAAAGACCTCCTATCCTATTAAACTGTGAAAGAGAAGAGTGTGATGGAGTTGAGAGCCTGTTCTTTAAACACATATGAAGGGGTGTGTGTGTGTGTGTGTGTGTGTGTGAACATTACTTGTGAGGAAACTATGGAAGTTTATTTCTCACAGTTCTAGAGGCTGGAACTGCAAGGCAACAGCAGATTCAGTGTTGGGGTGAGAACCAGGCAGTTCCTCACCTGGCAGAAAAGGCGAGGGAACTCCGTGGGGTCTCCTTTATAAGGGCACTAATACCATCCGTGAGGACTCCACCCTCATGACCTAGTCACCTCCCCAAGGCTCCAACTCCCAACACCATCCCATTGGGGATTAGGATTACGACGCATACATTTGGGGGACACGGGCATTCAGTCCATCACAAACACAATTCTTTTTCTCTTAAAACTGTGCAGTTAATCCTTTATTTGACACTTTCTACTTTTGACCTACAAACTGCGAAACGCTGTCCTAAATAATTCCTAACTAGTCACCAAGAGTAAATATTTTAATAATTTTGTACCCCACCTCCTACAAAGTAACCAAAGCACTTTATTTTTTTAAACATGTTTTTATTGCTATGATTATTATTATTTTTTATCCTGTTAATCCTCACGTGAGAATATTTTTCCTTTTTTTTTTTGAGAGAGAGAGAGAGAGAGAGAGAGAGAGAGAGAGAGAAAGAGAAAAAGGGGAGAGACAGAGAGAAACATCAATGTGAGAGGGACATATTGATTGGTTGCCTCCTGCATGCGCCCCGATATGGCCAGGGATCGAGCCTGCAACCAAGGTACGTGCCCTTGATCGGAATCAAACCCGGGACCCTTCACTCCTCTGGCCAACGCTCTACCCACTGAGCCAAACCAGTTAGAGCTAAAGCACTTTAAAATGCAAAAAAGCTGCTGTTTGGGAAAATCTAGCAGGGAAGACCAAGGAGGCCGGGCCTTCCTCCCCAGCCTCGCCCGCTGTTCCCGGCCTCCCTCCTGCAGGAACCGCCTCTACCTGGGAGAGAGCACGGGCCTTCATAGAAACAGTCGTTTTGACAAATGGCTACTCGGGAGTGTTTGTACACCTGTCAGATGGTGCCTGTCATGTGTCAGGGAGTAAATATAAAACTCTATTGCTCGAGAGGAATGTTCACCCGGAGACACGCTGGCAGCAGGAGGAAGTTCATCGGATGAGGTGGCCGAGCCCCCTGGCGGCTACCTCCAAGGTCCTTGGAGGAATGAGCGATTCTGCTGTTTTTGTCACTTTCATGTGTGTCTCCTCCGCTCATGTCGAAGGCAGGGACTCATCTTTGCATCCCTAACACTTACTCCTGGCTCTCCGTGTGTTTCTGATTGAGACTCTCATATCTATGTATCCCCTCTTTCTTTAAAACAATCATGTTAAAGAAATAAATAAGATGACACCAAAGCCATCTTTTTTTTTTTTTAATTGATTTCAGAGAGGAAGGGAAAGGGAGAGAGAGATAGAAACATCTATGATGAGAGAGAATCATGGATCGGCTGCCTCCTGCACGCCCCGCACTGGGGATGGAGCCCGCAACCCGGGCCTGTGCCCTGACGGGGAATCGAACCGTGACCTCCTGGTTCATAGGTCGACGCTCAACCACTGAGCCACACTGGCCAGCCAGACCTTCATTCTTAACCCCTTGCGGTCCAATTTTATTTTTGGAATTCAAACGGTCTGGTCCAAATTAATTGACGGGATTGAATGTTGAACTTTTTAGTGTTCTTATTTTAAAGTTTAAACCAAAAATTCACTGGTGATATTATTAAGTATGTTCAATCAAAGAGCGTATTCTTTAAAACATTTCATAGTGTGGTATCTTTTGAAACATTTCCCCACATGCAACCCAGCACCTTACTGACAATGCATATAATCGCAGCGGTTTGCGGTGTCGACCTCAGCTCCACGTTGGACCTGCTCCTAGCGCCTGGTCTATCGAGTCAGCCTGGACGTTGGACCGAAAAGGGTTAATGACTCTGAAAGCAACTGGAACAGATGATGGCAGCTCATGACGAGCCCCTGAGCCAGCACTCTGCTGCACCATGCATTGAGTTTTCTTTCTCAGAGAACCATCACTTCGTGTAGTTCAATAATTGGGCATCATGTCTCACATAGTGCGTTCTTAGTTCGTATAGAAGCTCTTGCCCAGAAACCTGTAAAGAAATTCGGTGGCCCAGGTGGCGTGGCTCCTGCGGGGGCTACAGGACAGACATGTGTCCGTGGCTGAGGTTCCCGCTGTTATCATTCTTAAAACATTTAGGATCCCTTTCCAGATGCTGGAGACCCAGGCATCCCATGGCTGCTGGATGAGTATCTCCAAGAATCATACCGTCACTCAAATAAGTTAATATTTTAGCCTCATAAAAACATGCCCGCCCTGGCCTGTTCGGCTCAGTGGATAGAGTGTCGGCCTGCAGACTGAAGGGTCCCAGGTTTGATTCCTGGTCAGGGCACATGCTTGGGTTGCGGGCTCTATCCCCAGTGGGGGGCGTGCAGGAGGCGGCCAATCAATGATTCTCTCTCATCATTGATATTTCTATCTCTCTTTCCCTCTCCCTTCCAAAAACATGCCCAATACAGTAATCCCTTTCGATGCAAAAGTGGCCCAAAGTTCATGGGCATTGGAAGTAACCTCAGGAAGCCTCGAGAGAGAGAGAGGGTTTTTTTTAACCTGTCCCCAATGCACAGCCCCGTGGGAATAGAGAACCCTGGGTAAGCTTTGCAGCAAAATATCACGAAACAAAACCACAAATGAGCTTAACCTCCGCACCGGCAGTTCAGAACTGCGGCGGGATTGTACACTGTCGCTGCGGTTAGTCACAACATAATTACAAGATCCTGGAGTTTAGAATTTGTAGGTCAGTTATTCCCACCTGGTACCTCCCTGGATTTTATGGCTCAATTTCCAAACAGAGATACTACAGTTCTTCAAGAGAATCATGACTACAGGCAGCCTCTGCTTTTATTCCCATTTCACGGAGAAAACCAATACATCACAACATTTATCTCATTCATTCAAAGTGTCAACATCTGCCTGACCGGCGTGGCTCAGTGGTTGAGCGTTGACCTAGGAACCAGGAGGTCACAGTTTTGATTCCTGGTCAGGGCACATGTCCGGGTTGTGGGCTGGATCCCCAGTGTGGGGCGTGCAGGAGGCAGCCAATCAATAGGTCTCTCTCATCATTGATGTTTCTATCTCTCTCTCTCCCTCTCCCTTCCTCTCTGAAATCAATAAAAATACCTATTTAAAAAAAGAAAAGGAAATATCAACGTCTGATATGGGGTACATGTCCTGCAACTCCTCCAACTCCTTCAGGTCAACAGCCCTGTGTCTGGGAAGCACGCAGCGACCACACAGGGAGTTATCGCTCGCCCTGGAATGGCTCCAGAGAACACGGGCATAGCCGAGTGGGCGAAACCCCGCAGCTGGTCCCTGGCACTTCTCTGTCCCTTTTGCGAGAACACAAGGTAGAGCATCGCTGGCCATCTGTCGGTGTCTTTCAAGGGCACAGTGGACAGAGGAGACCACACTGATCTGAACTAGTGGTGCGTGCAGGAGGCAGCCAATCAAGGGTTCTCTCTCATCACTGATGTTTTTCTCTCTCCCTTCCTCTCTGAAATCAATAAAAGTAATATTTTAAAAAACTATGACATTGCCCTGGCTTGTGTAGCTCAGTTGATTGATGTCGTCCCGGGCACCAAAACGCTGCAGGTTTGATTGCTGGTCAAGGCACATGCCCAGGTTGGGGGCTGGATCACTGGTCAGGACATGCAAGAGGCAGCCAATCGATATTTCCCTCTCACATCGAGGTTCCCCCCCCCCTCTCTCTCTCTCTCTCCCTTCCTCTCTGTATAAAAATCAATAAACAAATATTTAAAAATAGTATGACATTCATTCTATTTATTGATGGCTAAATGTTGAGACTTGCCAGTCATCCTTTGCGAATACGCCTCCTGGTCACAGCTAACATATATGACCATGATCACAGCAGGTCACGCTCAGTCCCTCGGCGATGAAACGGAAGTGATTCCAGTAGACAATCTTGATGTCTCCATCAGGCTGTACTACTTCCCAACCCTAAGTAGCTCGATGTGAGTTGCCTTTCTCCCATGGTGCCACCAGAGATGGAAAGCTAAACGCCGAGGTTGGGGCAGGAAAGGATAGAGTAGACGAGACGTAAGCACACAACTAGAGGAAGGACCCTGAAATTAAGGCCCAATATTACATGTGTCTTCACATCTGGGAAAAACAAGGGTCCGGAATGTCCTAACTACAAGCTCCCCTCTCCATGGTGCTCCCACCGATGAGGTCCCCTCGCTAAAGGGCCCTCCTCACCAAGCGGCTCCTGCTGACCCCTGAGTAGTGGGCTCGGTTCCCTGCCAGCCCATGAATTACCCCGGCAAGGCGCTCACCCCCGCCCCCACAAGAACCAGGGCTCACCCTAAGCTCTTGCTAGGACGAGGGCTGCCTCCCATGTGCCCTACTCATTCACGCTGCTCCCACGTGCCGCCTCCGGTGGCTCTGCCTGGCGCAGTGTCTCCCCTGGGCTGGGAGTGAACCCGCTTACTAAACGGCTTTGGGTCTCATCCAGCCGGTGCCAGATGCTGTGTGTACACAGCATATCTACAACCCTAATATGGGGGACTCTACCTCTCACCCCTGGGGCGAAAAGAAGGCAATCAAAACCGGCCTGTGATGGGCAAAGTTAAAGCACTCGGTGGATTCTGAGCAGCCAGAAGGCAGTGTGGTAGCGGGCGTCCAGGAGAGGGGAAGGCAGAGGAGGTCAAGACGATGCAGACAGGGTTTCAGTGGGGGCATGGCCGTAGGAGGTGGAGCCAGAGGCGGGCCTACGAGATCAGCATCTGGTCTCAGAGGGACAGTCAGTGCGAGAGGGCTGGGGTTGGCGACGGGTTTGCATGAGTCGGACAAGCAAAAGAAAGAATGGACTTGGACCAGTCACAAGGCGAGGACTGGGGCACAGGGAGGCAAGAATAGACCAGTCAGTGGTACCCTGGGATGGGCACTGAGTCTCAGGGAAACGACGGAACTTCCATTACTTGGATGGAATCATGAGATCAAATATGAGCATCCAGGTCACCCTGATCGGAGGCACTGAACTGGAGCAATATATATTTAGCTCCCTCTTTTTCCGCCCTGCCCGTCAGTGTACAAGAGAGGCTGGTTTCAAACACACACACACACACACACACACACACACAGTTCCCAGAGGCTGAAACAGAGCTGATGTGGAGGAGACTTTGCGGAGAAGCTCGCAGGGAATTGTGAGTCGGGACAAACTTCAGAATTCGCGACTTGGGATCTGAGAGACACAGGCCATTTGCCATCCTGGTGCCCTTGTCTCGTTTTAATCCTGTTGCTGCTCTGAGGATAACGACCAAATCTGGAAGACAGTTACCCACCTTTTGTAAAAATTATTTTGCAGCTTCAGAGCACCGGTATCCCGCCAGGTCTCCGTGATTTTCAAAATAATTGGAAGCGCCTCGTTACACCTGCGCGCTAACCCCCCGAGGACTGGGGAGGTGGGTGTTGTCGGGACCACACACGGACTCCATTATCTGATTTTTGGAAGCGGCTTTTATTGGCATCACCTTGGCTCGTAATTGGATGGATCTTTCCATCCCTTTTCCTTTAACGCAGTGATTCCCAAAGTGGGCGCTACCGCCCCCTGGTAGGTGCTGCAGCGATCCAGGGGGGCGGTGATGGCCACAGGTGCATTTGGGGACGATGAGTAACTGCTATTAAAATTTTAAAAAAATTAATTTCCAGGGGCTGAGTAATATTTTTTCTGGAAAGGGGGCGGTAGGCCAAATAAGTTTGGGAACCACTGCTTTAATGTAAAAGCTCCATGCAGTACTTGGTCGCTGCTGCACACTCATTCGTTTCCGGAGCTTTCTCCTATGGAGTCATGGCTGTTTCGCCTGCACGGGATCTTCCCTCAGTACAGAGCATGTGGGCGGTCTTCCGTACTGTTCCACACGGTGTGGGACTAAGGTTCATGTCTGAAACACTCATTCATTCATTCGTTCGTTCATTCATTCAACTCATATTTACTTGTGGCACACCTAACATTTTCTAAGCCCTCGGTAGAAACTTCAGAAACAGGGTGAATACAGTTTTATTTTAAAGCATATACGTATGCCATTTGTATACCACATATATATTCTAGAGACCTGGTGCACAGGATTCGTGCACTGGTGGGGGGCGTGGCCTGTGGGGATTGGCCCACTGTGGGAGCAGCTGCTCATTCCGGTCAGCCGAGTGGCGCTCCCACTGTGGAAGCACACTGACCACCAGGGGGCAGCTCCTGCATTGAGCGTCTGCCCCCTGGTGGTCAGTGGACGACATAGCGACTGGTTGACCGGTCATTCTGGTCGTTCCGTTTTTCGGTCGCTGGGTTTTTATTATATAGGATATGTGTGTGTGTGTACCAATAATCCAAATGGAGACGGTCATTTGAAACTTTTACTGAATCTAGTAAGTACTGCATGGGTTAAACTATGATGCAAATGCCCCATACCAACTAATGGCCAGGAAATAGTGATGAGGTTGTATGTGAGAGACTGAGGGGATCCAATTATACGCATGGCCTTCCCCCATTTAGAGCTATTGTGATGTCCTAACTTCCTGTTGGTAGAAGGAACCCAGAGGTCACAGTGAGATTTGTCCTAAAGAACTCGGAAATGATTAAAGTGCCTTTAAGATCAGCTCAGAAGGGATCAGAGCACGGAAGACTCTGGGGACCTCAAACAGAATCTATAAAAAGCGTTAGCCTAAACACAATTACCTTGGGGTAATACTTGCCAGGGGCACATTTAGCTCTTGATGAAGCCTGCAAGGTTAATATGATTCTATTCGCAGGTACAGATATATCTTTCTGGCCAAAATGACAACTATTGTTCTTACCACAGAGTTAAGAAATGGCCGGGAAGTGCTAATTTTATTTCCAATTCTCAATTCCCTGTTTCATTTGGCTAAATGGGTTTCAGAAGCAATTCTGGCAATTAGGTGAGATTTGCATACTCAAGCAACACTATGAATCATGCCGAGCCTTCTCCTTTGTTGCTTCATTTCTGCTTCGTGAATGTGCGGACAATCAGTGTTTATTGAGCATCTCCTCCGATAAAAAGTGTTTTGAAGAAAAAACGGAGGCATTATAATGGTCCCTTTCTCCCAAGAGACTCACAATTTCCTACCTGGCCTGTGAATATTTGCATCTTTAAAATGGAAGGCACTGAATAAAAATGAATCTCATGGTGAATTTTCAGGCTCCAGCAGAAAAGCCATTTGAATAAACAAGTCTATTTCTCTTTTTTTTTCCTGTTCCTTATGTGTCCTCAGGCAGCCCACACAGCCCCAGAAGGCCCTGTTACGAATCTGACCTCATCCTCTTCCTCTGCCTGCTGGTCCCTCCACCTGGCCCCTCTGGCCTCCGTGTCCCCTGACCCTGCCAGGCATCTTTTCTCTCCAGAAATTTCCCTCTCGTTGCTCCTTCTGTTTGGACACTTACCCCCTGACAGAGCCTTTCTCGCTCCCTTTACATCTGTATTCAAAGGTTAGCTTCTCAGTCAGGTCTTCCCCTGGCCACCTGATTTAAAATCTCAACTAGAGGCCCGGTGCATGAATTCATGCACGGGTGGGGTCGCTTGACCTGGCCAGCGATCGGGGCTGGATGGAGGGAGATGGGGGGAGGGGGAACTGTGGGAGGTTGGCTGTGGGAGCGCACTGACCACCAGGGGGCAGCTCCTGCATTGAGCGTCTGCCCCCTGGTGGTCAGTGCATGTCACAGCAACCGGTCAACCGGTCATTTGGTCATTCGATCTCTTAGGCTTTTTTATATATATATATAGATTGGCCCTCCAACACCCTATTTTTTGCTTTTATTTTCCCCTATGGCATTCATCACCAATGAAAATGCTGTCTATTTTACTTATTTCTCTTAGTCAATGTCTCACCCCATATAGAATGTGAATTCCAATAAGAAAGTGATCACTGCATCTTTGATTGGCGGCTGTGTCCTCAGAAGCTACTAGTCAGTCAGTGTCTGGCCCATAGAGCGCGCTCAGTGGATGCTTATGGGATAAATCTGTAGAAGGAGCGATGGGAAGGACATCTAGACTGTGAGAAATAATCGCAGGAGGATAGCAGCACCACTTCAGAACTAAGCTAAAATGAGTCAAGTGAATGGGTTAAATTCAGAGATGCTACAAGAATGCCCTACCAAATGGAGTGAGAAGATGTGCATTATTGTAATGAGGTCAAGACATATATAACCAATCCGCTTTCTTTAAATCTAGCTTAGATTATTCAGCGCTAACTGGGAGAAAAAAAAACACCAGTAACAAACTCTGCCATCCTAAAGACCTGTTTTTAGAAATAAAAATTCATTAGCCAACAACAGGGACTCTGTCACCAGGGGTATTCCCTCCAGGTGAAATGCCACCAGGGTAACTGGCCAGTCCTGGGAAGAACTACATGATAAAGCTTGAGCTGTCGTGGGTCTATCAACATTAGGGCTAAATTCTTGACATGGGAACAATTACGGTAGTAAATGATCAATAGCTTGATTTCATAAATCTTCAAGTCCCTCCGTAATCTGGATTTAGGGAGTTGCAGCATTTGGAATATGTCCCACTCCTGCGAGAGAGGGTGACGGCGGTCCTTTATAATGAACAGCGTCAGAGAAAGTAACATCCAAGTGGCCGAAGTGGCGCCCACCACAGTCTGAAGGTGCCCAAGGAGATGGGGAAGGAAGAACTCTAACGCGTTGCAAAGTTTAATTACCGCTAGACCGGAAGCAAGCACTGAAACACGGGTGTGCTATCACTGTAAATGGCGAAGCAATCTATTAATAGTTTGGGGAAAAGGTCAACCAGAAAAACCACCAAAATCATGTATTAAAGGGAACAGGAGGCAGCGCCGAAAATTCTTCAAGTCAAGTCTCTCTCATTCGTTTCCTACTGGACCTGCCACCAGCCCATTAATTGAAATAAATTCGCTCCCCTCCAAGGAGAAGTTGGTTGGACCGCATCCAATGGGACATAGGAGAGCGCTCGCAAAATAATTCAAAGTCATTCAAGTCCAGATGACAAAAAAAATATCACCTCCTGATTGAGGATCGCTAGGGAAGACCGATATTAAATGTCTAATCACAAAAAGAATTAATTACAAACTCGGAGAGGGTCAGGAGTCCTTGATGAGGGAGTTTACATTATGTCTGAAAAGTTGAAATAAAATCAGTGAGTCCCAGTAGGGTTGGCCTCATTGACACCTACCAGTTCTTTCAGCCGCAGCTTAAACAGCTCACCTCAGACACCTTCCCTATCTCACTCCTCCCAACGAAATCAGGGTTTTCCATACATTCCCTGATGGAGTCTTATTTCCCCTTCTCTCTCTCTCTATAGCCAGTAAACACATCCCCAGGTGAGGATGGAAAAAGAGAGAGAGAGAGAGAGAGAAATACAAGCCCAGCCATGTGGCTCAGCAGTTGAGCATTGACCCAGGAACCAAGTGGTCACAGGTTTGATTCCGGTCAAGGGTACATGCCCGGGTTGCAGGCTCGATCTCCAGTAGGGGGCGTGCAGGAGGCAGCAGATCAATGATTCTCATCATTGATGTTTCTCTCTCCCCCCCCCCTTCCTCTCTAAAATCAATCATACACACACACACACACACACACACACACACACACACACACATATTAAGAGTCAAAAAAGAAAGAAATAAGGGCTAACCCACCAGAGCTAATACAGTTCCAGAATGTTCCTTTCTAACCTCTGACCCTCCTAGGCCTGTTAACAGTTTCCCTGTTTTCCAGGCAAGTTAAGTGTTTGAGTTATTCTGCCCAGTTACCACAATGACCACGCCACGTGTGTTACTTCAATGATGGGTCCATATTTTTTAGCTCAGAAAATACCGCTATCTCAGCTGCTAGAATAAATGCAGAGGACTTACCGGCAAAGAAAAGCGTGAAGGTGAGCGATGAGAAAGCCAACTGTCCAAAGACTTCTTGGCCAACCTCCTTCCTGAGAGCTTTGTATCTAAATTCCATCAGCGGCTCTGGCTGCTATGGCAACAGGAAGATTTCGGAAACGATTTGAAGGGAGTCTCACTACACACCCAGCATCTTTTTGCAGGAAACAGAGAGGATTATGAGACTTAATCCACTCTCAATTTCAAAATACAGCTTCAGTTTCCATCCCTGACATCTACCGATGCTCACATTTGCAAATAACCAATCGATAGCAACCCGAGTCGAGGACATATTAGCGCGACGGAGGAACCGCTCATTTTCTCCCCTAACTTTGTGAGGGAGAAAGGCTGTGAAAATAAAACCGCAGCCCTTGGCAGGCAAATCAGGATTTGTTCCCCTGTTGAGTGTGGAGTTTGGCTTGAACGGGTTTTTACTGAAAGAGTCTCTTGTGTTTCTCGTGATTTAGATATTGTATTTTTCGGCTTTGTTCCGAGTGTGGCCATCGAAAGCGTTCTTGTTCCTCTCCAATCTCTATCTGCAATTTCCTGAACGAGTTATTTCGAGAGGATCGTGGAAAACCTCCCAAACGCCGTGAGTGGGCCCCAACAGTGCACTCGCCCTCCTCTGCCCTAATGAATGGAGAAGTGGGTCAAGGAAAACTTATTCAATTCACTGACCTATTAGTAACGCCACCCGGAGGAAGATTCTAATGGGAATTCAGTGCAACCAACCGCCAAGGGAGATGAACAACACACACACACACGCACGCACACATGCACACACACACACACACACGCACTCGGTACAAAAAGAAGCATCAGCTGGTTCAGAGAGCATCAGTTATGCTGGTCCTTCCTACTGAGCCACAGCAGACAGGAGGCTTTCAATAGATTCCTATTAACTCACCCAAAGGTCGCCGCGGAATGCTAACAGAGCTTTCGTTATTCATTCAAACCTATCAACAGACACAGGTGTCCTTTGGGAAATGAAAATCTAAGGAAGGAGAAGAAGAAAAGACAGGCCAGCCATCACCTGTTGTACGGCAAGCCTTCTGCGGGGCCCCGTCCATGACCGACATCAAGGCATGAATGTCTCTGCACTGGAATAGAAATTCCATCCACGTGGGATCCTCGCTTGTGTTGTGTCTGTGCTGTGTCTCCCAGGACCTGCACTGTCTGACTCACTTCAATGGCCAGTCAATATTTCTGAATGAATTACTGATGAATGGGATGCCTTCCAAGATCCAATGCTCCCCCCAGGTGTCCTTGGTGAAAGTCATAGGTTCCCTGGGCCTCAGCGTACAGATAGAGGAAGCAACGAGGAAATGTGGTCCGCTCTCCACCTCATTCCAGCAACCGAGTTCACTGTTAGGGTGCTAGGCTCCGAGGGTGCGTGTGCGTGGGCACATCCTGACCTGAGGGACATGAGGAGTAAGTGAGAGCACGGTGAACTGGATTCTCTTCCAAGGGCCCCTTCAGACAGCGATGCCACCAGACACAGTGCTGCTGCGGTTGCCAGGGAGATGAGAGGAAGGGGTGAGGAGGCACCGAGTGCTCTCTCCAGCCTGCAGCCCAGGGCGGAGTGACCGGAAGGGATAAACAAGGCCAGCCCGGCCGCCCAGTCAAACCCTGTCTAGTCCATGGAGGAGAAAAGTAGCTGTGATCCCATTTTGGTATTTAAAATAGAACCAAAAATAATAATAATAAATAT
>NW_005371304.1:32433-49987 GCF_000412655.1 Myotis brandtii
ATATATATATATATATAATCTCAGCTATATTCTAATGCTTCCGTTTTGTTTAACTTATCCATTGCTAAGGAATGTGGGGGCAAAAAAAGCAACCTGGTGTTTTTGCACTAAGGTGTGTAGGGCGCTGGATGAAGTAGACATCCGCCCTGGGACAGAGCGAGTTGTCTTGCATCGGCTGGTCTATTTCCTGAGAGACCCGGAAAGGACTGTGCTCACCTAGTAAGTACATCCGAGGGCGTGGGCTACGTAGCTAAGTAATCTTTAAGATTCCTGCCACTTTCCTAGCTGATTTGGCTCAGTGGACAGAGCGTCGGCCTGCGGCCCCGGGTTTGATTCCGGTCAAGGCCACATGCCCGGGTTGTGGGCTTGATCCCCAGTGTGGGGCGTGCAGGAGGCAGCCGATCCATGATTCCCTCTCATCGTTGATGTTTCTATCTCTCTCTCTCCCTCTCCCTTCCTCTCTGAAATCAATAAAAATATTTTTTTTAAAAAAAAGAAAAGATTCCTTTTCTTGGGCCAAACCCTGAATCCAACCCTGGACCCTGAGAACCCATCACACTAAGGACCACACTCCCAGCCACCCAGGACTCCGGTGATGGGTTTGGGGTGGGGGAGAAGACCATCAGTGGCTCTCCACAGAACGAAGTATGCACCCTCTATAAAATATCATGGAGCAAACACCTCGGTTGTAGACATCATGGATGTCCCTTCTTGGATTATCAAGGTTTCAGACTTCTTGCTGCAGTTGTTGGATATATTTTTAGGTCCTGAATGTAACTCACAAGGACAATAATATCATCATATCCTTTGCCAGATAGTACTTGGCAGGAGACACTGATTCCAAGGCCATCGAGGCCTTGGCTCTCCTACGTGAACTAAATCCCTTTCTGTGAATTCCACGTAAAAAACCACCTTCTGCCTTCTCGATGCTCTAACCCATTTTTCCTTCTCAATCGAGAGTTTGAGTATGATGTTTATTCTTTGTATAAAACACTGGTCTATGTATTACAGGCATATCCCTTACCACCAAGACTTTATTTTTTTTTAATATATTTTATTGATTTTTTACAGAGAGGAAGGGAGAGGGATAGAGTCAGAAACGTCGATGAGAGAGAGACATCGATCAGCTGCCTCCTGCACACTCCCTACTGGGGATGTGCCTGCAACCAAGGTACATGCCCTTGACCGGAATCGTACTGGGACCTTTCAGTCCGCAGGCCGACGCTCTGTCCACTGAGCCAAACCAGTCAGGGCGCCACCAAGACTTTATAACCAAAGAGCAATAATTCTGATTGCAAAGGGCCAAAACAATACATACATATGGACAATAGGTTAAAATTATTAAGTCAGTATTGGAATCCAAATAGCAAACACAAATGGAAGGTCTCCGTTTTGATAATAAAATTAAGATAAAATTATACACATCTATAACATTTTGCTTCGTTTAAATCCTCACCTGTGGATATTTCTCCATTGATTTTTACAGAGAGTGGAAGAGAGAGGAAAAGACAGAGAGAAATATCAATGTGAGAGAAGCACATCGATTGGTTGCCTCCTGCACCTGCCCCAACCAGGCTAGTGCCACTTTTTTTAAATATTTTTTTTTTATTGATTTCAGAGAGGAAGGGAGAGGGAGAGAAAGAGAGAGAAACCTCAATAATGAGAGAGAATCATGAATTGGATGCCTCCTGCACACCCCTAATGGGGATCGAGCCTGCAACCCGGGCATGTGCCCTGACCAGGAATCGAACCGTGACCTCCTGGTTCATAGATCAATGCCCAGCCACTGAGCAACAGCAGCCGGGCTCACTTTTAAGTATAAAATAAGACTTGGGTGGAAGATATTGGGTGGATGGCCTCCAAGAGCCCTCCACCTTACAGAGTCAGACCTGATAGCATTCTAAAGTATTCTTAGATGCAGGAGGCACTTGCCAACATTTGAGTGCTTCCATATGAACACCTGCAGGATTGGACTGCTGTTTTAAAAACAGAAATAACCAAACTCTGTGTTATTTTTAAATCGTGATAAAGCAGGAAGTGTTTGGCTATTCAATGAGCTGCCTAAAAGGCTGCATGGGCTCAACCCTTTAAAAATACATGGCATTTGACTTTCTAACACCAAAGTGAAAAGAGGTGATCAGACGAAGGGCACTGAGGCATAAATGACTCCAGTAAGACATCGGGTTCATTAGCGATTCTTTTTTTTCTCCAACTGATTCATCAGATTGTTAAAATGATGAAGTGAGATGCCAAAGCTGCCAGAGGAAATCCATGCAGACATGGCGGCACCCACAGGCACCTCCTATCTTCTAGAGATTGGAGTCTGAATCCCCCTGACAACTTGAACGTCATTGACCGAGAATATTTAATATGAGAAACCTAGTAGGTTTTCCATAAATGTTAACTTCCTCCTCCATTGCTAGAAGAAGAGCCATTTAATGCTGATTTATTGTCATATTCTTTCATTTTCTTCATGTTCTACATCCATAGAATGTAGACATGAAATACTGACATTAAAAAAAAAATACAGCCCAGCTGGGTGTAGCTCAGCGGTAGAGCGTCGACCTAGGAACCAAGAGGTCACCAGTTCGATTCCCGGTCAGGGCACATGCCCAGGTTGCGGGCTTGATCCCCAGTGGGGGGCATGCAGGAGGCAGCCAATCAATGATTCTCTCTCATCATTGATGTTTCTATCTCTCTCTCCCTCTCCCTTCCTCTCTGAAATCAATAAAAATATATTTAAAAAATACAAGAACACATGAAAATATCATTGGTATCAGTTAAATGTTGGTATTTTTTTAGATCTATAAGAAAATACACCAAAATAGGAATGTCACTGGTGTGTCTAAATGCAGGGATTATAAATAGTGTTTTATTTTATTTTTTCTATGTTGTCCAAGTTTCCATTAAGGTCATGTATTACTGTTGGGTTGGAGAAAGACAAGTGTTATTTTTAATTAGGATAAATGAAAAGAAAGAGATCCCAGCCAGCATGGGTCAGTGGTTGAGCATCGACCTATGAACCAGGAGGTCACAGTTCGATTCCCGGTCAGGGCACAGGCCCGGGTTGTGGGCTCGGTCCCCGCTGGGGAATGTGCAGGAGGCAGCCGATCCATGATTCGCTCTCATCATTGATGTTTCTATCTCTTTCTCTCCCTCTCCTTTCCTCTCTAAAATCAATAAAAATATATTTGAAAAATTTATCCAGAAGACTCAAGGATTATTTCATTTCTCCACATATCACACATATCCACTATCATTATTTGATAGTTTCAGATGTTGTAAGATATTGGTTGACTCTGTTCGCCCTATAACTGATATCAGAAGTTGTCTGAGTGAATATAGATAGCACTTTATCTGCCACTTGTTTACTTTCCATATAAAAAAAGATAATGAAAAAATTCTGATGCTTGAATATCCTACTTGAATAAATTCAAGTTAAACAGTTTACTATTATCTGTCACCCTGAATTTAATTCTCAGCTGCATGCATTGCCCTTAATGGGTGAACTGAGCCATGATGCTAAGCAACCCCTCAGACATTCTTTAAGATCCGACCACAGAAAATGTTAAGGTCCTTATGGCATTAAATGGTAATACCGACACGATTACTACTAAAGATGCTAGGCCACTACATTATAGAGTAGCTAAATATCAGTGCCATATGCTCATATTGTCAATAGTTTTCCTTTCCTCTAGCAAAAAATAGTCTATCAAATGTGAGATAAAGGTATTATAACTCATGAATTCCCACCAGAGGAACAAATACAAATAGAATCACAATTCGTGCGCAGACCTTCAATTGTTATGCTACGGTCTCAGAATACTCTGAAAAATAGAAATCAATTTGGTAGGGCTGAGGGAGAAAATAATTACTAAATTCATCTGACAGCAAGAACAAGATGTAAATCTTATCAAAGTAGCAAACAAAAGCCACAGCATTTTTTTGTTAATGTAGTCATTTAAATACCGGATTTATTCTCATGCAGTGCAACCCTCAAACTACTCTGATATTTTATTTGGAAATAAAAAGAAGTTTAAGAACCGAAGCATCTGATTATGTGATAAAATGTCTTGATAATATGTTTCTGTGGTTATATTAAGTGCCAGTGAATACACCAGGTTTTGGCTAATGCACAATATCCTATATAATAAAAGGGTAATATGCAAATTGTCCCCTTAACCGGAAGTTCGACCAGGGGCAGGTCTGGCCCGCCAACTGCCCGTGGCCCCTCCCCCTGGCTGGCCGCAACAGATGTTATGATAATTTCTTTCTCTCCACCAGCCATGCATTTGCAAAACACACCTCTCTCCTGTGAACCAGAGAGGTACCTGTCAGACCCTGTGTCCCCCACCCACCTTGCTGAACAGGCCAGCCTCGGGGATCAGGTCTAAAGCCACGACCTTCTCCTTCCCCTTTGGTCCCGTGATAAGAATAAAAACTGGGCCCTCACTCAGGGCAGCCAAGGCGCTCATTAGGCAGTGACAAGCCTCTGCCCAAGCATTGAAAGATAAACGAGGTAATCAGATTCCAATCTCAAAAATTTGGAATTAGACAATCAGGAGAGAGGCAGTGTCCTTTAAGGTTCTGAGGAAGTACAAAAGGTGAAGTACAAGGTGAAGACAAATTTTTTTAAAAAGCAAATGAAAATGCCAAAGACAAGTAACTAGTGGATACTACTTTATGGAGCTGGCCTGGGAGCTGTCCAAGGTCCTGAAACCCTGAGCTAAGGATTGCTTACAACTATCCTGAAACAGAACCCAAACTCCAGTACAACAATCATAATCTGCCCAGATCCTGTGGGCAGACTCCAGAAGTTCACAATAATGTAACTCAAACTGCTCTCGACAGACCCCTGCGGCAAGGAGGAATAGGCAAACAAGAGCCCGTTGGCAAGAGGATCTCTCTCCTTTGCCGTCACTGGCAACCTTCCTACGGAGACCACCTGGCAGGCTCCACAGCATCCCGCACAGATCTTGGGTTTGCTACTCATGCGTGCGCGTGTCCCTTGTGCTGTAGGACGACATCCCGCTCACAGGCCACGATCACTTTACCTCCCTTAAGTTAGCAAAAGCATTGAGAGAGGGGGAAAGACAGAGAATATATATGTCAATCATACAGAAAAATGCACTAGTAAATTTTCTCCTTTCTCCAGGCAAAATAGGATGATTTGAAAAAGCCATTACTTTTTTTTATTGATTTGAGAGACAGTGGAAGAGAAGGAAAGATATAAATATAGATAAATGATGGATAGATAGATGAATAGATGATAGATAGATAGATAGATAGATAGGAACATCAATCTATTGTTCCACTTATTTATGCATTCACTGTTTGACTCTGGCATGTGCCCTGATAAAACAAAGAAATCCCTTTGCCACCTCACCCAGCCAAGGGTGGCTTCCCCAGGAGCAATTAGCTACCTCAGAAAAGCCATGACACTGTTCAAAGCCCTGGCAACCTCAGTTTCCCCTTAAGATCTGCACCCAGACAGAGGTGCCCCCAGGAGCCTCAGCTTTGGTCTCGCTGCTGCTTGGAAAAGACTGCGGGCGAGAAGGAATCCCTCGGTGGTGTGAGTACATCAACCGAGTGAGAAGCAAAGAAGCACCTCTTTTCGTTTGTCTTCCTCTTGGGGCCCCCGGGAAGGCTTGGATAAGGCAGAGCATCTCTCGGGGCTCATCTGGCTTCTTCCCCATTTGAACATCCGTTGATTAAATGTACGGAACCCTCCAGCTAGTCTCATCCTCTCTCCATTTCACTGTTACAGCCTTGCTCCACGTCTGCCCACAGCGGCCCTACCAAATTCTACATATATTTATGGTTTATATTTCACCGTGTTATTTAAAATACGCATTTGAAGTTTATTTAAACTATTCATATCATGGGTTTTTTAAAAATATATTTTTATTAACTTCAGAGAGGAAGGGTGAGGGAGAGAGAGGTAGAAACATCCATGATGAGAGAATCATAGAGCGGCTGCCTCCTGCACACCCCACACTGGGGATGGAGCCCGCAACCCGGGCATGTGCCCTGACCGGGAATCGAACGCTGACCTCCTGGTTCATAGGTCAATGCTCAACCACTGAACCACACTAGCTGGGCTGTTTTATTTATATTTTAAATATACGGCCCGTTACAGAGATACATTACATTTTAATAATTAGGAATTCCCAGGGAAGCAAAAAAATAACAGTAGAAAAAGTGGCATCGAGCCATAGGTACAGGTAGGTCCTTGTAATCCGTGCCAGGCCACCCTTTACCATCCAAGGCCGGCCACAGATATGACCCCTGGATGCCCCAGGGTCAGAGGGGAAATACAACAGCCTGTAGGACATACGAGTCATGAATAAACTTTGTGAGGATCAATCTTCTCGCTATGGGGACATTCGTATTATAAGGATGAAGGAGGTGAACAAAACAGGCTGAAGAGGAAAAACATTTTTGCTGTTGAAATTCCGCCTTAAATAATGCGTAACGGGCCAGAGGAAAACGCTACGGCATCCCTGTTCACCATGAAACCACGTGGATGGACGCCAATCGTGACATGGGTCCCATTACGTTAGTCATCACTGTCACGACAGGACTCGCAGGATCACAAACCAGATCCCCACAAAACGCTTGTCTGAGAAGCTGTGTCCTTCAGAGGTAAAATGTGACAAGAACAGGAAAGCGACAGTGCCACGGGTGGGAAGCATAAAAGGCCACGGGCTCCTGAGCAAAAGTCAGACGTCGTCCCAAATAAATTTGCTCCGATGTGTTTAGGTTCCAAGCCTACACGCTGACAGGTATTTTGATAGCTGCTATGATTGAAATTGCTACAGGGAAAATAACTGTGCATTCGGGATCTGAATGTCTTTCAGATCCTCTTCCCACAAGTAATTACTTCCATCATTTCAGGTTTTTGACGGAAGAGGCTTCTTAAGGTGTAATTATCACATTACAGCACCGACGGTAAAGCTAAAGTGACCACGTTTTTCAAAGCAGAAATAAGGACATATGGCTGGAAAAATTCTGTCTGCATTTGGAGACGTGTTTGGGTAATAGATTGCAAGGCGTATGTGTGTTAAATTCCATATTGCACTTAATGGCTCCTTTGATGAAAATGTTTATGAAGTCAGGGCTTCCACACACCAAAAATCAGTTCAGGCTGAAGGTGGGTTCACTTACAGGCTGTTAAAAATAAATAAAGGAGCCCCCTACTTTTTCACAGCAATGTATCCATGTTAACATCTGATAGGCGGTGGGTTTCTGTGCTCAGAGTCATGACTCTGCAACTTGTTTAATCACTCAGCATCTAGAACAGCGGTTCTCAACCTGTGGGTCGAGATCCCTTTGGGGGTCGAATGACCCTTTCACAGGGGTCGCCTAAGACCATCGGAAAACACATAATTACATATTGTTTTTGTGATTCATCACTATGCTTTAATGATGTTCAATTTTTAACAATGAAAATACATCCTGCATATCAGATATTTACATGATGATTCATAACAGTAGCAACATGATAGTGATGAAGTAGCCACGAAAATAATTTTATGGTTGGGGGTCACCACAACATGAGGAACTGTATGAAAGGGTCTCGGCATTAGGAAGGTTGAGAACCACTGATCTAGAACGTTTTACCTCCTCATATGCAAAAGGAAAGTACTGAACTACAGCCCTGGCTGGTTTGGCTCAGTGGACAGAGTGTCAGCCTGTGGACTGAAGGGTCCCGGGTTCCATTCCGGTCAAGGGCACATACATACCTTGGTTGCAGGTTCCCCAGCCCTGGTTGGGGTGCGTGCAGAAAGCAACAGATCAATGTGTCTCTCGCACATCGATGTTTCTCTCTGTCTCTCCCTCTCCCTTCCACTCTCTCTAAAAATCAATGGAAACATAATCCCAGAGTGAGGATTAACATCAACAAAATTATTACTCCTGTCTTTATTCTCACTATGACTTATCCACTTTTACATACACTAAGACTGAGTCTTAGATCTGGCAATCCTTTTTGCTGTTTTATTTCTGCATTTACTTATTACTTTTGATTAATCCATCGTCTTTCTAACACAGCAGTTCTCAATCTGTGGGTCACAACCCCTTTGGGGGTCAAACGACCCTTTCACAGGGGTCGCCTAAGACCATCGGGAAACACATATAATTACATATTGTTTTTGGGAGTAATCACTATGCTTTAATGATGTTCAATTTGTAACAATGAAATTGGGGGTCACAACATGAGGAACTGTATTAAAGGGTCGCGGCATTAGGAAGGTTGAGAACCACTGTTCTAACAAGAGAAATATATATAAACAGCCACTCATGGGGGGGGGCTCAGGGCAATTTTAGAAGCCAGCCAGAAGATGGACCAGCGAGCAATGTTTCACAGAGAAACAAAATGAGCAGTACAGCTTGGAGTCAGGGAGTTGTAAAGTGGCTCTCCATTCATTCACACGGCACAGAGATTGATGGTAATGCCCAGAGGAAAAATGATGAGCATCGTGGAGAAGCATCAATAAAATGCAGGGGAGTTTGGCGGGAAGAGGAGGGATTTTCTGGGCCCGGGAAGGTTAACACTTTCATGGACGGAGAGTACAATCTAGTGTCGGAAACTGTTCTTGGGCGACTTTCTCGCCGATCTTCTCTCCCTCCTAGTGCACCCTCAGCCTCCACTCCAGTCCCTACATTTCTAAGGGATTGACTTTTCAACATTTGTAAGCGTACCATGCAGTTTTATTCGTTTTTTTAAATATATTTTTTTATTGATTTCAGAGAGGAAGGGGGAGAGAGAGAGAGAAATAGAAACATCAATGATGAGAGAGAATCATGGATCGGCTGCCTCCTGCACGCCCCCAGTGGGGATCGAGCCCGCAATCCGGGCATGTGTCCTTGACCGGGAATCAAACCCGGGACCCTTTAGCTCACAGGCCGAAGCTCTATCCACTGAGCCACACCAGCTAGGGCCCATGCAGTTTTAAAAGTAATAATATGATGGGTAGTAAAGGAAATTGCAAGCACAGGACTGGAGTTAAGTGAAGCATCACCCTGTCAGCGTTTCCAGAGAAGGCTGACAGGTAGGAAAATGAGTCTGTCATGTGAGACAGAGCGAAATGAAACAGACGCATTAATCCCGGGAAGAGAAGGCCGGGAAAGCGAGGATTGAGGTGTCGCCTCTGTGAAGTGTTCTTCCCTAAAAGCAGTGGTTCTCAACCTTCTGGCCCTTTAAATACAGTTCCTCATGTTGTGGCCCAACCATACAATTATTTTCGTTGCTACTTCATCACTGTCATGTTGCTACTGTTAGGAATCATCATGTAAATATCTGATATGCAGGATGGTCTTAGGCGACCCCTGTGAAAGGGTCGTTCGACCACCAAAGGGGTCGCGACCCACAGGTTGAGAACCGCTGCCTTAAAGTCTTTAGACATAGGCCATGGAAACCCAGGAATATGAATCCGCACCGCGGGAAAGAGCCCCAGAAAACTAGATTTTACATCGATGTCAGAACGAACTTATTGTGCTCTGAGCGTCTGACCATGACCTCCTCCTGAGGACGGGAACTCCTGAGGGAGGTCAGACAGAGGGGAGACCATTCCGGCTCTAGCTGGGGAGGGAGACGCAGCCCCTTCCCTCTTCACACCCAGCTTAGGAAGAATCTGAAACAATAACGCATTTCATGTGGCCTCATCCGTAATCTTGACAACGTCTGAGACTGAGGTTTCTCATCTGCCCCCCACAACAAGGATCATCACCCCACAGGATAACTGTGAGGACTAAAGTGAAGAATATTCGAAAAGGCACTTTGTAAATTTGCAAACACTGCTTAAATGTTAGACTATGGCAAACCTTTTACTATGCCTAATAGTCATGAGTTGACTCCTTAAATCTCGATAATTTAACAATTATTTAAAGGTATGCACTATATATTTTTTAATATATTTTTATTGATTTCAGAGAGGAAGGGAGAGGGAGACATAGAAACATCAATGATGATGAGAATCATGGATCAGCTGCCTCCTGCACGCCCCACCCTGGGGATGGAGCCCACAACCCGGGCATGTGCCCCGACCAGGAATCGAACCGTAACCTCCTGATTCCTAGGTCGACACTCACCCACTGAGCCACACGCACTGGCCAGGTTCCATACTGTAGTTTTTTAAAAAGCAGTATAAGAAAGCCCATGAATTTTCAGTTTTCGTGAATGCAATGGCCATTCTATATCTTTTGTAAAAGAGGAAATGACAATAAAAAGGGAGATGTCTTGGCAAAAGGCCCTACCAGTTCTAAAGTCATTTCAAGAATCATTGTTCCTCAACGCTGCTGTAATATACACAAACACCAAGAAAGCAAACACTTATTTCCACAAGCATTATTAAATTATGACATATTAGGAGTCATTAACAATCAGCAGGCAGGGTGCTGGGTTCTGCCAGTCTGGTGATCCAAACAATCAAAAAGAATATCCATGGGGCAATTAATTTTCAGCACATTGATTATTCCAATCTCCAAACTACTAAGTAGGGCTAAACCAAATGAAATTAAAGAGCACAGCAAGCAACTAACGACACTTGTAAAGGACAGTCTCCAAATTTGAGAGATGAATAACATCTCTCAGGTTACTGAGCAAGAGGGAAAAGTTATTCCAGCACCCAGATCCTATTTGTTTAACATATTTTTATTGATGTCAGAGAGGAAGGGAGAGGGAGAGAGAGAGAGAAACATCAATGATGAGAGAGAATCATTGATCAGCTGCCTCTTGCACGCCCCACACTGGGGACCGAGCCTGCAACCGGGCATCGAACTGTGACCTTCTAGTTCATAGGTTGATGCTCAACCACTGAGCCACACCAGCCGGGTCCAGGTCATATCTTAAAAACTTAGCTCTGCTTGGAAGTCAGCTTTCCATCAACTGTACTGCCTCCTACAGGCATAAGCACATGCCTGTTTCCCATTGAGAAATTAAGACTGAGACCGAGTATCCAAGCCAAGCTCTGCTTGGAAGTCAGCTTTCCGTCAACTGTACTGCCTCCTACAGGCATAAACACATGCCCGTTTCACATTGAGAAATTAAGACTGAGACCGAGTATCCAAGCCAACCAGCTAGTCCTGATGAGCAAAGTCAGAACCGGAGACTCTGGATTAATCCAAAGGGTACTTTCAGCTCGGCGGGGGCAGGCACGGCTTAACGCTCCTGGACTTGGAGCAAATATGATTGGTAACAACTCAGCAAGTTACACGGCAAAGTGCAAAACTGCCATTTTTGCATTGGTTTGCAGAACTACTTAGTAATAAAACATTAGTCAACAAAAGCATTGTCTGTTGTTCCTCCTTGCCCAGCCGGTGTGGCTCAGTGGTTGAGTGTCGACCTATGAACCAGGAGGTTCGGTTCAATTCCCGGTCAGGGCACATGCCCGGGTTGCGGGCTCCATCCCCAGTGTGGGGTGTGCAGGAGGCAGCCGATCCATGATTCTTTCTCATCATTAATGTGTCTCTCTCTCTCTCCCACTCCTTCCTCTCTGAAATCAATTTAAACACACACACACACATTTAAAATATATATATATTTATAGGTTCCGCCGAAACCGGTTTGGCTCAGTGGATAGAGCGTCGGCCTGCGGACTGAAAGGTCCCGGGTTCAATTCCGGTCACGGGCATGTGTCTGGGTTGCAGGCACATCCCCAGTAGGAGATGTGCAGGAGGCAGCTAATCGACGTTTCTCTCTCATCGATATTTCTAACTATCTCTCTCCCTTCCTCTCTGTAAAAAAATCAATAAAATATATTTAAAAAAAAATTTATAGGTTCCTCCTTGGTAAAAGTATATCACTCTGCTGAGTAATGCTGATCATGGAGGAGCCCCTGGAGAAGTAGGGTGTAGATGAGAAATCTCTGTACCTTCCTCTCAATTTCGTTGTGAACCTAAAACTGCTCTAAAAAGTGAAATCTTGAAAAAAGAAAAAGAAAGAAGTTGATTTTCTCTAACATAAAACTCGACGCAGCGAGACCGGGTCGGAAGGCTGACCCGCAATCATTGGGGACCCAGGCCCAGTCCCTGTTGTGGCTCTGCAATCCAGCTCCCCCCTCCTGGCCCCGATGACCGCTTCCCCGGAAGCAAGAGTGAGAAAAGGAGAAGAGGAACGTATAACCCCCTTTTTCAAAGGGCACTTCCCACATACCAGCCACACCTCTTCTGTTCCCATCTCTTTGGCCAGAATGTACCACGTGGGCATGCCTGGGAGCCTGGGAAAGGCCATCTCTATTCCAGCGGCCGTGTGTCTGGGTGAAAATGCAGAATGCGATTATCACAGAAGAGGAGGAAAGGGAAGATGGAGGAGGGGGAAGCTTACCGCGGCTCATAAAGTGACAATGAGCGCTGAGTCACACAAATCCAGATGGGCACAAGTAAGTGAGGTAGTTCCTAATAAACACCCAGAGGTAAGAGCAGCACACGGGTTTCCAGGCGGTAACACAATGCTAGCTGATGAGCAGAGCTGGGATCCATTCCCAACAGATAAACCGCTTCTGACTGAAGCCATTAAAACTCCCATCCCAAAGGACCCACGCAAATCACTGCACAAAACCAAGATTTCAGAGGAACGGAGGGATTCGTTGGAAATTTATCTTTCTACCCTGATCTAAGTGAATAGAAACGTTTCTGGTTATATTCAAATAAATCTCTTTTTTTTTTAACCTTCAGCATACAGCGAACACTCTTCACTAATATCGTCCAAACTTCAGCGTATTGGGAACAAAAGGGTGAGGGAACGAAATAAAGGTCAAAGACAGACAATGAATGTTCTCATCTTGAGAGTCTAGGATATTTTTTGAAGCATTTACAAGATTCTTTAAAAGATGTAGGGCTGCCTGCCCCACCCCAATACCTCCAAAAGCAGTTATTTCATAAAAAGAAAACTGCATTTATTTCTCCATGTGCTATTATTTTATGAATAATAGCTTCGTCGCTGCCCTATAGACATACTAAAGAATTTATATCCTAAGTGATATATATTTTCTGATATTTGCTTCAAAAGAATCACTGGGGAGAGCAGAAGTGAGGAAGTACAAGTGAAACAATATTTATCCACGGTTCGTAAGTGTTGACATTATGTGATGGGTACATGAGGTCCTTTGTATTATTTCTTTACTCTGGTATTTGTTTGAACTGTGCCATAATTACACATGTTTAAGGACTACTTATTGTACATTACCACGTGAAACAGTTTTAAACAAAATCACTGAGAACCAACAGATTCTAACGTTTCTGTAAGAAAAAAAAATGTTTAAAGGAAGTGCTCCTCAGATGTTGTCACTTCCATTTATGGAGAAATCCAGTTCTTTTTTCCAGATTTTTATTAATAACTTGAGGCCCGGTGCACGGATCTGTGGGGTCACTCAGCCCGGCCTGGGCCCTCTCGCAATCCGGGACCCCTCGGGGGTTGTCGGACTGCCGGTTCATTCACTCACTTGTACATTTATGCAGTCACTACTCAGGGACACCTACTATGTGCCATTTTTCTAGGTGCTGGGAACACAGCAGTGAAAGACAGGTGTCTCCCCTTCATGGAGTTCACCAACTCTGCCACCAGCTCCTGAACAAGCTTGGGCATGAGTCCGCTGGCATGAGTCATGGATTTCAGCTTTCTCATTATAAAACTGGGATGCTAATGACCAACATGCAACATTATTTTAAGGAAGACATGCCCTATACGTCCAGGACCTGACACAAGGTTAGCACTCAACAAATGGCAACGATTCCAATGAACAATAATCCAAACGTCAAAACACAAAATACTACGTATACAAGTCAGAGCAAGCGACAAGAGGCATTCATTTCCAGAGGAAATGCCTGTAGGAAACTTCAGCAAGAGAAAATATTAGGAATAATGTGTTCTGCGTTCCTCTTCATCTCTCCAATTCCTGGAACCAAAGGCTTAATGTCGTTTACATAATATCCAAGAAGAAACTGTGACAGACTTGAAAGATATATAAGATAACATCTCAACAGGCTTATTAAAAAGCAGCAGCCAGCTCTACAGGACTAAATAATACAAGACAGAACATTGTAAGTGTCATAAAAACATGTTACCAAAGCCTCCTACGGAATCTGCTTTTCTCAACTACCAGGAAGGCTCCCTTAATGGCGGCGAAACTGTTCACCTTTTTCTCTTTATCCAATCATCTTCCACATATGGGTCCCCCTGGCACACACAAGGTGTTTAACAATAACAGGAAAATAATAATAATAATTAGAGTATGTACCAATATTAATAATTATTAGTAATAGGCATTCATTGAGGCTCTAATATGTATTAGTTTCTACACGGGAAACTTTGCCGAGGCTATCTCATTTTATCATCAAAAAGCTGTACCAAGGAAACATTTTTATGTCCCATCGCTTTTAAAAATATATTCTTACTGATGTCAGAGAGAAAAGAGAGGGAGAGAGAGAGAGAGAAATATCAATGATGAGAGAGAATCACGGATCAGCTGGCTCCTACACACCCCCTACTGGGGATCGAGTCCGAAACCTGGGCATGTGCCCTGACCGGGAATCGAACCATGACCTCCTGGTTCATAGGTCGAAGCTCAACCACTGAGCCACGCCGGCTGGGCTATTTTCCATCATGTTATAGGCAGGGAGTCTGAAGTGAAAGAAGTGAGGTGCTAACCCACAACCACACAGCCAAATAGCAGCAGAACCAAGGTTTGAAACCAAGATGCCCACGGCAATGCCCACACTCTCCCGTTGCAGGATACTGAGTCCTAAAAAAAACTTGTACTTGATGATAATCACCAGAAAAGACCTAAACTAAGAAGGCTCCTCAACCGATTCATACATACATACATATACATACACACTAGAGGCCTGGAGCATGAATTCGTGCACAGGTAGGGTCCGGCCGGCCCGCCCCGATGGGGGACAATAGGGCTGGGCCAGCAGGGTTGGGGGAGGGAACGTGGGAGGTTGGCCAGCCGACTCCGCCACAGATCGGGGTGGGGGGCCGATCGGGGCCAGGCTGGCCAGGGGGAGGTTGGGGGGGCCCGATTGGGGCCCCAATCAGGCCAGTTGGCCGTCGCAGTGTGTGTCATAGCGACTCGTCGTTCCGTCGTTCTGGTCACTTGGCTTTTATACATATAGATTTTTTATTGATTTCAGAGAGGAAAGGAGAGAGATAGAAATAGAAACATCAATGATGAGAAAGAATCATTGATCGGTTGCCTCCTGCACATCCCCTTCTGGGGGGGATCGAGCCCACAACCTGGGCATGTGCCCTTGGCCAGAATCAAACCTGGGACCCTTTAGTCTGCAGGCCGACGCTCTATCCACTGAGCCAAACCAGCGAGGGCCTCAACCAACTCTTAAGAACCCAGCCAACACTGCAAAGCTGCCATTGCCCCAGACATTTTTGCAGAAAACAAGAATAACAGCACATCTTTCATATTCATTATTGAAAGAAAGGAATCACCAAGAATAATATATCCAGAAAAGTTACCCTTTAGCTATGGAGAAATAGAAGCTTCTAGATGGGCCCCTCGGCCACACCTGTCCAGCCTGGGCCAGGTGGCAACTTTAATGGAGCAAGATTCAAGTTCATGGTTGTCTGTTAAGAGTTCCAATGCCCTGAGCCCCTTGTTAATTGAGCAGGAAACAAGGGGAATTTGAAGGAGAATAAGCTAAATATTTATACTGCCTTGGCTGAATGGCAGAGAGAAGCAGGATTTTTTTCCCCGAAGGATCTGGCTACCCACGTTATCACTTACAATTATCTTATAATTAGATTGATATTTTTGCAACACAGAAATCTGTAACCCTGACATTTAAACGCCTGCTCTTCGCTGATGGGAAAGAGGGAGCAGAGACCAATTATTTGTGTCGCTTGTTGGGCAAAATCCTGTTTTCAAGGAGACTTAACATTTATTAAGCCACTAAACTGTCCAAATCTAAAATATTCCTGTCTTCTCAGCAGTGGTCACATTCCATCACCCACGCCGCCTAAAAATACCGTTTCCCATCAGGCAGTGCAGCCACAGGGGCTATTAGAAGGCAATAAAGTCCCCGGGTAGCCTCTGCTTTGTACACCCGCACTCTCCTCCCGTCAATCAGATTCGGGAGGGTTGGAGGTGAAAATGAAGGAAATAAAATCCAGGCCCCGCCCATCCTCATCTTTCCCACAAATGGCGCTGACAGCAGCAACTTGGGGAGGAAGAAGCTCAACCGTGGGAGACTCAAGTTCATGATCACCCCAAGTTCATCGTGAACGTATTACTCATGACAGGTCTCTGTGCTTCTCGGCGGAAATATCTTAGCTGATGCTCCTATTCTACCTCAAAACGCATGTCAGTATGTGGGTCACCGAGAGACAAACAGGTCTGCACTTGACTCAGACTAAGGTTTACAGTATTTACAGTAGACGACACCCCTCAGTCCAGAAAGGTCCATTTTTTTTTGTTTTTGTTTGCAGTTTCCTTTTGATTTTATTTTTATTTTCTTCCGCGCTGGTTTCAGGTGTACAGCCTAGTGGTTAGACAATCGTATACTATGCATCGTGTTCCCTTTGATATTTTTGGCACCCCAGCCGGCACAGAGGGGTGCTTTTAAATAATCTGGTTCAGAGAAGGCACTCCATTTTAACATTCGTTCAAAAATGGTAAGACGTTTCTCCTTCTGCCAGTGCCTGCCTCCCCTCCCAGGCCCTGACTTTGGAAACCTGAAGGCCAATAGCTCAGGCCATGGAGATGATCTGTTCGCAAACATCCCTTCTTTATCTCATGGGACTTCCTCTTGTTATCACCTGTAACTATTGTTCACCCCAACACCCTGAACCCAGACAGATCAACATAACTAAGGTTCAATGTGCCAAAGGTGGCCCTGGCTGGTTTGGCTCAGTGGATAGAGCGTCAGCCTGTGGACTGAAGGATCCCAGGTTCAATTCCGGTCAAGGGCACATGCCCAGGTTTCGGGCTTGATCCCCAGTAGGGGGCGTGCAGGAGGCAGCCAATCAATGATTCTCTCTCATCATTGATGCTTTTATCTTTCTATCCCTCTCCCTTCCTCTCTGAAATCAATAAAAATATATTTTAAAAACAAAACAAAAAAAACAAAATGCCCAAGGTTACTTTTTATGACGGTGTTTAACGGGGGCGCTATGGACACCCTCAAGGTTGACCAGATGGGATAATCCTGAAGGAACAAACGCACCGAATTCATGTAGGAAATGCCAGGGAACGCGTCCCTGAGAGACCAGTCCTGTCTGCCCCTCAATCTCTTCCAGAGAAGAAACGAGTTACAGGTGTGTCTGTTTTCACAGAATAGGCTGAGCTCAGGAACAGCCGTCAGACACAATGTCTAGGGCAGTGGTTCTCAACCTTGGCTGCACATTAGAATCACCTGGGAATCTGTTTAAAATCCTGATTTCTGGGCCTCCTCCTCTGGAAATTCTGTTTCTTTGTTATGGGTTGAGGCCACAAACATTAGTAACAGAGAAACAGAATTTCCGGAGGATGAGGCCCAGAAATCAGGATTTTAGAGAGATTCCCAGGTGATTCTAATGTGCAGCCAAGGTTGAGAACCACTG
>NW_005371304.1:50121-55524 GCF_000412655.1 Myotis brandtii
ACACTCGTAAGTCAAGGCCCCACTGTACATTGTTAGTAACTTAATTAGGGTACTCCTAAGGCTTAGGAAGAGCCACACTCAAGGGGCCAAAGAGCCGCATGTCGCTGGCGAGCCGCAGTTTGCTGACCAGGGGCCTAGGTCAAGGCGATCTGCACAGATGGTCCTCCTACAGAGGAGAGAAGCCCCATTGGGCATCCAGGTAAGAAAGGCCGCTGGTCCCATCTTGCTCTTTAAGAACAAAGCAGTGTTAACCCTTAAAGACTAACCTCTGCCAGGAGCTCATATATACCAATACCCTGGACCCCTTGGCACAGCGGATACCAAGTTTAAAGGCACCTGCCTTAGTGAGTGTCCATCACAGGTCCTCCAACGAGGTCTCTTCTCCAACAGACACCGCTCTCTCTCTTTTACATCTAAAATGAGCAGCATCTCAGGCTGTGCAGAGCCGGCACGGCCATGGGTGAACCTGCGAGGGGGCGGTGAAGGATTTAGAAAAGAGAGACGAGAGAATAAAGCTGGGGCTAGGTGGGCCGCTGCGCTTAGGAAGAGCCACACTCAAGGGGCCAAAGAGCCGCAAGTGGCTCGCGAGCCGCAGTTTGCCAACCATGGCCCTAGGTCAAGGCGATCCGCACAGATGGTCCTCCTACAGAGGTGAGAAGCCCCATTGGGCATCCAGGTAAGAAAGGCCACTGGTCCCATCTTGCTCTTTAAGAACAAATCAGTGTTAACCCTTAAAGACTAACCTCAGCCAGTAACTCATATATACCAACATCCTGGACCCCTTGGCACAGCGGATACCAAGTTTAAAGGCACCTGCCTTAGTGAGTGTCCATCACAGGTCCTCCAACGAGGTCTCTTCTCCAACAGACACCGCTCTCTCTCTTTTACATCTAAAATGAGCAGCATCTCAGGCTGTGCAGAGCCGGCACGGCCATGGGTGAACCTGCGAGGGGGCGGTGAAGGATTTAGAAAAGAGAGACGAGAGAATAAAGCTGGGGCTAGGTGGGCCGCTGCCCTCTCTGATGGAGAGACAGCACCACGGCCTGCAAGCGAGTCTTTATTTTGTAGCCAAATTCCACGAGGCAAAGTAAGGGCGTGGTTACAAAGAACTCAGGGGTTTCGAATCTACTCAATTACATGCACCTGATCGAGCTTTGTTTACTTGCTGCACCTCCCGCAGCCCACATCACTCAGCCACGTGGGCCCGCAGGTTCGGACCACGAGGTCAAGCTCACAGCCATAGCCTTTGGCTACCATTGTGCTGGGACTTGCACGTGGCTTTGCCACGAGAGGACTGTGCGCTCTCATCAGTCCCAGGCTTGAACCTGTCCAAACGCGGTAGCCGCTCTCCACAGTATAAATCAGGGGTCCTCAAACTTTTTAAACAGGGGGCCAGTTCACTGTCCCTCAGACCGTTGGAGGGCCGGACTATAGATTAAAAAAAAACTATGAACAAATTCCTATGCACACTGCACGTATCTTATTTTGAAGTAAAAAAACAAAACGGGAACAAATACAATATTTGTATTTGCATGTGGCCCGCGGGCTGTAGTTTGAGGACCCCTGGTATAAATCAACAAATTTGGTAAGGCGAGTATTTTGTCCATATGGATTTTTAAAAAAATACCTTTGACATCCAATATTCTTCACACTCAGTGAAAAAGCTACTGGCAAACATCTGAGACGGAGCAGGTACACCCTGACTGGGAGGTAGCATCACTATGCCTGTAAACTTCACTATGGCGGCTCTCGCTCCACCTGGACGATCACACAGCTCCACCCATTGTACACTGTCTTCCCTAACATCACCACGGAATTCTTCATAAAAACAAACAAACAAAAATCCCTGGAATTCTCCTGCTATTGGGAGGAATTCCTATAATCCATATGATGATAATCCAAACGGAGAGAGACATCAGATGAACAATATTAATAAATTCACACATCTGAGCTCTTTGCTGTGTATTCCACTTCGGTAACCACTCACTGTTTCCTATCCCTCACAAGGATGTTTTTGTTTTGTATTTTAATAGATTTTTATTGCTTTCAGAGAGAAAGGGAGAGGGAGAGAGAGACAGAAACATCAATGATGAGAGAGAATCATGGATCGGCTGCCTCCTGCACGCCCCCTACTGGGGATCGAGCCTGCAACCCCGGCATGTGCCCTTGACCGGAACTGAACCTGGGACCCTGCAGTCCACAGGCCGACGCTCTATCCACTGAGCCACACCAGCCAGGGCACAAGGATGTTCTTAAGGATCACTCGCAGGCTACCGGGATAAAATGGACACAGCTTCTGCAGATCTTCAGGGTGTGGAAGTCATCAGAATCCTGGCAGTAAACAAGAGGGGGCCTGGCGGGACAGGGGCAGGCTTAGTTCAGAACCCACTCGCAAGGACTCTGTGAACAGCGGCGCAGAGGTGGGAAACGCGCGAGAATCAATAGAACAGCAAGTTCTCGGCAGTTACTGAGCACTGTGCTGGGGGACCGAAGGTCTTTTCTAAACCTCTGATGGACTTCCGGATTCATAAGCATTTGTGACACAGGGCTTACTCTTTGATTCCGGGGAGCAGATGTACTCTCCTAATACATCTATTTGGCCTACGCCCCTCTCCAGATGAATATTGACAACTGCCTAAACCGAATACCCTTTAAAGTTAAAAATAAAATTTGATGATTGATAAAAAAAAAAGAAGAAGAAAACGCGGCCTCTACTGAGAGGATATTACATGCAAAGACCACATGTGATACAAAAATCAGAGGCAACGTGGTCACAGGAAATCCATGATGCCATGTTGTATGTGCACACAGACACGGACCATCGGACTTGGTAACTAGCAAATGGTAACCAAGGGCACTGCGTTTCTTAATATAAATTATCTGGTGGTTATTTGTACCGAACTGGGTTATTTTTTCCCAATGATGGTTTATCAGGGAAATCTTTTCTAAAAATAAATCATACATGTCATGAAACCTAAGCAAAGAGCTAATAAGAGGAGGTCAACATGACAAGCACAAGCAGTTCTAAACTTAACCAGCAAAAATAAATAACACTTAAAAGAATGAGGCATTGGATTTCTCGGTGAAGTCATTATAGCCTATTCATTTACAAGTAGCACTGAACACAATTTGGTGCTAGACAATTTATGCAGTAAATTCCAAATCAGCAACAGGAAGCGCAGATACACGAAATAATCCATTAACTATTTCTAAAACACCTAGTCGCCTTTTTCATTTATTTTCATGATAATTGACTAAATAAGACACATGGATGGATGTCCTATACAATTTATTTCTAATCAGGATAACTCAGTCGTCTGATCGATTCAGCCCCAATCTGTTCTGTGAAACATGGAAAAAATGTAGTTTGACCTATCTAGCCACTGTAACTTCACACCCAAAAGTTCAACTCTCCACAAGACACACACCTATAAGATAGAAGCATTAATGCTCATATCTTGCATAATACAAAATTCAGAATCACACCAAACAATGAAAGTCTTATAAATTATTTTAAAACACACAACTGACCCCCAAATAGTTCTTCTCAGAACCAACCCTGCATAGAATGAGCAAATACCCAGTTATTTCAATCAATGTAGGAATACAATAGCAATCATTCAGGCTCAAGTGGATTCTTTTCTTGCTTTATCCATTTGGGATGCTTTAAGGCTAAACCAGGCAATTAATCTCTTTTTGTTTCTATCATAATACTCTGTCACAGACACATAAAACTGTCTTCACAGGTACACAGATCTAGTGCTGTCCTTGAGGCCAGAGAAAAAAACCAGCTAGCATCGGGCCGACGTGCCCATGCACTTTCACAGTAAAGCAGTGACAATATTCCCTCCACACATTCATCATCACCTCTGACAGATCCTGGGCCCCACAGGAGGGAAGTTTGGATTTGTCCTGATCCTCTAACTCAGGGGTGGGGAACGTCCGGCCCGCGGGCCGCACAAGGCCCACGAAACCATTTGGCCCGGCCCTGCCAAGGCATTAGGGGTAAGTTAATTAAATGTCTGCCCGGATAGAGCAGGCTAGTGTTTAAGTTGACCATTCTCTCTATGGTGATATTAGAAATATCCAAATGGCCCTGGGCAGAAAAAAAAGGTCCCCCATCCCCTGCTCTAACTGAACCATCCATGGAAACTCGCCCTGCCTGTTCAAGGAACTCATGCTAATCAAAGTCCTTAAAAACGTTCCTGGTTTCAAAGTATGGTTTCCTTTTAACCATTGCTAAGGTTAACTAAAGAAATCTTGCCCAATACGCACTACAGAGCATACGCTAAAGAAAAAATAATCCCAGCATAAAAGGCAATAGAAACAAGTAGTACAAAAGTTGCATAAAGAACACAGCTTCCTTAACTTTAGTAATAACACTGATTGGCACCAGAGTGAAGTTACCTGCGCAATCACTCCGAAGCGTGCACAATATTCAAATATATCTTTGTTGGAGTGGCTCAATATCTAGAAATGTGTTGCTGATAGCACCGTTGTCAAATGCAGAATGCTGTCAGATTGGTTTGTGGAAAAAACAACAACATAAAAAAAAAAAAACCCTCTGTTATATAAAGATCTATTTATTGGGCATATGGCACTATAACATAAATACCCACAAGCAAAATTATAAAAATAACACCAAATGAAAAAATAATTTAGGCTAAGACAAATACCAGCAGAATTGTGTGGTTAGGAGGAAAACCATTAAGCCGTCCACACGCTCACAGACACACTCACTCTTGCCACCGAACCGCACAGCGGGCTTATTTTCATTTCTCACGGTGAGCTTTTATATTGTTATAACCCAAATGCTTATAAGGACAGTAGAGGGAAAGCTACTAAACGTTAAGAAGGATGCTGCAAAACCATGTGCGTAACACCCAAGACTACGGGGGACGCTCACGTTTTCTGCTCTGGCTGAATACAGATTCCGGGCTGTGGAATCGCCCAGAGGTGTGAGGACACAGCTGGCTGCATCTGCATCTCTGATGAGGACACCAGCTTGTCCTCCAGCGCAGGCGCTGGGGTTCAGGAAACCCACCCGGGGCCAGAAAGTTGGTCTTTACTTTCATCGCCGCCGGGAAAATTCCCAGGAAGCCGGCGCCCCCCCTTTTTCCAAAACAGCCTTACCTTTCTGTACACCAGCATGTTGGGGGACTCATCCGCCACCCCGTTGCTGGTCTGCCCGTAGTAGTTGTTCCCTTGGGCCATGTCACCCCCACACTGGGTCGGCTCTGGGGTGCAGGAGTCCGCCTGCAAGGGAAGGGTCAGGGGGACTTCAGTGCGCCCCGAAGGGCAGCGCTCCGGGCGGCCGATGCTCGATGCGCCCTCAGCACCCACCGCACCCGCCCATCCACCTGGACCGCGCTCACCTGCCGGGGCTCCAGGAGGGGGGGGGTG
>NW_005371304.1:55603-55877 GCF_000412655.1 Myotis brandtii
CTTTGGGTTAAAGCAGTCCTTGCGCTATCGCTTCACATGCAGCTGGTTTTCTGGAAACTCGTTTTTAAAAGAGTTTGCTGCTCAGCTGAAAAGAATCCCACGGCTCCCAAGGCCACACCAGGGAGTTTTCTCTCCCAAACCTGCCTGTCCGCTTCCCCTCCCCAAAGGGCGAGAGGCGCCACCCGTGCGCACACTCCGTCCCGGGTGTCGGTCTCGTGCCCCCCTGTCCCCCCCACGCGCGGGCGTCAGCAATGCCCTTCCCAGGGCAGGTGTG
>NW_005371304.1:56499-67200 GCF_000412655.1 Myotis brandtii
CTCGCACCCCCCGCCCGCCCCGGTGTGCGCGCCGCTCACGGCCTGGAGATCCAGTGTAAGGCGGAAGGGAGGAAGGGCCATGGATGGATGGGTGGGTGGATGGACGGATGGGTGTGTGAGTGGGTGGGTGGATGGGTGAATGAGTGGATGGGTGGGTGGGTGGATGGGAGGTTGGGTAGATGGGTGCGTGAGTGGGTGGATGGCTGGATGGATAGGTGGATGGGTGGGTGGGTAGGTGGATGGATGGATGGATGGATGGATGGATGGATGGGAGGTTGGGTAGATGGGTGGGTGGATGGGTGGGTGGGTGGATGGATGGATGGATGGATAGATAGGTGGATGGGTGGGTGGATGGATGGATGGATGGATGGATAGATGGATGGATAGGTGAATGGATGGATAGGTGGATGGATGGATGGGTGGGTGGATGGGAGGATAAATGGGTATTCCCTACCTTCTAATCTTATAATTAGTTGTGCTCTGTGCAACTATCTAAATCAACTTTACATACACCCTAGTCTGACCCATCTCCCACTCTTCCCCAACTCCCAAAATATTTCCAGTGTGCTCTCTGGTAAGGCCTCTTTTCTCTGCCACCCCAGGGCATTTGCACTGGCTGCTGCCCTGCCTGAGGCCCCTCCCTCCAATTTCACTCCCTTTCCTTCTTCATTTTTTTTACTCCAATGGCACCCTCTCCATGCAGCCCCCTCTGAATACCATTCCTCTTTAACTCCTGTGATTTATTTGCTCTCAGAGCATTGATCCCCTTCTAACATAGCGAACAACTTACTTATTCGCTATGTTTATTGTCTGTCTCCCCTGGAAGAAATTAAGTTCTGCGGGCTCAGGGATTTCTTTTTCATCCTCTGCTCTGCTGTATCCCCAGGGTCTAGAACAGGATCTGACATAGAGTTGGCACCCGCTAGGTATCTGCTGATTTCCTGAGTAAATAAATCCATGAACATGATTCTGGTGGAAAGACTGGGTGGACTAGAATCACACAGACAACAACGTTGGACAAAACTGAATTAGCATCAGAAAAGGGAACCCTAGTCCACTGCTGGTGGAAATGCAGGCTGGTGCAGCCACTGTGGAAAACAGTTTGGAGTTTCCTTAAAAAATTAAAAATCGAACTGCCATTGGACCCAGTGATCCCACTTCTAGGAATATACCCCAAGAAACCAGAAACACCAATCAGAAAGGACATATGCACCCCTATGTTCATAGCAGCACAATTTACAATAGCTAAGATCTGGAAACAGCCTAAGGGCCCATCAGCAGATGAGTGGATAAAAAAGCTGTGGTACATTTATACCATGGAATAAAACACTGCTGTAAAAAAAGAAGGATCTATTACCCTTTGCAACAGGCATGGGTGAACCTGGAGAGCATTATGCTAAGTGAAATAAGCCTGTCAGAGAAAGACAAGTATCACATGATCTCACTTATATGCGGAATCTAATGAACCAAATAAACTGATGATCAGAAATCAACCCAGAGACAGAGAAGCATGAACAGACTGTTGAACCTCAGAGGGAAGGCAGGGGAGGGTGGGAAGAGAGATCAGTCAATGAACTTGTGTGCAGATAGGCATCAGCCATGGACACAGACAATGAAGTGGTGAGGGCCTGGGGTGGGGGGACAGGAGTGGGCTGGAAGAAGTTAAAGGTGGGAAAAAGGGGACCTATAAAATGCTTTCAACAATAAAGATTGAAAAATAAAAATTTTCAAAATAACACTGAATTAGCATCAAGTTTCACCGGGATGGAGCGGATCTGCCCTTCACAGCTGCTTCTTGTGTGTCTTAAAGGGGAAGAGTGACTTTTTTTCCCACCACACGCCCACTTCACAGAGGAATGCTTTGAGAATTAATTAAACAGTAATGTGGAGAACGCATTTTGAATTTCAAAGAGAAAGCATTTCATTAATTTGAGGCTTTTATTGTGTGAAAGAATTGTGAACCATACAGGGGCAAGTACAAAGACGAGAACAATGTTAGAGGAATTATACTGTTCACAGTACTACGTTGGCATTTCCTGAGATAATTGATTTGAAATATAAGCAGAGTAAAAAGAAAAAAAAAAGTGGTTTGAGAAATCTTACCCCCAAATGACAGATTTTTTTAAAAAATACCTCCTTCTTTGTCATCAATTCTCAATTAGTTATAGCATAAGGCCCTCCTTGATGAATTATTCTCCACTTCCCCATCCTTTTATCCATTTTATGACCATTTCCCAGCTCATTGGAACTCCCACATCAATGTCAGAGGGCGGACAAAGAAAAAAAAAAGAGAGAAGCAAAAATTCTCCTCATTGGGAGCTTATTCCTCTCTCCTTCCTGTTGAAATGTTTAAATTCTGATTTAGATTACTTCCCAACTGACACACTTCTCAAATGTTATGCATTTGCCCGCCTGGCGTGGCTCAGTGTTAAGCATTGATTGACCTGTGAACCAGGAGGTCACGGTTCGAGTCCGGGTCAGGGCACAGGCCCGGGTTGCGGGCTCGATCCCCAGTAGGGGGCGTGCAGGAGGCAGCTGATCCATGATTCTTATTGCCAGGCACTTAGCTATTCATTGAAGGACCAACTAAATGAATCTGGAGGGAAACAGCCAGGAAGAGGAAGCCGCTCAAGCTACTGTGATGCCTGCGAGAGAGATTTTGACCATGAAAGAGAAAGCTTGGGTGATTTGTGATAATTATCTTAAAATGTTAAATGACTCTCATGTGGGAAAAAAAAACCCTCACTGATCTTCAAGCTCCAGACAAATTTAAATGTAATAGGTAGAAGTTTCAGGCAGATAGATTTCAGCTCAGCACAAGGATGTGCTCTCTAGCAATTAGGGCTTCTCAGAACAGCCGTAATGAGATGGTGAGTTGCATGTCCCTGGACCCTGGTCTGAAAGGTTGTTAAGGAGATTGTCGTTACACTGAGGAAAGGAGAGAGAGAGAGAGAGAGAGAGAGAGAGAGAGAGAGAATATGAATGAATCATGGATCGGCTGCCTCCTGCACACCCCACACTGGGGATCGAACCCACAATCCAGGCAAGTGCCCTGACCAGGAATTGAATCGTGACCTCCTGGTTCATAGGTCAACGCTCCACCACTGAGCCACGGTGGTCCGAGGTCTTCTTAAAGACATCCCAGACCAACACTTCCCACTTCAAGTAATTATCACAAAATCCATTTTAAATAAGGCACATAGAGTTCGAGTCAAGCACAAGGTGACTCAAATGTCTGTTGCCAGGTAGAATAGAGTAGCTTGCAGCACACCAATAAGTCCCTAGGAAAATGACTAAAATAATTCAATAAATTTTTTTTAAAAAATATCTGTTTAACTGCATGATACAGCTGCCAAAGGAGAAAGGATAAAAGGAGCCAAAATTCTGGAGGGAATTAAAAAGCTGCAGAAAGGCCCTGGCTGGTTTGGCTCAGTGGATAGAGCGTCAGCCTGCGGACTGAGGGGTCCCAGGTTCGATTCTGATCAAGGGCACATGCCTGAGTTTCGGGCTTGATCCCCACTGGGGGGCGTGCAGGAGGCAGCTGATCAATGATTCCCTCTCATCATTGATGTTTCTCTCTCTCTCACTCTCCCTCTCCCTTCCTCTCTGAAATCAATTTAAAAAAATATTTAAAAATAAATAAACAAATAAAAGCTGCTGAAAGGTAAGCTGATGTTTGGTACCTACGTTATAACTGAGGGCGTATGTCAACTCTGGTTGCAAACTAAGGGGCTGATCATTTGGGATTTTCCCAAGCAGAGGGCCAGAGCTAGAGGGCAGAAATCAGAAAAAAGAAAAAAAAAAGAAAAAAGATGCAAGTCTCACAGGAGTTGAGAGACAACATTGGAAACCTGAAGAGGCAAGTAGCTGCTCTGATATAGCATCTCCTCTCCTTCCACCTGCGCCTTGTCCCAATTAAATGCGTGTGGGAGCTTTAGAATTTACGTTTCTCGAGCCAGAGAGGTTTTGCCATCACACTTACCCCAGGTGGGAAAGGACTGTCAAAACCCCATGCTGAGCGCCCCCTTTCCAGACCTGGTTTTGGTAACAATTGTCACAGCCACGCTCCACAGGGAAGGAGGGCCTTATTCTGGGGGGAGGCACCACCCGGGAAATAAAAACCGAGGCGGACAGACACGGAGGGAGAACCAGCACGAGCGGCACGCGGTCAAGTTGCCGCCGGCTCCGAGGAAGCTCTGCTCCGCTGCTTGTTCGCAGGAGGTGTCTGCAGAGAGGATGCTGGGAACGTTGCCCCATAGAGCAGTCCGTTGAGGGAAAGAGGAAAGAATGAGGTATCTGGGCCCCTTGGCCGGCGTGGCTCAGTGGCTGAGCGTCGATCTATGAACCAGGAGGTCAGGGTTCGATTCCCGGTCAGGGCACATGCCCAGGTTGCAGGCTGGATCCCCAGTGTGGGGCGTGCAGGAGGCAGCCGATCCATGATTCTCATCATTGATGTTTCTATCTCTATCCCCCTCTCCCCTCCTCTCGGAAATCAATAAAAAAGATATTTTTTTAAAAAAAAAGAATAAGGTATCTGCTGGCTCTCTTTATCTTTTCTTGGTGAGATTTCCCACACGGACGCTTCCTCAGGGTCCCTCAGGCGATGGGAAGCTGATGAAACCAACCTCCCAGCGAAGCACATCATCTGCCTCCTGAGTGCGGGGAGGAGCCAGTCTCTCGGGGTCCAGCTGGGCCAGATGTGGAGGCCAGAGCTGCCCTGGGGACAGGGAGGCTGTGGGAGGCTGGTTGCCCCCAGGGGCGCCTATACTGTCAGCAGGGCCGGTGGTCACGGTGGCAGCAGCATGAGTTCCCCATGTGCTTGGGCTCAGCCCCACATGCGACGGGTGGCGAGGGCTCCAGGAACATTAACTGTCATGAGTCAAAGCCCGAACGGATGCTGGGGGAGGTGTCCCCTCACCTCCAAAGGGACTCTCACAGGTTCCTGCACGTGTGTGCCGAGCGCCACCTGGCCGCTCGCTTGTTATTCCCAGCGAGGCCTTTCATTCTCCTGACCCCATCGCGGAGCAAGGCCTGACCTCCGATTGCAAATACTTCCAATGGGTTGTTTGTTGGCTCCCACCTGATGGTCGTCGGGGCCAGTGCCTGGCTATGGGCGATCCGTGTTGCCGTCTAAATGGCGCCAGATCCCCACCTGGAGATTCGGCTCTGATCCCTGGAGAAAAGCACAGGTGAGCAGAGCTGTGCCGGGCCCCGCGAGGGGGGCCGCTCCTGCACCCGCAGAAGCCACCGCTCTGAGGAGCCTCTCCCACATCATCTCCCAATGAATGGCTGGGTCTCGCCGGGAGGACATGCCTCTGTCACCTCAGGGAATGACCACGGGGAAAGGGAGCTGGAAAGGGGGCCAGGAAGACAGAGGAACCCCCAGGGGGGACCCCAGGGGTGGCAGTTGACTGGTGTCTTAAGGAAAAGCGTGGGGGCCTCTGGGAAGAGGAGGTAAGGGGAGAAGCATTTCCTGAACTAGGGGATTGTGGCTGAACCTAGTCCAGTGGACACTGGGAGACACCGCCCGGACCCCCCTTCACAGCCAACACGCACATTCCAGCCCTTGAGAAGATCAGTTCTCAGAGCATCTGCTTAAGCCAGCGGTTCTCAACCTGTGGGTCGCGACCCCTTTGGGGGTCAAACGACCCTTTCACAGGGGTCGCCTAAGACCATCGGAAAACACATCTATAATTACATATTGTTTTTGTGATTCATCACTATGCTTTCATTATGTTCAATTTGTAACAATGAAATTGGGGGTCACCACAACATGAGGAACTGTATTAAAGGGTCGCGGCATGAGGAAGGTTGAGAACCACTGGCTTAAGCTAAACAGAGCCACCCAGCCCGGTTCATATACCCTCCCTGGGAACAGCCCAGGTCCGATGGCTGGTCCTTGGGGAGGAGGTTCAAAGGCCAGGGCCTTGGCCTCAAGCAGGACCATCCTGGAGGGTCACCCGATTCCAGGGTTCCTTCAGGGTCAGCTGAGGTTCCTGTGGCAACGGCACAGCAGGGCAGCCCAATTTGGCTTCCTCCACCACCACCATCCCTCCCCCCGCCTTGCCCCACCAACCCCCAGCAGTTATTCTGAGAACAGCCCAATAAAACTCTTGCGTGCAAATGAACATTGATCATGTTTGCCAAGGAACCAACTCCAGACACGTACCTTCACAAAACCCCAGAAAAGCACATCTTTTCAGTCCCATTTCACAGATGAGAACATTAAGCCTGAGAGGCCAAGCAACTTCCCCAAAGTTGGCCAGTGGCCAAGTCCTGGCACGCAGCCCAAGGATGTACAGCCCCGGAGCCTGTGGTCCTTTCTCTCCGGTCTCTGACTTCAGCGAGTCACAGTGACAAAGAGGAGATAGGAAGTTCTCAGGAAGGGCGAATGGGGGCTCCCCATGCTGTTTTAGGGGGAAGAGGCTCTCCCTGGCTTGCCCGGAGTCCTAGGATGACGGCTGCGGTCCCTTTCCTTATCTCATTCAACACCGGTTAGTAAATGTTTGTTTTCCTTTTATTGGCCCCTGAATGCTGGGGAACGAACCGGCTTGAGCTTCCTCGCTGTGTTTGCCGAGCTTCTTATAAGCTCCAGCCATCTGTTCCTCTCGGGGTAGATGGCATGTTTTCCCAGAGATCCCCTACTTTTTATAAGGACAGCCAGACAAGGGGGTTCATGGTCCCCGTCCGCATCTTCCTCCTCCTCCTCCTCCTCTCTTCCTCCTCCTCCTCCTCCTCCTCCTCCCCCTCCTCTTCCTCCTCCTCCTCGGGCGCAGGGAAGCCTTGCTCCCTCTCAGGCTCTTCCGAGCTCGAGGCCCAGGTTCCCGGCCGCGCCCGCAGGCCCCACTCGCCTCCTCCTCCTCCTCCTCCTCCTCCTCCGTGTCATCATCCATGTGAAAACACTGAAGCGTCTTTAGAAACGCCAGGGTGGCCACCGTCAGACACTTTTCGTCTTGTCACGTGCTACCTGCCAGCAGCATATGTATCAGCTTTGGATTTAGAACTACAAAGTGAAGCAGTGATCGCAATGAATCAAACATGATTTTTGAACCCAAAAGGGCTGGGATTGCTTTTCCGGTTCAGCATATGTTAGCAGTGTCGTCTTGATTAGCTTGCTACACTGTTGTGTGTAATCTTCTCATCTGTAAAATAGAGCTAATAATGGTAGAGTGTGTGTGTGTGTGTGTGTGTGTGTATTTGCTGATATGCATATAAAGGGCTCAGCACGCTGCTGTAAACATAGCCAATGCACGCTTAGAGTTACCTGTTGATGACTGGAATTTAGAAGTGGTCCTAATGGGTTTGGCTCAGTGGATAGAGCACCAGCCTATGGACTGAAGGGTCCTGAGTTTGATTCCAGTCAAGGGCTGTGCCGAGAGCCAGTAAGCCTCCATCTCGCAGATGGAACTGCCTGTTGTTCCCAGGGAGGGAGGCGGCACAGAGCCCAGTGACCCTGGCCGTGCAGGGGGCCGAGCCCAACAGGCCTGGGTCTGGGCCTGCAAGGGGAGAATCGTAAGATTTTCTGCAAAAGAAACACAATCCCGTGGAAGCTCTTAAAAGATGTATGTCCTGCCTGAACCGGTTTGGCTCAGTGGATAGAGCGTCGGCCTGCGGACTCAAGGGTCCCAGGTTCGATTCCGGTCAAGGGCATGTACCTTGGTTGCTGGCACATCCCCAGTGGGGGGTGTGCAGGAGGCAGCTGATCGATGTTTCTCTCTCATCGATGTTTCTAACTCTCTATCCTTCTCACCTTTCTCTCTGTAAAAAAAAATCAATAAAATATATTTAAAAAAAAAAAAAAAGATGTATGTCCTAAGTTCCCAGAGCCCTTGAAATCGCTGCAGGTGATCTGACCCAGACGATGGCTGCTCCCTCCCATCACGTCATCTAAAATGCAGGCACTTGGCTGCCTTCTACTTCGCTCATTTCTCTACTGCAGCGGTTTTCAGCCAGTGGGACACAGACTTCTTAAAAGCATGCAATCCCTGACTGTTTAGTCGGGGGCACTGACCTCTTTGCCCTTAGATTGCCAAATTAAAACAATGAGCCCGGCCAGCGTGGCTCAGTGGTTGAGCATCGACCTAGGAACCAGGAGGTCACGGTTCGATTCCCGGTCAGGGCACATGCCCGGGTTGTGGGCTCCATCCCCAGTGTGGGGTGTGCAGGAGGCAGCCGATCCATGATTCTCATCGTTGATGTTTCTATCTCACCCCCTCCCTTCTGATATCTGAAATCAATAAAAATATATCTAAAAAATAAACAAATGAGTTACCAAGACACAATGGGCTTTGGTTTCTTCATCCGCACAGTCCCGATAGGGGCTCAGCAAGATTAAGTTTATGAGGTGTACAGGGTAGTCTGCTAGGGCATGAGGAGAAACTGTAGAACTTCTATTTGGCCCTAGCTGGTTTGGCTCAGTGGATAGAGCATTGGCCTGCGAACTGAAGGGTCCCGGGTTCGATTCCGGTCAAAGGGACATGATCAGTTGCAGGCTCCTCCCTGGCCCAGGCCCTGGTCAGGGCTCGTGCAGGAGGCAAGCAATCCATGTGTTTCATTCACACCGATGTCTCTCTCTGTCTTTCCCTCTCTCTTCCACTCTCTCTAAAAATCAATGGAAAAATATCCTCGAGTGAGGATAAATAAATAAATGAACTTCAAAAAACAAAAACCAAACAAAGAACTTCTATTTGCATTTATTTTTATCATATTCTCTTTCTGAATTTCTTTTTTGCATATGTTTTCGTGCACATGGGTGTACAACAGTACACAGATAACTTTAAAATTGTGTGGCCAACATGACAGGAAGGCCATAGGTTTAGAGCAGCGTGACTCCGAAGAACACGAAGTCCAAGCCGGGAGCTCAAATCTCCACTCTTCCATTTACTAGTCACCTGATCCCAGGCAAATTCCTTAATTTTTCTGAGCCTAACGTTCAATCCGTGAATTCCCGGGATAAGAACAGCCCACACGCCGTGAGGTGGCTGTGAGGATGAAGCCCATGCTTGGCCTGGGGCCTGGCACGAAATAAGTATGAAAGAGATAATAGCTCTTATTACTCATCAACAAAATAGACATATCAGTTCTTTCCTGCCAAATTGTTGTGCAATTCAATGAGAGGGTATTTTTAAAAGCACTTTGTAAAGTAGAAATTCCAGGCAAGTGTAAGGCACTCTTTTTTCAACTGCGTGTTGAAAAAGTAATTCTTTTCAAGTGCGAAGGATGAGTCCATTTTAGCTTAACCCTTTGTGGGACCACCTGACTTTCACCCCTGACTCGGGGCTCTCATGGGGAGGCGGGGAGAAGATGCTCTGAGCTGGTACCCTGAGATTTTTCTCTATAAACAGAGAATTTGGACAGTGCCGGCGGAGGGGGGGGGGGGGGCTGGGTGTGGCCTCTCTAAGGCTGTGACCACCCACGTCCATGCTTCAAATATTATTTTTTTTTCAAATATTATTTTTTAAAATATATTTCATTGATTTTTTTTACAGAGAGGAAGGGAGGGGGATAGAGAGTTAGAAACATTGATGAGAGAGAAGCATCGATCAGCTGCCTCCTGCACACCCCCCACTGGGGATATGCCTGCAACCAAGGTACATGCCCTTGACCGGAATTGAACCTGGGACCCTTCAGTCCCCAGGCCGACATTCTATCCACTGAGCCAAACTGGCTCAGGCCAAGTATTATTTTCTAATCAAGACCAATATATTCTTAGAACTCCCCAAAGTTCTTTTCCTTTAAAAAGTACACGAAGAACTTGAGGTGGTTGGTTCCTATAAAGCAGTGCTTTAGAAAACACAAGATTTATGTATTTAATAAAATGTACAGCATCACTGGGGTCAGTGCCAAACTAGGTTTAAGCAACAGGGCCGGCTCCCTGAGCAAGCTGTTGGAACGGAAGAAAGCATAACCAAATGAATTCCAACTTTCTTTGGGGATAGAAAATGATTTATAACTGAAATCTTTGCTGTTTTAGCTCTGGTAAGTGCTATTACTAAAATAAGATCACATATATATTCTGACTTCCCCCATCGATTCACCTTTAATCTCTCTCAGTGGCTCAGTGGTTGAGTATTGACCCATGAACCAAGAGATCCCGGCTGGATTCCCAGTCAGGGCATATGCCCGGGTTGCAGGCTCGATCCCCAGTGTGGGGCGTGCAGGAGGCAGCTGATCGATGATTCTCTCGCATCATTGATGGTTCTCTCTCTCTCTCCCTCTCCCTTCCTCTCTCTAAAAAAAGTCAATTAAAAAAAATGCCTTTCCTCATGCCACCATCTTGCTTAAAGGTGTAATACTTTAAACAATATAATAAAATTTAAAAATAATAATAATCATCCCATGATGAATAGCATGCGCATACAAGCACAGAGAAAAGATGAGCCGTCTTTCTGACTTTGTTCATTTGCTCACACACCACGACTACAGGAAACAAAATCGAGGGTTTCATAGTGGACTCTGAAGGGGGCCTACTGGCTTGTGATATTAGCTAAGATGCTTGGAGTATTGTTCGCCTGCTTGCTGGGGTGTGTGTGTGTGTGTGTGTGTGTGTGTGTGTAGGGATGGAGTTGAACTTTCCACGTGGCTTGAGGTGGGGAAGGTAGTTTGCAGCGTGTAGACGTGTGTGCAGAAACTGGAGGCCCGGGGAGATGCGTGGAGGAGGGGCCAGGGGAACAATGCTCGTGGCCTGGTGGTAGGAGGAAG
>NW_005371304.1:67308-72223 GCF_000412655.1 Myotis brandtii
AGATGGAGACTTGGAGGCTGCCTTAGAGACTGAGCTAGCTCCCCCTTATTTCTAAGTATAATTCCGAGGCAAATCAAAGCTGAAACACTTCTTTTCAAAAACTCAGAAGTCTTCCATTTCTATTCACATGAAAGCCCAAGGTGGAGCCAAATCTGTAACACTTGTCATCGCAAACCCCACGGCCTGCGCTTCTGCGCTATCAGCGGAGCTTGGCCGGGACGTTGCGGGCTTGTAATTACTCAGCAGCATTTTCTCTTTGGGAACAGCCTGGATGCTGCTTAGCGAGAGGAGAGAGGAGAGAGAGAGAAGAGAGAGAGAGAGAGGAGAGAGAGCAACGTCATTGTGTGTGGATTACCCTGGCAGCTCCCAGCCCTGTTCCACCGAGTGGCCTAGATTCAAATGTCGAGCTAGCAGGAACCTTAAGGATCTTTTACCGTCTGCCATTTTACAGGGGATGGAAGCAGGGGTCAGAGATATTCACGGCGTGGCCTGGCTGCTTCGGCTCCGTGGTTGAGCGTCGACCTATGAACCAGGTCACTGTTTGATTCTCCATCAGGACACATGCCCGGGTTGTGGGGCTCGATCCCCAGTAGGGTACGTGTAGGAGGCAGTTGATGATTCTCTCTCATCCTTGATGTTTCTTTCTCTCTCTCTCTCTCTCTCTCTCTCTCTCTGTCTCTGAAATCAATAAAAACATATTTCTTTTAAAAAGAAATGTTAATGGCCTGGCTAAGATCAACACCTTTTAATGACAGAGACAAGACCAGGACCATGGTCTCCTAGACCTTGGAATCGTTCTCTGTAAGTTGGGCAAAAAAGTCCTCTTTGTGGATTTTTTTAAAAAAAAATATTGTTATTGATTTCAGAGAGGAAGGGAGGAGCACTTCCTGTGGTTTCAGTTACCTGTAGCCAACTGAGGTCCAAAATGACTAAATGGAAAATTTCAGAAAGAAACATTCGTTAAGTTTTAAATTATGCAGCATTCTGAGTAAGATATTTCTGATATTTTTCAAGCTGTGTCTGTCTCCCATGATGCCCTGAGAAATCCTTTAGTTTTTAGTTTAAGACTGTCTTATCTTACTCTTAGGCCTAATAAAGAGCTAAAGATATAGTACGTGTTGAATACATTGCTGTAAGAAGGCTTGTTAAATAGCATAGTTATTCTGCACTAGCTTCCTTGGGTTTGGATTTGCTTATTCATAAAGGAGACAGGTGGATGGCACTCCGCATTCGGGTCATCTTCCTTGCTCATTATCAAACCCTTAGCCGCCCCAGCTCTACGATGTTGTGCCAAACAAAGTCAGTTCTACTTGAAGTGATCCATTTGCAATTCATTTGCCATTGAGAAACAGAAGTCACAATATTGTGTTATACTTTGATGTGCTATATCTTTTATTTTTAAATTTTTAAAAAAATGTTTTTATTGATTTCAAGGAGGAAGGGAGAGGGAGAGAGAGAGAGACAGAAACATCAGTGATGAGAGAGAATCATTGACTGGTTGCCTCCTGCACGCCCCACACTAGGGATCAAGCCCAAAACCTGGCTTGTGTCCTGACCGGGAATCGAACAATGACCTCCTGGTTTATAGGTTGATGCTCAACCACTGAGCCATGCCGGCCGAGTGGGAAACTCTGTCTTTTAATTCTCAGAGAACTATTGGAGCTATTTATCTTGTTTGAAAACTAGATCTTCTGTTTAGACTTTTCAACAGTTTGCAATGCTCAACTAATGCAAATGACTGACTAATCAACCACAGTTTAGTGTCTGTCTCCTTCCCAGGAAAGCTTAGTTCCTGGGAGTTTTCTATTTCAATAAGGGACTGCTCCAGGTGAGCTTTCGGTGTTTTCCAGCCCTGTGGTTCTGTTGTGTAAATGCCTATCAGGGCTTACATTCAATGAGTGGACTTAGTCTTCCTGTAGGATAATCCGCCCGATCCCCATTCATCATGCCGCTGAAAAGAAAATTGAATTGTAAAGCCATAGCATAGAAACGGCAGGTCCCTGACAGCCGAGGTATTTTTATGCATCTGGGGATAGCATGATAACAGGGCAGTTGAGCTTTGCTAGATTTGGAAATCTACTTTAAAATAAATTTGCGTTTAAAATGTGGGTAATAATTCAATGTGAAGATTAAGCCAGATTCTTCCTAGTGTGTCCATTTCTTCCCAGACCCTGCTCCCTGCCCCCCCCCACCCCCGAGCCACAGTAAGGTTTTGTGACTAAGACTGGTGTCAGCAGAATGTTTTTGGGACAGAATGATAGTCCAATGACTCATCAGGCACCAGAAAGGGAAAATATTCAAGAATTTTGACATCATTGGCATTTGAAGTATTGCCATGCTGTGAATCTCCTCCTAAAAATAAGGACAATAAAATAACTTTGTTCACTCATAAAAGCCACAAATCCAAACAAGTGTGACACAATACAGAGCAAATTATAATTACCTAAAGGATGATCAGGGTTACTCAGAGAAACCCCAACATTCACCAACCACGATTTTCTTGTTAAAAGACACAGTTCCTTCTGGGGTCCATACCCTCGATTAACCCAATTATTGTCCACGAATGTCCTTCTTGGTGGCTGAGACACACAACAGTGTTCGGATGAAAGACTTCTCTTATAAAACATATGAGTGATAAACACACAAAATCAGATCCAACTACAATAGACACGTCAGTTCACATAAAAGAGTCTATTTTCTTGCTGATTTTATACAATTGTTTTATTCGCTTTTTAAATTCATTTTGGACTTTGCATGTCCTGGGGTTTTGTGAACGGTCCAAACTGCTCTGCTGTAGTCAAGTTCAATAGCAGCTTCCGTCCACACTTACCCAGTTTTGTTTAAAAAACATGAGGCTGTTTCGTGTTTATGTCGCAGATTTTATTATAAATTCACTCAGATCACTTGGGGCCCAGCATGTCCTTGGGCTTCACCCACTCATCGAACTGCTCGGCTGTGAGGTAGCCAAGTTCAATGGCGGTGGCCTTCAAGGTGGACCCATTTTTGTGTGCGGTCTTAGCAATCTTTGCTGCCTTGTCATACCCTGAAGAAAAGCAGAAAGGCGACATAGAGAAAGAAGTGAGGGTGGCTTTCTAAAGCAAAAGGCCATCATCACTTACTAGACATTGGTGCTACCGTGCTCTTGAGTAATAGTTTTTCATCTGAAGAATATTTAACAGTGATTATCCTAATAGTTGTCATTTCTTACATAGAATAAAATCTTTACTTTTCTTATGTAATGCAGACGTCAGCATACTCACTTTCTACAATGTATTTGTTCCTAACTTGAAATTGCCCACTCCCTCAGATGTTGTACGAAGGGGAAAAACTAAAATGCAATATAGCAGTAAGACATAAAAGCGCACATCTGAGGAGGAGAATGTGTGGTTTCAAACATGCTTAACCAGACACAGTATCTCTGTAACAGCATCAGCGAGCTCAGGGCTGCAGCACCGCACGGCCAGGCACTGCAGGGCTCACCAGGCACTGGGGGGACCAGCCAGGCACTGGGGGGGACCAGCCAGGCCCTGGGGGGACCAGCCAGGCGCTGGGGAGACCGCACTGTGGTCTCAACAGTGCACCGAAGGGTGGCCATCCAATTGGGCCCAGAGCCACCTGGGCAGGCAGATGGGCTCTAACTCTCTAAGGCTGAAATGAAAGCTGGATGCGACGCCAAGATATAAAACCAGCCCTGGGTGGTCAGGGTTCTAGAAGGGTGTTGGCGAGCAGTGAGCGTACGTGCCAGATGCTGCATCCGAACCTGTTCTGACAGAAACTCAGCGCAGCAGGGGAGGGTGGGACAGGGGCTGATGCATCAACATGTAACCACAGACCCCCAGAACCCACGGGGCCAGCAGGGGGTTGGATGGGGATCCCTGTGCTCAGCCTGCAACCCAGGTCTACAGCCTGAATCTACATAATGAAATAGTCACAATTCTAGAAAAGGCTTGCAACACGAAAGCCGTGGTTCTAGACAAAATAAAGCAACGAATAACCCTGTTCCTTCTACTGGTAACTTCCTCTATTTTAACTGAACAGACAAAACCAAAGCGCAGGCGAGCAGGTGGAGAAGGTAGAAAACGGATTCGCTCCCTTTGCTGGTCGCCAGCGCCACCTGGTGGAGAGGCTCCTACCAGCGCCTAGAACACAGCGCACCTGACTCCACTGAGACGGAAATCAGTTTAATTACTCCTTCGGAATTGACCACGTTTTCAAATAAAATGAAGAATAATCGATCAAGTTGTTGAAAGACTGATACCATAGGTCATATCGAGTGTCTTACAACACACATTCAAATATTCTAGAAGATTCGACTTAAACAATGTCCGAAAGGAAACTGCTAAGCATTTTAAATCGTTTAAACCTATAAGCATTTTAAATGGTTTTAGCTCTTTAATTCTGAACTCAAAATGGCCTTCTGCTCCCTTCGCCTTACCTATGTGCGGGTTGAGAGCAGTCACCAGCATCAGGGACTCGTTCATCAGCTTGGCGATCCTGTCTTTGTTGGCCTGGATTCCCACCACACAGTTTTCTGTGAAAGACACTGCCGCGTCCCCCAGCAGCCTGGCCGAGTGCAGCACGTTCTTAATCTACGAGAGGGAGAGACTTAGTGAGCCTCGCTATGTCCGTCCAACAACATAGTATTAACTACTGGTTCATCAGAGAACACAGAATTCAGTACACAGAGAGCACCCCTACAACTTTTAAGGCACCATCCCCAGGACAATAAATAGGAAAGAAATAAACATTTGAGGGCACAGAAATCTAAAAGAGGAATAAGTAACAAATGCAAAAAACTACAATACAAGCTAACCTGTGGTGTTATGAAGCACGGGTATAAAACGGTAGGGCTCAGAGAAGGGGAATGAATGCCAGTTGTAGGACTGAAGTCCCATTGGGGGGAGGCCGCACAGAG
>NW_005371304.1:72307-86059 GCF_000412655.1 Myotis brandtii
GAGCAGAGACGCAGAGGTCAGAGTTCAGCACGTGTGAGAGGAAATCAGGGAAGTCAGGGCGTCCAGCTCTTAACGATCACACGTGTTTTTATGGTTAACGAAACAAATATTCCAGAGTCACTTTCAAATAACCTTTCATACAACATATAAAAACAGTATAAAATCAATTCGTTTGTTTTAGCATTTTCTTTCTTTCTGGTAACATCCCAACATGTATTAGGATATGTATCCACGTCCTAATTTCTTTTGGTCCTAATTTCCTTTGGTCTAAAACCCCAGGGTCGGAAAACTATACTCTCAACAATGGACTCTAGTAGAAGTCACAGAACTTCAGGATTCATTCACTTGGCGATAATGAGTATGATAGAGCAAATGTTGATTTTCTTGACTTATTTTCTATTAAAGACAAAAGGGATTTTGTTTCAAAGAAAAACAGAGATGAGCAGACATTACTGCTAGGACCTGTATCTGCCAGGCCCTGGGGTTTACGCTTGCAAAGTGACCTGAAAACAAAGCTATGGGCCTGGGTTCTGCTCTGGGCTGTCTCCTTCCTGTTCCCCTAGATAGTACCAAAAAAATGAGTTTGTGTGTCAACTCTGACACGCGTGTCATAGGTTCGCCATCACTGCCCTAGAACAGTGGTTCTCAACCTTGGCTGCACATTAGAATCACCTGGGAATCTTTCTAAAATCCTGATTTCTGGGCCTCATCCTCCGGAAATGTTTCTTTGTTACTAATGTTGTGGCCTCACCCCATAACAAAGAAACAGAATTTCCGGAGGACGAGGCCCAGAAATCAGGATTTTAAACAGATTCCCAGGTGATTCTAATGTGCAGCCAAGGTTGAGAACCGCTGCCCTAGAAGGTCCCCGCCACCGGGACCACCAACCTGCCTTGTCCACTGCTCTGTCGCCAGCACCGCAGTGCCTGACACAGGCCAGGACACAATCTACGTAAAGTTGTCATTTGTGCATTCTTATCAAATTAAAAGCAGACTTTGCGCCAGACTGTAGACACAGCATTTTACATGAATAAAGGGCTCGTAGGATGCCAGCTGTATTATCTGCAGCCGGGAAGGAGGAGATGATGCCATCCTGTTCCAGCTTCATAAAGAGGAAGACGTGTTAGGGGACAGGATGATGCTTGCAAAGCATTTGGAAGAGGTGAGGCCAGTGAGAGGGAGACTGAGAGGGGAAGGAAAGGGAGAGGAAATGCTGCAGAAGCCAGGGCGAAGGTGTTGCAGGAGGAAGAGTCAGGGGGTGTGGGCGAAGAGCCGTGGAGGGACAGTGACTGCAAGAATAATCAAGCGCCAGGAGTGAGTGTGGTGGGAGGGGCTTCGAGGGTCGTTGCTCCTTTAAAAAGACAGAAAGGGAAGAAGGAAGCAGCAGCTTGAGGAGCCGGGACTGAGCAGGGCTGTTTAAACTGAGGCGGCTTCTGATTTCTGGCCGCTGGTACCTCCCCTGGTGAGGGACACGGAAGAAAACTGTACCCTACCTTCCAGAACTTTTCTATTAAAAAAGCAAACCATCGAATTCCTTAAGCTAACATCCAGGATCAACCCTCCAATGGTCATACTTACTTGACTTCCAACTGCTGATCAGATCATCAGCTGCCTGCTGTGAGATCTATAAAACCTCATGAAAGAAAAACCAAGACAATTAGCCGTCGGTCCAAACCCTAATGCACAGCTCACTTACCATCATTGGCTTGAAAACGTTCAATTCAAAGTGTCCGTTGCTGCCCCCAACGGTCACAGCGACGTGATTGCCCATGACCTGGGCGGCCACCATGGTCATGGCTTCGCACTGCGTCGGGTTCACCTTGCCTTCAAGAAAACCACCGGGGGACTCCGATCAGACACACGCACAGCTTCGAGCCCCGTGAAGGTTAGGGTTACGTCAAATAATCAAAACCGGAAGGGAGTCCAACTTCATTAAATGAAGAAAGACATGTAATACAGCAAGGCCCCACCATCAGTGCTGATTTAAGGAAACCAACCAACCAGAGAAAGGAAGGTGGGTAGCCACACTGAACCATTCAATGGCTAATGAGTAATGAGTTAAATAGAGTTGAACACAGTTCTCTCCATCTGCATGGCTTCCATTCATTCTAGAACGTCTGCAGAGCCAGGCACTGAATACACAATGGTGGGTAAGAAAGGTGCTACCCACCAGCGCAGAACGGGAGGCTGGGGAGCGCGAGCTGGCAATGACAAGAGAGACGGAGCCGTGCAGGCTGCCGTGGGAACATGGATACAAGAGGGACTTCACCACACGCAGGGGCTGCTCAGAGGATGGTGACACTCACCTGGAATTTCCCTATTCATCACATGACTCTCCAGAACCCCTCTCCCCTGACAAGTTCAAGTGTGAACACGGATCCCAGACCCCTCTGACTGAGATCATGCAACGCACTGGGAAGACTTTGCTGTAACTCTGCATTTCTCTTTTTGAGGCAATTGCCTTGAATTGGCAATCGGCTAAACTCATGTCATTTTTCAACATGAAATACTTTGAAGTCAGACCTCTTCTCATCCTGTACTTGAAGAGAGTTAAAAGAATCTGCAGTTGGGTCTTTCTTGTTCACTCTCAAAAGTCACTTTGTCGGCTTTAGTCCAACCTACAGAGGCCTTTACGGATCTGATCCTGTCACCTGATGTGGTGGTACCTCAACTTCGTTACCTGCTCCTGGGATCAGCACATACGCTCTACCTTCACCTCGGTGCAGCAGTCAGCTTGCCACCAGCTATTCCTCCAGCCCCAGGTCCACTCACGAGTCACTCCTAACTGTCCCTGCGCACCCAGCTACGGCCATCTGACGGTACTGCCACGCTTCTCTGCTGGTTTCAATGCACATCATGTGCTTCTGTCAAATGACTTGCTGTGTCACTTCCCCAAAGCAAGAAACGGAAGGAGGTGCTTGGCACATCCCTTTTTCTCCAACCCACACGGATCCCTCTCCTGCCTGTGCTAAACTCTCCTGGCTTTGGACTGCGGAAGGCAGAACTATTACGCATTCTCCAGTGTGGGAACCAGTATGCATGCTCCTCACTAAAACGCTTTTCTCCTACACGATGGAGTGAGGCTCCCTGAAGTCCTGATCACAGGTGGCCCCAACGACCATCTGAAACAAGGGTGCCTCCCACGCCCCCTCCATCTTTTGAGATCCTGGGATCCCTCACCAGAAGGGATGTGCCCTGAGGACGGAATGGCCGGTTCTGCGAGGACCAGCGCTGACGCTGCCCGGCGGGGCAGGTACCTGGCATGATGCTGCTGCCCGGCTCGTTCTCCGGCAGGATCAGCTCCCCGAGGCCTGAGCGGGGCCCGGAGCCCAGGAACCGGATGTCATTGGCGATCTTCATCAGGCTGCACGCGGTCGTGTTCATGGCGCCACTGAGCTCCACCAGCGCATCGTGAGCCGCCAGGGCTTCGAACTTGTTTGGGGCTGTGACAAAAGGCAGGCCTGGAGGAAGAGGGGTGACAGCCCACGTGAGTCAGCAGGCGAAAGGGCGTGGTTTCCTAAGGTCAGCAAGTTGAACAGAAAATCCAGCATATGAAAACCAGAAACAACAGAAAAACTTCACTTCAGAAAAATAAACAAGTAGAAGTGTATCTTAAGACTAAAGTTTTGTCTACATAGCTTCAAAAGGTCCTGAAGGAGTGGAATCAACGATTCCAGCACATTTAAAGGATGAAAAAACAAGTACGAGAAACATCATGAAGAGAAAACTCCACCCGCTGAAAACACGTGTGATGCCTGACTACTCGAGGGAAGGTGAGAAGGCGGCAAAATTCACTCTGAGAGCTTTAGTCCACGCTCCTTTCCTAGGACAGTCTTCCTCCACCTCAGGCTGTTCTGTTCTCTTCTCCCACCAGGGCTCACGGATCCCCAGGGCCCACGAACCCCCGGAGAAACGAGGGAGCCAAAATGAATGGGACCATCTCAGTTGGTCTGTCCTGTGTTCAAAATTTTGAAGACCTACATATTATAATGCAGTTCTTCTTGGTTAAAAAACAAATGTCTGCTACTAAGCCATCATAAGCATTGTCCAATTATCTCTACCCTACTCCTCTGCTAACACCTGCATCTTAATAAGGATTTTCTGGACATGATAACCTGGCTCCAATAGTAGTTACCATTATGGAGAGTACAGAGCTCTACTAAGAGAAGACAGAATTTGAAAGGGCCTTAATTCAGAGGATTATCACAGCATATGCCACAGGAAAAATCAAGTCTGTCCATCTGTACAACATATTTATCATTCAAATGAATCTCTCAACCAACAGTTGATTCTGCCTGTTTTCAAAATAAGTATTTGAAACACCTTTCAAGAGTAACAAAGCTGGCACTGGCGGATTTTCACTGCGTGCTGGAGTGACGTCACCAAGAGGACAGGCTGTCCATGACTGCTCACCCTCACCAGAATAGAACTAACTGTTCAAGCACAAGACACCCTGGCGGATCCTAGGACGAGGGTGAGGCTGACACACCCCTGCACCAGAGAGCAGACTGCATTAGGGGTGAGAGAAGTGGCTACACGGTGATCTCCCATGAGCCTCTGGTTCCTGCAGCAGGAGGACATCTAGCCCCCCACCCCCCACCCCGCACCCCAGCATTGTAGGTCACTTTGCAGGAGCCTCTACTCTGACCTCCCACCATGGGACTGCAGGGGACTCTGCAGGGCTCAGCCACCGGAAATCTGACTGTGACGAAGGAGGGGGAAGGAGCTGGTGACAACCTTGCTCATCTGCGGAACCAAAGAAGGGGCGCACTCCGACAGGGAACTAGGGGAGCGCAGATGTTCCTGAATGCAGTGCTGCCAGCCCCAGTCTGGTCTGCCCACGCCCAGGCAAGAAGCGGTGTCACAGCCCCCCCCCCCACACCTCAACCCCCCCACCTCCCCCACTGGGGAGAGTATCTTCCAGGCCATCGGACCAGAAAGGCCGGTGACAACTCCTGGAGGCCGTGCGGCCCAGGGCACTGAAGCCGAGAGGTGGCCGAGAGGTGGCCGAGAGGTGGCCGAGATGGCCAGGCTGAGCTGAGCGCCCGGAGCAGAGCCAGAGGCCTGTTTGGTCAGGAAACCTGGAGTGTGGGCTGGCTTGAATGAAGACAACAGAGAGAGACTTCACTGGCCTTAGAACACCCCGTACATACACAGACCAGCAGAAGGAAAGGACAGGAAGTCACATCTCCCCGACCTGTGAGCGCGGCCACCTTCGCGGCCACCTTCTCGGCAAAGCCAATTCTCGTGTTCAGCCCGGTTCCCACGGCGGTGCCCCCGGCCGCGAGCTCGTAGATCCGGGGCATGGCAGCCTTTATCCTCGTCATGGCGTATTTCAGCTGCTGAACGTAACCACTGAACTCCTGGAAAGAGAAGGACGTACGGTGAGAATATAGAATTTCCTAATGACGTAGAAGTTACTCTAACTGCACGAAATAGAACTGGGGGGAAAAAGGGGACACGTAATACTTTCAACAATAAAGATCTTTTTTTAAAAAGAAAACTAAGAACCACTGCTGACTGGTGAATGCAGAACAGCCTGTCACTCAACTGTTACACACCTGGCCTTTGAGGCCAGTGTCACTTGGTGAGGAATTGCTGGCCATGGGCCCCGCCCCCCAACGTGAATCAAATCTAAGCGCACCCCTCTACCTGCCCAAGAGTGAGCGGGACCGCGTCCTGGGTGTGGGTCCGCCCGATTTTGATGATCTGGGCGAAGTCTTTGGACTTGGCCTCGAGCGCATCGTGCAGCTTCTGCAGCCCCGGCAGCAGCACCTCGTGGACCTCCATGGCGGCGGCGATGTGCATGGCCGTGGGGAAGGTGTCGTTGGAGCTCTGCGGGAGGTTTTCCAAAGACAGGCCAACTGTTAGAGCAGAGGCAACACCACCGAACTGGAATAAAAACCTCCCTAAATGACTACTCGAAACTCGGAAAGGTTTAGTGCTCAATGCCAAGTCTAAGGCCGCTGAGGGTCAAAGGAGCAGCAGCCTGCTTCCCTGCATGGACTGTGCCAATCCCACCTGCAGTGGGTACCTCACCCATCAGCACACCTGCCCGCCAACGAAGGTCAGCACGGGACAGAGGCGTACCGTTCACAGTGATGTGAGGGGGGCGATGATACCTGATGGCTACACGGTGCGTACAGTCTCTCATAAACATTTCTGCATCAGTGAAACCTCAGGAGACTTCTGAGCTAGGGCACCACTTTCATAATAGGAAAGCCATCGCCCTCTCCAGTCTGGCTCAGTGGATAAAGCATCGGCCCAAGGACGGAAGGGTCCTGGGTTCGATTCCACTCAAGGGCACGTACCTCAGTTACAGGCTCAATCTCCGGCCCCAGTTGGGGTGCACGCGGGAGGCAACCAGATGTGTCTCTCTCACATCGATGTTTTTCTCTCTGTCTCTCCCTCTCTCTTCCACTCTCTCTAAAAATCAATGGGAAAATATCCTCGGGTGAGGATTAACCAAATAACAAAATAGGAAAGCCAAGCTGTCTAAGAAATCATGTGACTTGCCAAAATATTTAGGACTGCAGCACTGGGAACTGACCCTCTATGACAGCGGTTCTCAACCTTCTGGCCCTTTAAATACAGTTCCTCATGTGTGACCCAACCATAAAATTATTTTCGATGCTACTTCATAACTGTCATGTTGCTACTGTTATGAATCGTCATGTAAATATCTGATATGCAGGATGGTCTTAGGCGACCCCCTGTTATGAATCATGTAAATATCTGATATGCAGGATGGTCTTAGGCGACCCCTGTGAAAGGGTCGTTCGACTGCCAAAGGGGTCCTTGGGAGAATGGGTGTTTGCGGGGCTGGGTCAGGGAAAATACAGGACGAACCAGGAGCATCTCTTAGTGCGAGAAAGTAAATCAGCGGGTGTTTTAAAGGACAAAGTGCCTGCCCACTACTGTGAAAAGTGACAGAAGACATGCGGCCATAAAGTGGAGGAGACTAAGGGGATATGATGAATCCTGCAGACAAAAAGGACATCGGCCGAAAACTAGAGCAATCCTAATGCAATCTGTAGAGAGCAATGTTAATCTTTGAGAGTGGTAAATGTAGCAGGTTTACACAAAATGCTCAAGATTAAGGGAAGCTGGGGAGAGGGTATACAGAAACTCTTTGAAGGACTTTTGCAATGTTTATAAATTTAAATTATTTCAAAATAAAGAGTTTAAAATATAAACCAAAATAATAAAATAATAATAAAAACATACATATATACTAAATTCAGCTGTCCTAAGTAATTTTTCCCCTGAAAGTGATTTTATGAAGTTTAAGACATTAGACCGAGATTCCTGAAAGACATAGGAACATCTCAGAAGTCCTTTCCATTGGAGAATATAAGCAGATGAACCTCCTTGTCCAAAAGCCAGCGCCTGCTGATAGGACGAATCTCAGGCGCCCTGTTCCGTTTCCAACACAGAAAAGATGCGAGGAAATACTGACCTGGCTCTTATTGACATGGTCATTGGGGTGCACGGGCTTCTTGCTGCCGAGCTCGCCTCCCAGCATCTCGATGGCTCTGTTGCTAATGACCTCGTTTACATTCATGTTCGTCTGGGTCCCGGACCCAGTCTGCCACACCACGAGGGGGAAGTGATCATTCAGCTTCCCTTCGGCTACCTGCAGAACAGAGGTTACAGAAGGGATTGCTTACAGTAAGAACGGCGATACTCACTGAGCCATTGTGCTCAGCTATGAGTAAGGTGGCAGCGTGTGCAGTGCTATTGTAAAGGTGCTCACTTGACCCTATGCGAGGTGACTTGCTGATGTGCCACAAAGCTTGTGGCTGTCCAACCATGTTACTTTAAAACGTGAAAGATGAGCCCTGGCCGGTGTGGCTCAGTGGACAGAACGTCGGCCTGTGGACTGAAGGGTACCTGGTTCCATTCCGGTCAAGGGTACATGCCTGGGTTTCGGGCTTGATCCCCAGTAGGGGGTGTTTGGGAGAATGGGTGCTTGCGGGGCTGGGGCAGGGAAAACACAGGACAAACCAGGAGCATCTCTTAGTGCGAGAAACTAAATCAGTGGGTTTTTTAAAGGACAAAGTGCCTGCCCACTACTGTGAAAAGTAAGTAAATAAAGTGAAAGATGAACTATTGTGAATCAACTAAACTGAAGCAAAGCCTTCTTTCTTCTATTTCTCCAACTGCCTCCCCCACTAACAGGCAGACGGGCCACCTGCTCAGGCTGCGAAGGGTTCAGTGTTCAGATGCATGCAGGGTCGGTGCGCAGCGGGATGTCCCACAGACGGACAGCGGAGTCAGCACAACGAGGTGACTGGGAGTGAGTACACTCATAGCTACGTGAGCGCACAGACGTCCAATGAGTAGCAACTGCCAAGCGCAGAGACACAGTCCAGATCTGTCCCTATTTTCGTCATAGTTTTATACCTTCAGTTAATGTGCTAGTTTGGGGACTGTATGCTTTCTAAGACAGTGGGTGCTTAACCTCATCTTCGGGAATGGTTTTAGCTTGGGGAGGGGGGCAGGAGTGAGGTGGGGGAGTCTAAGGGGGAGAAAAGAAGACATCTGTAATACTTTCAACAATAAAGATAAATTTTTTAAAAATCAGCATGCACTTTAGAAATCTATTTGACCTTAAACAATTGGTTCACTTTAAAACTTTTTTTCCGAGTTTTTATAAAAATAATAGGAGACCAGGATAGAAAATGTTGAGAACTAAGAAACGTATGTTAGCCATCATAGTTCCAGCCCTCAGAAATAATGACTCTTAGCATTGGCATCTCCTTCCAGGTTCCACTCCAAGCCATGGGAGTATGTATGTATGTATATAAAAAAAAACACGTTTTCTGTTCATTTTTTCTAAACAAAATTAGGATCATAAAATACATATACTTTGTTACCTTTTCCTCCACTGCTTCTTATATGGTAGGGTTGTTCTATGATATTCTTTAAAAATTTTTCTACAGCATCACCATATAACTTATTTAAGCAGCTGTTATGGTTGGATACTTTCTAATTTGTTATTGTAAGTGGTACTGCAATGAACAACATTATGTATAGTTTTCAAACTGTTATCTTTGCTTCCTTCAGATTATATTATTAGGGGGTTAGTGAAATTACTTTCTCCATACAGATTATCAAATAACAAGTTTTTAAATGAACTGTGTATATATAAAATAAGAAATAAAATATATAAATTTAAACAGTGTCTCTTCAAAGTTTCCTTTAAACTATATAAATTAAAGGAAAAGTCAAGAGAATCAAAAATGAAGGGATACGATCACGCATCCCTTCCCGCCAGAGCTTATCGTCCAGGGGGTGACACGGCTCGGTGCCGCTAGGAAACCACACATCACCTCCTACCTCGTCTGCGGCCTTCATGATTGCACTAGCAATCTTTGGATCGAGACCATAATCCTGGTTTACTTCAGCAGCGGCTCGCTTCAAGATGCCAAAAGCTTTAATAACTGGGATCTAAAATTAATCAGAAAAATCTCTCAAATTTGCGACTTTGGTGTGAAAATTTAACATTATTATTTTATGCAGGTGCAAGAGTTGTACATAAAAACACACATATTAACACACATACACTGTACCATTCATCCTAATCTTTATAATACATTATAACATATAAGTGCTTTATTTCATACTAGAGGCCCGGTGCACGAATATGTGCACTGGTGGGTCCCTCGGCCTGGCCTGTGGGGATCGGGCCGAAACCGGCTGACATCCCCTGAGGGGTCCTGGATTTCGAGAGGGCCCAGGCCAGGCCAAGGGACCCCACCGGTGCATGATCGGGGCCAGGGAGGGACTGTGGGAGGGCTCTAGGGCGTGTCCAGTCCCTCTCACCCAGTCCTGATCAGCTGGACCCCAGCAGCAAGCTAACCTACAGGTCGAAGTGTCTGCCCCCTGGTGGTCAGTGCACCTCATAGCAACCGGTCAAACGGTTGGACACTTAGCATATCAGGCTTTAATTATATAGAATATGAAAAAAACAAATGGTGCTCAATCATATCACCAGCAATCACCATGATTTTCCCTTGCTGGATCCCAATCTACCTTATCATTTTTCCTTTCCTCCTCTTAAAAGAAAAAAAAAAGGGGCAAATAAAATAAAGATAGCAAAATGGTACTGGGAAAACTGGACAGCCACATGCAAAAGATTACACCATACACCAAAATGAACTCAACATGGATTCAGATTTGAGTGTAAAACCTGAGACCATAAAAGTTCTCAATGAAAACACCTCCAAAAGCAAAGGCAACAAGAAGCAAAAATAAACAAGTGGAAATACATCAAACTAAAAAGCTTCCTCACGGGAAAAGTAAATCATGGACAAAATAAAAAGACAAACCACCAAATGGAAAGAAATACTTGCAAATCACCTATCTAATAAGGGGTTAATATCTAAAATATACAAAGAAGTCCTACAACTCACAATCCTCAGGGAAATGAGTGGAAAAACAACAACAAAAAAGTAAGGAATAAGGCACATTAAACCTAGGCCAAGGAGAATAAACCAAGGGACAAACAGAAAAGGAAACAGAAACAGAATATACTTATTTTGAATCTTAAGAAAATAAAGTAAAACATTAGAAGTGTTTTAGCCAAATGGAATGAAGACAATGGCACATAGGATTAGAAACTTAAAAGCTGAAAACAAAGGGGAGTTTAAATTTCAACAGGAGTTTGGTGGGTTAAACCATTGCCCAAGTCGGAAGGGAATGCCAATCAACTCTGGCCATCTGACTGGGGTGATGACCCCGTGTTTGTGGACTCACACCAGGGAGGAAGGGTCAGCCCAGAGGAGCTGCTGCTGCTATTACAATAAAACGGTGAAATGTGTCACTGCAGAGAGGAGAGAAGGCTCTCATTATCCTTAATGTACTCCCATTAGAAGGTCATCATTCTAAATTGTTTTCCTTCGGACCTCAGGTACAAAGGGTCAGGTTTAATCATACTGCTCAGCTCAAGCGCACACAGTCTGCTTCATAGTTAATAAAGTTCAGGAAATTAATCCAGATGAAGGTAAATGTGAAAAAATGAATACCCCAGCGCCCATAGTTCTCAGCCGCGTAATCCGAACAGCTGGCCTGTCCCTGCAGCAGCAGCAGCAGCAGCTGAAATCAAGTCCTGCACCTCCAACCCCCACGCCTCGCTGGCTAAAGCCAGCAAATCAAAACATGAGCCCTGCTTACTCCTATCAGTACGGGTTAGGACCGACCTCCTTAATGCCAGGAGTTGAACTCTAAGACTGACCTCTTTCATCCCAAGAGCTGACTATCTGAGAATGTTTTAGGATCAGTGCCTGCCCAGTGTCACCCACACATGTCATCTGAGCCTGTGTCTGTCTCCCTCACCAAGCTGGCTGCAGGTGGCAATAGCAAAGATTTTCTTCCAGAAGATTCAGATGCCTATTGTCAAGTTGTAGGAACCTGTCCAGATCCAGTCTTGAAGGCTTAGGAATGAGCTAACCTATGGAAGCTAAAAGTACTGTGAAATAAAAGTATATTTAAAGATAACTGTTAAGCATTATCTCATTGGGCGAACCTTGGTTACTTCTAAGCTGCTAGACCATCCTGCACTCTGAAGTGACTATTGCTCACACCAGTTGGTCTCAGTGGGATATGTGATATATGTAATCAATTCTTTCCACTTTAACGTTAATTTCTGAAATCGAGGTGCACCTCACAATCGATGACACGTCCCAACTTTAACTGACAGCCCTTTTTAGTGGTACATGTCGGCGCATCTTCTAACTGATGTCATCTTAGCTTTAATGAAACACGACAGAAAGTGTTTTAATCATTAAATCATTCGTGTGGCACTGAACAAATACATATATATTATCCATCAGATGTCAGACATGGTAAAAAATAGTTTTAGGTATTTGTGTAGACTTTTCTGGGAACTGACACCAAGAGACATAGAAAGTATAATATTATAGAAAACTCTGTCCCTTTTAAATCAGTTTTTTTAAAACTCAGTGTTAATTAGTAAAATAAATAAATAAAACTTAAGTATTGAAATTAGAAATGCTTAAAAACTATAAAATCCTAGTAAAAATCCGAATAATCTCAGTGGAAATGAAAAGACAAATCACTTAGTTCTATCAAATAAAAATCCAATAATAGTATTTAAAAAGTTCTTTGACAGTTTAATGAAAGAAACATTGTATTGCTCACAAAGGTCTCCAATAATAGCATTTGAACTCTGTAAAATTTTATTCGTGACATAACGTGACTCGTTTGAACAAAGCCTAGTTCACCCAAAATAAGCCAGTATTTCCAAGAGTGCACTTACTGGCATGCGCTCCGTCACACCTCCGATCTTAAAGTTCATCGTCGACCTCACGGTCTGGGCGCCATAATACTTATCATTGGGGACCTTGAGTTCACCAAAAGTATCATATTCTACCCGGAAGGAATTCTGGCTCGCCTAAAGATGGAGATAAGACACTGTTAGAGCTTGAACATAAATCAAGTATTCAAAGCAATAACATCGTATCAGCTGTAAGGGCAAAGAAGCCTTCATCAGTACCATAGAGACAAAACATTCCATCGTGACTCTCACTCTACTCCCCTCTTCAGCTCTTTCCTCGAGAAACTGTTCTCAACGCAAATTTATTATTATAGACTAGAGGCCCGATGCACGAAATTCGTGCAAGGGGCTCAGCTCTCGCAGCCCCAGCTGCCTCGCGGCTGCGCCCACTGGTCATTCCAGAAGGTCGTCCTGGAAGGTTGTTCCGGAAGGTCGTTCGGCCATGCAGTATAATTAGCATATCAGCACTTTATTATATAGGATGTTACAGACATTACAGAACTCACACCCTACACAGGTGATAAATACCAAGAAAGCTTTTGAGGGGAAAACAATCTCTTCCAATTCAGATGCATGCCTATTATTGGTCAAGCTTTGGCCAATCCAATGTTCTTAGGGTCCTGCTTATTTTACTAGAAACTTTAGAAAATGGTCTAAAAGTTACTCCGTTTGTAACCTTTTAGAATGAAGAAACCCTTTGGGGAATATAGAGCTAGGGCAGGCAGCCAGCCTGGGTGCGCAGCGTGGCCCCTCCCACGCACACGCAGGCACTGAAACTAATCATTAGCCCAGGAGTTCCAGGGGTACACAAAACACCCTGACTTTATTCTTTATGGGCCAGAAGATGTCTTGGCCTCGGAAACCCCCCATAAGGAAGCGTTTACAGTATTGAACGAGCTCTCGCTCCCGGCCAAGCACGGTCCCAGATGCACTCCTGCGGAGCAGCTGCAAGCATTTCCCTTGTCCCTGCGGACACGGAGGCACCCAGACAACCGGCCCCAAGTGCGCCCCAACCTGGCGTGGCAGCGCGTGGTTTGCACTCACAGCTCTGGCTGCACACGGGGCGGCCCCGTGGACCGTGCAGAACCGCCGCTCCTCATAGACGGCCCTTGACCGCCCTAACGCGTACACGTGTCCAGGGGCGTTTCGCGCACGGACGGACGGAAGGGGACCCTCCAAGGAGCAGAGGGGCCTGTGCAAGCCAGCGTCCCACCCCTGGACCCTGGGGCCTTTCCGCTCCCGAGTGATCGCTCTGGACAAAAAGGACGGATTCGGCTACAAGTGGGGCGTCGGGGTCCCACAAAAACTCGGTGGGGGAACCACCCGCAGCCTCGCGCAGGAATCAGGCCATTTCAGATCAGTGTCCGGCCAGCCAGGCCCCCTAGACGGGCAGGGACGGAGGCTGCCCGGTCCCCACACCCCGTCCACCCGGCTCAGTCCCCAGGGCGGCC
>NW_005371304.1:86639-87204 GCF_000412655.1 Myotis brandtii
CGCCACGCCCCAGCCCCCCGGACTCGCTCTGAGCCAATCGAAAGCCGGAAACCGATCGCGTGGGGGCGTGGCTAATCCTGAATGGCCAGAAAAGAGAAAGAAGGCGGGCTGAACTGCCTCGATGAGCAGATGTTTGAAGCCCTCGGATTCATGGGAAACCAGTTCGAAGGGGATCATGGGAAATGGAGTTCGGGTTAGTCCTTGAAGCAGGTTGCTTGCTGTGTGTGGCTGCTGCAAGCGAGAGAATTAGCTAATGAGTCATCAGTTACTGCTTAGTTGGAGGAATATCCTAGAAAGAAATGGTTATTGATTCTTTTTTTTTTTTATCATGTAATCGCTCAATGCATGCTCTTTGTATTGGAGTGTTTTTTTTTTAATTTTTCCTTACTTCCAGATTACATTTTACATATAGAAATTTTGGAAAGCTTTCTGCCTGCCCTAGCTGGTTCAGCTCAGTGGATAGAATGTGGACTCCCAGACTGGAGAGTCCCGGGTTCGATTTGGGTCAAGGGCGTGTACTTCTGTTGCAGGCTCTATCCCCAGCCCTGGTTCAGGGCCACTGCGG
>NW_005371304.1:87280-91724 GCF_000412655.1 Myotis brandtii
GATGTTTCTCTCTCTGTCTCTCCCCCTCCCTTCCACTCTCTCTAAAAATCAATCGAGAAATATCCTCGGGTGAGGATTTCAATAAAAGCTTCCTGCCTTCGTCCCCCATTTGGTGGTTCTCCAAAAGAAGCTGTGTGTTCTGTGACGTGTTAGTTAAACAGTTCGTTTGCATCGCCCTAGATTGTCTTCATTAATCATTTTTAATAATCATCACTTGGTAGTGAAAAGGTAATGGGAATGCTTTTCAATCAGTGGTTGCCACTGGACATCTTCCTTTGCAGATGCAACCTTGTACCTCTGCGAAATAACATTTGTATTTTGCTTAGAGGCGTGTGGGGGCCTTTCTACCTTGAACTTTGTCTGATGACAGTATTGACGTTGCTTTCTTCTTGTTGATTTTTGGGTGGTTTGTCCATGTGTCTCTTTTACTTTGCTTTCTGTTCAAGTTGTGGGGACTTGATGTCCTGCCATGAAGGCCAAAGGAAAGAGGCAATGGTTTTCTCTTCCCTCTCTCTCTTCTAAATCTCTTTTCAGAGAGGAAGGGAGAGGGAAAGAGAGATAGAAACATCAATGATGAGAGAGAATCATGGATCGGCTGCCTCCTGCACGCACCTTACTGGGGATCGAGCCCATAACCTGGGCATGTGCCTTTTGCTGGAGTCAAACCTGGGACCTTTCCGTCCACAGGCCGATGCTCTATCCACTGAGCCAAACCAGCCAGGGCCATTCATAGTTTTCAATAGCATTTCTATGTTGATGTGCTGATGACTTCAAACTTATTTTTCCAGCCCTGACTTCTCCTCTATGTTCCAAATTCATATATCCAACTGTATGTTGAATATTTATATTTTAATTACCTAATTGAATATTCGTATCTCAAACTTAATATATCCCAGAGGATAAATCTCAATTACCACCTCCATACCATTATTTCACATGCAGTATGTGGTACCACCAGTTACTTAAGCTAGAAACCCGGGCGGTGGGGAGGGGGGCAGGGGTCTTTGATTCCTGAATTCTGCCCCCATTCCCCAACACCTGCATACACTCTGCCCAATTCTCCAACAAAGCCTAGCTACACTACTTCTGGTGTCCATCTACTTTTCTCCCCTTCACGCCCACTAATATTTATTTGTTCTTCAAATAAGTAAGTAAACCAGGTTTCATAACAATAGTAAATCTCATATAATGGTGAACGCAATAAAAAGAAATAAACAGGAACCTATTTAGAGAATGAGGGGATAGCATCGTTTTTTATAGACTTTTATCAGAGTGTTTTTTTTAAATTTTTTTATTGATTTCAGAGAGGAAAGGATGGGGGAGGGAGAGAGAAAGAAACATCAATGATGAAAGAAAACCACTGATTGGCTGCCTCCTGCACGCCCCCTACTGAGAATGGAGCCCGAAACCCCAGCTTGTGCCCTGACCGGGAATCGAACCGTGACCTCCTGGTTCATAGGTTGATTCTCAACCACTGAGCCACGCCGGCTGGGCAGATAGCACTTTTTTTTGGTAGAGTGATGAGTCTAAGGATGTTGTATTTGACTGAGACCTAAACACTGAGAGCAGAGAGAGGAGGCTCTCCAGGCAGAGAGCTGCCAGCGGGAAGGGCCTGGTGAAATGAACAAACATTGATTGAGCAAGTGAGTTCATCGAGCGCAGTGAGGCCATATTCTGTCAATGTCAGCAGTAGGAGAATGACGAAAACTACTGAGCAAATACGGTACTCATTAACCTCGGTACTCATTTACCTCCGCCACTAACGCTGACTTGTTAAATTTATAAATACAGGTGGAGAGAAGTGGAAGGATGCAGTGTCTCCTGGAAAGCAAAGCGTACTGTGAAGTATGCTCCTGTTGGACTTTTAAAACACTCACCTGAATGCTGTTTAAAAGGCCACTTTTAAAACAGTTACATAAAATGGTTGAAAATGATATAATATCTAAATGCTAGCTTAATACAGAAAGGTAATATTGATATCAGACAATTAAACTTCAAGGCAAAAATCATTCCTGGAGGCCTAGCCGGTGTGGTTCAGTGGTTGAGCATTGACCCATGAACCAGGAGGTCACAGTTTAATTCCCCATCAGGGCACACACCTGGGGTGTGTGTTTGATTCCCCAGTAGGGGGCGTGCAGGAGGCAGCCGATCCATGATTCTCTCTCATCATTGATGTTTCTCTCTCTGTCTCCCTCTCCCTTCCTCTCTGAAATCAATAAAAATATATTTTGGCAGGCAGAATTGCTCAAACAATCAAGGGTTATTGTATAGCCAAAGTAATTTGGCCATGGAATTGGCACTGGTATAGGCAAGTGTAGAATAGACGAAATAAAACAGAAACCTACAATCAGACCCATAAATATATAAACACTGGACCTATGACAAAGGCAGTCGTGGGAAAAGGGAAATTCTTTTTATTCAGAAGTTTGGGGAAAATAAGGTATTCATTTGGAAAATAAAATAAATGTGGGCTATGTCACAGCATGCATAAAAATTAACTCCATGTTGATTGTAGACCTAAAAATAAAAATCTTTTAGAAGACAACATAGAAGAACATCTTTATGACCTCATGATTACAAAAACTGATAAAATGATTAAAAAACACTAGTCACAAAGGAAAAACTGGGTAATTCAAATATGTTAAAATTGAGAATATCTTTTCATGTAAAGACACCACTAAGAAAGCAAAAAGGCAACACATATATGAATAAAACTATATCCTTATAAGAATGTAATTTATTTGCAACATATATAAAGAATAAAACTCATATTCAATGGCATTTTTAAAAAGTGAGACTATTCAAAGCAATATAAGCACTCGCATACAAAAGAAGAAAAGCAAGTTGCGAATAAACAGGTGAAGGGTGCTCAACTTTGTTAACAAAGAATGCAAATTAAAATGACAATGAGATATAGGACAAACCTGCAAAAACCAGAAATTCCCTGTGTCGATGGAGAGGAAGAGAGAGAGAGAGATGCTTGTAGAAGACTAGGGTAACCAACCCCAAAATAGTGGTTTGCTATGGGCAGGAAAAACAGGTGGCCCAAGAACAGGGTTATAAGAATGACTCTTCACTGTATGCCCTTTTGTGTCTTTTGAATTTTATACCTTGTGAATGAATGAATGAAATACCCAACATCAAATCTTCCAACAACTCTACACTCATCCACAAGGGGCCAGTATTGAATGATACTCAACTCTAGCTCTTAACCAGGGGGAAGGCCATTCTGGATTTTCCCTGCTCTTCCTGGGAAGTGAAGAAGCGTCATCTTTTATGTTCTTTATTTAACACCACCTCATGTTAAATATATATATTTAAAATAAGATGAGAGAAGGCAAAGAAGTGGAGAGTGATATGACTTAAAGCCAGGAAAGAGTTTACAAGGAGCATATTATTAATCATCTTGCCTAGTGCTGATGCACACATTAGATTCTAAAGTTTCTAGCGTCTGATGCAAAAAATAAAAGTAAAAAGAAGTATGGTCACATACACAGTTGAAAATCTTGCTGGGAGAATATTAAGAGTAGGCAAAACATTTGCCCAGGTAGAGTCTGTTAAAGACAGTCTGTGAGGCGCCTTTAGGTGAAATTCCTGAAATGTGGCTCTTAAAGGCAAAAATAATTCATGATTGGATGATGGAGTCATCTCACTCTCTAAGAGAAGCTTAAGATGCTTGGGAACTTCAGATGAGGGGAGTTTCATTCATGGTTAACTATGAATGGAAAACGGAAGTAAGAAAGTAAGAAAATGCATGTGGTAGAAAAAGAAGAAGAAAAGCCCTGAGTCTGTGGTTCAAACTTTTCTGTGTCTGCCCTTCAGACAGGGCGTGTCTCAGCTTGGCTGGATTTTCAGTCTTGGTTCACGTCATGAAGTTTCTTTTTTTTTTCCCCTTGAAGCAGAGTTGACTGTGCTTTGGGCTATGAAGGGGTTAAATGCTACCTCCCAGGCCTGCTCAAACACTGTGGCTGGCTGGGGCAGTATATAAAGACGGGAGGCATCTGTGTGTGGGAGACAGACAGGGTGTCCTCTGGCACAGGAGCCACGGGGATCTGATCGTGGAGAGCACTTCAGCAGCCATGGATTCCTCAGACTCTCAAAGGAAAAAAGTAGCTGTCATTGGTGGTGGTCTGGTAAGCATCGATTTCTCTGTTATTCCTGGTGGGGGTGTTACATGAACGATCATGATTCGCAATGACTCTTACTCACTTGTACAAATGGTTCGTTTTTCTCCTGAAGACTTTTCTGATGTTTACATACATGTATCTTGAAGGTGGTGCTAGTGTGAATTTGCTTTCTTCTAGGGGGAGGTATTTTATTGCCATTAAATGCAAAGGTGTCTGTTTTTCCTTGTCATTTTGATTTAGCGTTAAACACACACACACACACACACACACACACACACACACACACATAAAATAAAGATAAGTGAATTATGCCCAGG
>NW_005371304.1:92093-93617 GCF_000412655.1 Myotis brandtii
TATTACTGTAATATATATATTTTTTCTCTTTGTAAATATATTTTAATGAAAACATTTGCCTCACTTTGGTTAATATACTGTCTAATAAGAAGAAGTGACTAGAAATATGGAGCTAGTGAAAAATGATCACGTTGGGCGTCCGCTAGTTAGTTGAGTCATTGGGAATGGTACCTACTTGGTTCCCTGACTTACCTGCCTGATCTAATGGAGCACCTCCGCAGTGGAGTGCTCACCCCCTCACTGAGCAGGTGGGATGGCCTGGAGGGGACATGCGCACATGTAGCCAGACGTAGGAGGGGTCTCTGGAGCCAGTTCTGTTTAACATGGGACTGCCTCAAGCAAACTCTACTCCACCCCGCCGCCCCCCCCGCCCCATTCAACAGAATATCTCCATTAGTTAAAATTTAACGATTTTCTTTTCACCTTTGGGCTAACCATTGGTAGGCAGTTAGCTCACAGATATTCATTCATTTATCTATTTGCTCAGTGAAAATCTATCGGGGGCCCAGTCTGTCCCAGACACTGTGCTAGGCAGTGTATTTCATACTACACGTGTGTTTCTATAGTACATGCTAATTTTAGTTTCTAGTTCTGCTCCCCTTATTGTCTTTCCCCCAAAATACTATGACAGTTCCTCTAACATTGGTGGGTCTACATTTCAAAATGCTAAGGAATACTATTACATGCTGTGTGGGTCAATGCATGTGACGGATGTTGTCATTTCTTCATGCTGGGCTTTGGTTCAATTCTTTCCTATCAAAGTTTTGCATATGAAATGAGAATGCATGTATTAAACAAAATCTTATTGAGTGCCTGCTATGTGCCAGCATTGTTTTAGATGCTGGGGATTCAGTAGTGAAATAAAAAATTTCAGTGTGAGCACTACAAAAGACATGGAAACAGTCTGGCCAGTGTGGCTCAGTGGTTGAGCATCGACCCAGGAACCAAGAGGTCACGGTTCGATTCTTGGTCAGGGCACATGCCTGGGTTGGGGGCTCGATCCCTAGTGGGGGGCATGCAGAAGGCAGCTGATCCATGATTCTCTCTCATGATTGATGTTTCTATCTCTCTCTCCCTCTCGCTTCCTCTCTGAAATCAACAAAAATATTTGTTTAAAAAGATGCTAAAACACTACTTCAAGAATGTTAATCTGAACATTTGGTAAATTCACTGTATTGATTTTTCCTCCTTGTGTGAAATGCAGCTCCTCTACCTCTTCCCCTGCAACGGTATTACCTCCGGGAAGCAGGAGGGTCTCCCTTAAAGCTCTCCTCCCTTCTGTAAATGCCCGCAGGGCTGTGCTTACCTTTATCACAGGTGCCTTCTATGAAAATTATTGGTTTGCATAATATGCAAACAGTGGTTGGCAAACTGCGGCTCACGAGCCACATGCGGCTCTTTGGCATCTTGAGTGTGGCTCTTCCACAAAATACCGACTTCTGCGCATGGGCCACGAAGGGCCACGAAGTTTCAATCGCACTGTACGTGCGCGCCCGCATGTGGTATTTTATGGAAGAGCCACAC
>NW_005371304.1:93804-104311 GCF_000412655.1 Myotis brandtii
GGGGGGGGGGGGGCAGTCGGGGAGTGGTCAATGGGGGGAAAAGGAGACTTATGTAATACATTAAACAATAATTTAAATTAAAAAACAGAAAAAGGTTACCCAGTGCCTTATCCAATCAAACACACCAACATATTTTGCGTGCATGAGTTTGCTTTCAGAACCAAGTCAGGAATCATCTCCTGAGAAGTTATGTGGCTCAGAAGCAAGAAATGTTTCTCATCAGAATGGTGTCACACGGGATGTAGTCCTTGGAAGGACCAACTTGAAAAAGGGATTTGAAAAACCATCTCTACTTTTCTGGCTGCGGGGAGTTGGTGTAGCTTTCCAGTTCTAGCAAGTCAGCCTCAGCTTCCACTGGAGCCCTCATTACATGGATATGTCCAAAGATCACATTCTTGAGACCAAACTGTAATTCTATGAGTAGGAGGTAGAAGCCGGCTTTTCAAAGTCATGTGGTGACCAGCTCAGACTGATTCTAAGGAAGAGTTTTATATGCTTCCTTAAGTCAAGAGTAGTCGACAAGTTGACACGTTTGACATGACATTATCAGGTTGATTTCAAACACATTACAATAAAGAGGTAGGAAGCGCATAAAACTGTAATGATCTTGATTCCCCTTCCCTTTAGGGTCGGCATTTATAAACTTAAAGTTACGGTTTCCTCATGATCATTGCTCACATGGCCGAAGAGGTCCCGTGGGAATCAGCAGAAATTTAGCGAATCCTCTTATATCAGACCACACCAGCTGAGCACCTTGAGAGCATACCTCATCATTTCATAAAAAAAATGACGTTATTGACGTTATTGATTTTTTACAGAGAGGAAGGGAGAGGAATAGAGTTAGAAACATTGACGAGCTGCCTCCTGGACACTCCCTACTGGGAATGTGCCCACAACCAAGGTACATGCCCTTGACCAGAATCGAACCTGGGACCTTTCAGTCCGCAGGCTGACGCTCTACCTACTGAGCCAAACCGGTTAGGTCTCAAGTGGTTTTGATTGGTAACTAAGGCCTCAATATCATGCATGGGCAGGGTGGGGCCAAAACACGTGACCTGTAAAGAAGGAAGTAGGGGGAGACAGAAAAAGAAAGTGGGAGAAATGGACTAACAGAAAACTGGGTAAATCCATAATTAAGTAACCAAGGAATCTCCTTAGACAGCCGTGGGCAAACTACGGCCCGCAGGCCGGATCTGGCCCATTTGAAATGAATAAAACCAAAAAAAAAAAAAAGACCGTACCCTTTTATGTAATGATGTTTACTTTGAATTTATACTAGTTCACACAAACACTCCATCCATGCTTTTGTTCCGGCCCTCTGGTCCAGTTTAAGAACCCACTGTGGCCCTCGAGTCAAAAAGTTTGCCCACCCGTTAGAGCTCTGCATACGCACCAATAGGCAATGGTCAATAAAACTCTGATTTTTACAAATTATTTTATGATCAAAACAGTTGAGTGCTCTGGACTTTCGGTGCTTCAAAACAAATATAGAGACTTTTCATAGTTGCCCACGTCCTTCGTAGAACTGTCCTCTCTCTATCGAGGCTTAACCCCAAGAACTTTCTGGAAGCTTTTACTGCTCCCAGGAGTTTAACCCCTCCCCCCAAAGTCTTCACTTCTCTCAACACGTTCTTTCCTCTTTATTCTCAGGAACCAGCTGTGCTTTCAACGAGAGCTTGTGGTGGGTTCAGAGTGGTGTACACACATTTTCCTTTCCGTTTATATCTTCATATCTTAGTAGTTTCAGTCGTTTTTGGTGTGTTTTTTTTACAGTGTAAGGACTAAAAAGGTACTGACAGTTGTTCCGATTAAGCACGTTTTACAGAAAGTGAGCAGAGGAAATAAAGTTAGAGTAAAATGCTCTTTATCAGCCCTATTACGAATCATTCTAGTCGAATGTCAGTAACATCTACCAATTTTTTTTTCCTTTTAGTTTTATTTGAACCTCAGTTACACAAAACTGGAGTTATCCTCATCTTTATTTCAGGACACATTATTATGCCTCATCTTGGAGAAGACATTTTTATTTACTTTTTTGCTTGTTTGTTGATTAACAATAATCAGCAGAAGCTGTAACCTTTGAACTCAACATGAGAATTACAACATTGACAGACTTATATCTACCTCTGTGCTCCTCTCTCACCTGTTATAAGTATTGCCCCGAATCCTGTGTTTCTCATTCCCTTGAATATATAAGTATTTAAAAGTTTTTATGTGTAGCATATATACACAGGTTATTAATATATATATATACTTTTAAAATTATGTATATGCATATATTGTGGATTAGTTTTAGTTGTCTTTATAAGAGAATCATGCAGTATGAAATTATTAAGAATACATTTTTTTTAAAAATATATTTTATTGATTTTTTACAGAGAGGAAGGGAGAGAGATAGAGAGTTAGAAACATCGATGAGAGAGAAACATCGATCAGCTGCCTCCTGCACATCTCCCACTGGGGATGTGCCCGCAACCCAGGTACATGCCCTTGACCGGAATCGAACCTGGGACCTTTCAGTCCGCAGGCCGACGCTCTATCCACTGAGCCAAACCGGTTTCGGCATTAAGAATACATTTTTAAATATATATGAAGGCCCTGGCCCTGGTAGCTCAGTTGGTTGGAGTATTGTCCTGTATGTACACCAGAGGGTCGAGGGTTCGATTCCTGGTCAGGGTACATACCTCGGTTTCGAGTTCAATCCCCAATGAGGATACATAAGGGAGGCAAATGATCAATATTTCTCTCTCACATGGATGTTTCTCTTTCTCTCTTTCTCCCTTCCTCTCTCTCTAAAAGTCAATAAAAAACAAACATATCCTTGGGTAGGAACAATACCTATGAAAATTATTAAGGAAATTCGAGGCTTATGGTGATGCCATTTGTAGGGAGTATTTCAGGACACAGTTTGCCTCTAGGAGATGGCTCTGTTTACCAGCAAGACCAGATGAATGTAATCCAGTCAAGACTAGAGAGGATTTTCCTAGATACGCTTTAGTCCCTTTGATCATTGATTTCTTTCCAGTTTACCCTTCTCCTAAGATGTATCTATTTAGAGTCCTGACCTAAAGCCTGGAGCTTTAGTAAATCCTCCTAAGTAGTAAGTCAGGTGGGTGTTCTGAGGCCCAAATGTTGTCCCTATAGCTTCATGAGTCCGATAAAATTCTGCTGAAATTCTCAGGCTGCTCTGCCAACAGTAGACACCCCTAGGCATGGCTCCCAATGCCGGGTTCATCTCTCTGTGTTTTCTTTTCCTGTTGGCAGAAGAGTTAGTTCAAATGATCGATTTCACCATTGCCCCAAATGGCTGTTTGCGGAGGACCGATTGGCAAAGGGCCAGGTGAATGCTGATAGAATAGACAGAAAACCTGGCATCAGTCAAGCGTAATGGTTGTGATAAGAGAAGCGGAATGGTGAATGTGGCAAGAGATGGGTGGATGGAGAAACATTACGGGGCAGGATTGGCAGAACTTGGGATGGATTCAACATGGAGAATGAGGGGGAGAGAGGTGCCAGGGATGACTCTTAAGTTTCTGGCTGGAGCAACGAGATGGATGGAATACCACTCACTGACATAAGGAATACCGCAGAGAACTGACAAGATGGGGCCAAGGATCACACGTTTCAGTTTGAACCTGTTGATTTCTGAGGTACGTTGAGACATGCAAGAAGCTACGTTAATTAGACATTCGTATGTGTGAGCTCAAAAAAAAAAAAAAGAGAGATCAAGAAGAGAGGCTGGTGAACAGCAGGATGGAATGCTGCTGAAAATGTAGGTGGGATCATTGACTATGGATGATCTTGCCAAACTTCGGTTGCTAGCGATGCGGCAGTAGGTAAATCCCTGCGACCTACACAAAGCTAGTAGGAGGGCAATACTATAAGGGTTTGTGAAGGCAATAGACAAAAAACTCTTCATAATCTCAGAGTAGGGAAAGACTTCTTTGAAAGATACCAAATGCATTAATATCAATAATGTAAAATATTGATAAATCTGATTACACTGAACTAAAGAACTGCCACCCTTATAAGTTACTCCAGAGTTTAAAAAGAAAGCCAGCCTGACCGGTTTGGCTCAGTGGATAGAGCGTCGGCCTGCGGACTGAAAGGTCCCAGGTTCGATTCCGGTCAAGGGCATGTACCTTGGTTGCAGGCACATCCCCAATGGGTGTGCAGGGGGCAGCTGATCGATGTTTCTTTCTCATCGATATTTCTAACTCTCTCTCTCTCTCCCTTCCTCTCTGTAAAAAATCAATAAAATATATTTAAAAAGAAAAAAAAAAAGAAAGAAAGAAAGCCACAGCCCAGCTGGTCTGGCACAGTGGATAGAGCGTCAGCCTGCAGACTGGAGGGTCCCAGGTTTGATTCAAGTCAAGGGCACATGCCCAGGTTCTGGGCTCGATCTCCAGTGGAGGACATGCAGGAGGTAGCTGATCAATGATTCCCTCTCATCATTGATGTTTCTCTCTCCCTCTCCCTTTCCCTTCCTCTCTCTGAAATCAATAAAAACATATTAAAAATAAATAAATCAAAAGCAAGCCACAGAAGAAGATATTGGCAGCATTTAAAAATGACAAAGAGCCCTAGCCGGTTTGGCTCAGTGGACAGAGCGTCAGCCTTCGGACTGAAGGGTCCCAGGTTCGATTCCGGTGAAGGGCACATGCCTGGGTTGCAGGCTTGATCCCCAGTGTGGGGCGTGCAGGAGGCAGCCGATCCATGATTCTCTCTCATCATTGATCTTTCTCTCTCCCTCTCCCTTTCCCTCTGAAATCAATAAAAATATATTTTAAAAATAAATAATAAGAATGACAAAGACTCTGTACTCAAATCTACAAACAACTCAAAGGATCAATAGAAGGAAAATAAAAAGACCTACAACCCAATAGAAAATAGGCAAGAGACTTTGCAGGCAGTTGACAAACGAGGAGCTGCAAGTAGTCAATCAATATGGGAGAAAGCCTTCCCCCTCTAGTTAATCAGTTATGCACAGACTAAAACACCCTCCTCCCCTCTGACCCTCCAATGGGAATGTTTGAAAGTTTGAGAACATCAAGCGCCAGCAGAAATGAACTCTCAGAAGCTGCTGGTTGGAAAACAGATTAGTACAAAATGAGAAACCACGTGGCATAATAAAGGTGAAGACGCATAAACCTTTGGACAGAGATTGCACTTTCGAGTATAAAATTCTAGGGCAGTGGTTCTCAACCTTCCTAATGCCCCGACCCTTTAATACAGTTCCTCATGTTGTGGTGACCCCCAATTTCATTGTTGCAGATTTAACATAATTAAAGCATAGTGATTAATCACAAAAACAATACGTAATTATAGATGTGTTTTCCGATGGTCTTAGGCGACCCCTGTGAAAGGGTCGTTCGACCCCCAAAGGGGTCGCGACCCACAGGTTGAGAACTGCTGCTCTAGAGGAAAAGAATGCACATACAGACTAGGAGAATGTCCTTTGTAGCATTTATACATATAAAGAGGTAATATGCAAATTTGTCCAGGACGCCTTTATAGTCACGACCGGCTCCAAACCTTAATAGTCATGACCAGCACGGCTCAGAGCACGCCCCCACCCCAGTGGACACACACAGGGGTGGGGGACCTGCTCCCAGTGGCCACAACGCGGCTCAGAGCATGCCCCCGGTGGGTGGTGGTGGTGGTGGTGGCCGAAGCACAGCAGCCTGGGTCCCGGGTGCCGGAGGGAAGCCGGTGCCGGCAGCCAGGGGAAGGAAGGACTATTCTTGCACGAATCTTTGTGCATCGGGCCTCTAGTTGTTAATAATAGTCCCCAACCAGAAAACGCTTAAATGCCCTTCAACAGTAGAACAGCTAAGTCATCTGTGAGATGTTATGCAATGATGACTCACACAGTAATAACAAAAAAAAACGTGCCCGTGCAATGGATGAATCTCATAAGCATATTCTTGTGTTGAAGCAAGATGCAAAAAAAAAAAAAAATACACATGTGATTCTAATTATGTGATTCAAAAGCAAGCAAAATCAACCCAAATTGCCTAGAGATACATACCTGAGCAGTAAAACTCTAAAGAAGCAAGGACGGGTTATCACAAAAATCAGCATAATGTTTACCTTTTGGTGAAAGGCTGGGGATCATAACTGAGGGGGAGGTGGGGGCAGCTTTAGGAGAGCAGCAATGTTCTACTTTTTAAAAAATATATGTTTTTATTGATATCAGAGAGGAAGGGAGAGGGAGAGAAAGATAGAAACATCAATGATGAGAGAGAATCATTGAGCAGCTGCCTCCTACACACACACACACACACAACCACACTGGGGATTGAGCCGGCAACCAGGGCATGTGCCCTGACCAGGAGTGAAAGGTCAACACTCAACCCCTGAGCCACGCCAGCCAGGTGGCAATGTTCTACTTTTTTTTTTTTTACCAGAATGATGGTTGTGTATGTGTTTGCTTTCGAATTCTTCTGTAAACTGTATACATGTTTTATGATCTTTGTATAATAATTATACCTCACTCTAAAAAGTAAAAAGAAACCTGTCTCTAAAATTATAGCATTTAATCTTGAATTATGCCATTATTGTTGCAAATGGTGCGTTCTAGTAGTGACTAAGTAAACTGGTGTGATAACCAAGCCACGCACGACAGTAAAAATTCTCTAAACTGGTGGAATCAGACAAATATGTGAAAAGAAACTTGCTTTGATTCCTAGGTTGGATCGTTAAATGCATGCTTCCTTGCAAAGAGGAATTTTCAAGTTGATGTGTACGAAGCTAGGGAAGGTAAGACAATTCTGAAAACTGAGATGTGGTTCTCATTCTGTGATCTCTTTCTCTTTCGATTTTAAAGGATATACACTAATATACATATTTTAAATATATTTTTATTGATTTCAGAGAGGAAGGGAGAGGGAGAGGGAAACATCAATGATGAGAGAGAATCATTGATCGGCTGCCTCCTGCACGCCCCACACTGGGGATCGAGCCCACAACCCGGGCATGTGCCCTGACTGGGAATCGAACTGTGTCCTCCAGATTCATGGGTTGATGCTCAACCACTGAGCCACGCCAGCTGGGCAGATTTAAAACAATTTTTTTAAAGGGGACTGTTAGAATTTTTTAAATGTCAACTATCTAAATTCAATTCATACAAATTTACTATTATTAGCATTTTCTCTATAAGAGTTAACAAGGTTTTTTAATTTGGTACTGGTCACACCAGTCGCTCAGGTGTTACATGACCATCTTGTCCAAGGATATAAGGAGTAGTGTGTGCCCTAGCCGGTGTGGCTCAGTGGATAGAGCGTTTATTTATATCATCAATAAAAATACACAGTAAGTATTTAAAAGAAAAAAAAAAGGAGACATGTGTAACGTGGACTGTACTTGCAATGTCTTAGATATCCGAGTGGCTCAACTGGCACGTGGAAGAAGCATTAACTTGGCCCTTTCTCACAGAGGACGACAAGCCTTGAAGGCCATTGGCCTGGAAGACCAGGTACCTCGTTCATGCATTTTCCTTAGAGAAGGTAACACCTGCTGTTTTGCAGCAATTGCATGGTTTCAGTTCATCCTGGTTCAGGGCGCTATTGAATGCCAAGAACCTCTGCGCGCAGACTCAACCTACAAAGGCTTTCAAGCTTCTGAGTTTGGCAAGAGGGTGAACATGTGATGCTTGAGGCACCTGGGATCCAGGGCAGGACCCACGACCTGGGGCAGGGGAAGGCTGCAACCCCATCTGGGTTCTCAACAGGATGGGAGAGTTCTGCCCCCAGAAAGTGGGATCTGAGGTGGCATTAGGATGAGAGGAGCAGGCCAACTCCATTCTTTTCTTTAAAAATATATTTGTTTTTTTGAAAGATATATTTTTATTGATTTCAGAGAGGAAGGGAGAGGGAGAGAGAGAGATAGAAACATCAATGATGAGAGAGAACCATTGATTGCCTGCCTCCTGCACGCCCCCTACTGGGGATTGAGCCCACAACCCGGGCATGGGCCCTGATCGGGAATGGAACCGTGACCTCCTGGTTCATAAGTCAACGCTCAACCACTGAGCCACGCCGGCGGGCCCATTCTTTTGACTATACAGGTCCATGATCTCTTACCCACAATTCTCTACTCCAGAAAACTCTGAAAATAGAAAGCTTTTCATCAGCCACTCAGCAGGAAAATGTGACCTGATGGGAGGCTTTTTATGGCCTTATTTTTCTCTCGTTTAGTGTGACTCTTTTACTACAGAGATATTTTGTTTGATTATAGGTGGTGCCCCAGACCCTGCTGGGAGCTATGGGATAGCCACATAGGCACTCAACTATTCTCAAAAATTCGAACGTTTCTGAATTCTGAAACCAATGGGCCTTGTGGTTTTGGATAAGGATCGAGGGCCTGTAGTAGATTCTCCTTCCATGGCCTCAATGTCGCTGAACTTCTCGCTGTCTGCCGTGCAGCTTGAAAATGTGGACAGAAATGATACATTTTTCTTGATAGGACTTTTGTTGACAATGGGCCTCAAAATGATAACATGAGTCAATATGAGTTCCAGCTCCATTTCTACACTCTTCTGAGGTCTGAGTGTAGGCAGACACTGTGCTGGGTTTCAGGAGGCCTGGGTTTTTGAAGCCCCATGGATGGCTCTCTTTTGAGACCGTGAGAAAAATCATTTTCCCTCTCTGACAGTAAAACACTCCCCTCAAGCGTAATATTTGATTTGGACCCAATGCACTTTAAGTCAATTCCAACATCTAACGGTTCAAAAAAAAAAAAAAAAGCAAAAACTAAAATTTGCAGGAACACCGTTTTCATTGTTTCCCCCATACTGTGCTTCCATGGTCCTTGACATTATTTTTTAAATGTTTTTGAAAATATTTACAAATCACGCTTTAAAACTGATATCGATCTTACTTGCATAATGCCATGTTACAGAAATTGAGATGGGTATTTCTGGTTTTATTTCAGATTGTATCTCAAGGAATTCCCATGAGAGCAAGAATGATTCACTCTTTTTCAGGAAAAAAGTCTGCAATTCCCTATGGGACAAAGTCACAGGTAGGTTGACGCTAGAGATATTTGTTGATTATAGCTGAGTCTAATGTTGATGACCTATGAACCAGGAGGTCACGGTTCGATTCCCAGTCGGGGCACATGCCGAGGTTGTGGGCTCCATCCCCAGTGTGGGGTGTGCCAATCAAGGATTCTCTCTCCTCATTGATATTCCTCTCTCTCTCCCTCTCCCTTTCTCTCTGAAATCAATAAAAATATATTTAAAATAATAAATACAATTGAGACATTTCATGTACCCCTAAAAGTATGGTGGGCCCGATGCATACTGTGCCTGCCATACCTCACAGAACAGTCGGTCCCACTGAATTGTCCTACAAAGTCACAAATACCCAACATGTACCCCAGGCAGGTGATCCACTCCTACCAACTCCCTTCTGGCCACAGCCACCCCCCCATCCCCCCCCCCCCCCCCACACACACACATTTCACATTGAAATGAAGGCCTTCAGAGTAACCTCTTTGGGAAATAGTACATTTATTCTTGTGGTGTTGTCTTTGTAAGCTTTTCTAAATAGCTCAATTTGGAGACCTCAGATAAACGCGTGAAATCTACGATCTGCTGTTAAAGCTATCTTAGTGAAAATAATATTTTCCTACAAGAGATGGGTTTGGTTTTTATAGCATCAAACTTTGCAAAAGCCTAAATTTAAACGTAAGCGTCGTATTATATGTATTTGGTTAAAGTGCTTATTGTTTTCTTAAAAAAGGCTACTTAGCTACATGGTCTTAAAATGGAGCTTGCAACTTTCCGCTAAATAATCAGTCTGTCCTATTTCTGAGTGAGTAACACAGAATTACATGTGCCCGTTCTGCAGAGACAAACAGCATCTACTCTATTTTTCTTGCAGTATATTCTTTCTATAAGCAGAACAAACCTCAACAAGGATCTGTTAACCGGTAAGTCCAAAGCTTTATTTTCCAGTTGTCATTTTGAATATAGCACATGAGACTAATCTTGCCCCATGGTTTATTGGGACTTGTTTACCATTTATTTTTGTGAGTTATTAACAGCAGGACGATGTGCAATCCCAGGCCCTTCTTGAAACGTAGTAGTGAAACATCTCTCTTTCGCCTTTTCAATCACCTTAAATACAGATTATTTTTTCAACGCGTATTGAATTCCTATTGTCTTATGGGCACCGGAATGAATGAGTGTGATCCCCGACGAATAATGCACAGTCTAGTAGTGGAACAACAGATATGCTGGAATGATTTGCAAAGTGACACAATTAGATCTGCATTTCAGAAAAACAGAAAGCAGTAGTGTGGCCCTCGCTGGTTTGGCTCAGTGGATAGAGCGTCGGCCTGTGGACTGAAGGGTCTCGGGTTTGATTCCGGTCAAGGGCATGTACCTTGGTTGCGGGCACATCCCCAGTAGGAGGTGTGCAGGAGGCAGCTGATCGATGTTTCTCTCTCATCGATGTTTCTAACTCTCTCTCTCCCTTCCTCTCTGTAAAAAATCAATAAA
>NW_005371304.1:104361-126408 GCF_000412655.1 Myotis brandtii
GCAGTGTGGAGGCTAATAGAGAGGACAAGCTTCAGAGATTTGGGATGATGCTTGTGTGCAAAAATAAGGCCCTGGACTAAAGCTACAGGAACAGGGTTGGAGGGCAGGGAGCAGATTCAAGGTATTTGTAGGAGACCCAAAGATAGAGGGCGTGGGAGGTTGAGAAAGAGGAAGGAGTAAAATGTAACCCCGAGGTTTCTAATCTGAGTAACTAAGAAGGCCCACGCATTAATGGGGAAAAGCCTGGGTTGGTCACTGAATCTGCAGCTTGGCTAACCAATCCGACCACATCCCTTGACCACAGTAGTTCTCTGTCCTCCAGCATTCGTTCCCTGCAGTTCGCCTCCTGTCTGCTGAGTCCGTCCGTCTGGATGGAGACCAGCAGTCTCTGTTCTTTGGAGAGCAGCGGTTGCCTGTGATTTATCTGTGTTTCCCCCACAGTTCCCTACCCAAAGCCATTTGCAATGTGCCTTTTGAATGGAATTGAATTAAACCGGGAGGAGGAGTGATGGAGAAAGTCCTTCTAGTTAATTCACCAGGGACTTAACAAATAAGGCTTAGAAAAATGAGAAACAAACAAATAGAGCTTAGTATTCTTTTTTTTTTTTAATCTCAGAAAGGGAGAGAGAGAGAGAGAGAGATAGAAACATCAATGATGAGAGAGAATCATGGATCGGCTGCCTCCTGCACACCCTACCCTGGGGATTAAGCCCACAACCTGGGCATGTGCCCTGACCTGGAATCCAACCGTGACCTCCTGGTTCATAGGTTGACGCTCAACCACTGAGCCAGGGCTTAGTATTCTTAATTCAATTTCTTTACATACATTTGTAAGATTGTTTTTTGGATGGGCAGAAGAGCAGAGTGGGGCTAGGTGGCTAGATAGATTCATGTTGACCGTAAGAAGGTGTAATTTTCAACATGAGCTTTTGAAAATGTAGTATTGGCAACCTAAGACCATCTTTTTCTAGTACCCTCTGAATTTATTAAGGTGAAAATCATAGCAACCATGCATCGAGGCACCAGGCACTATAGTAAGTGCTTTATATGCCGCAATTTGTATAACCCTCCCCACAACCGGGTGAGGTGGGAATTACCTTCATCTCAGCTGTACAGATGGGGCAGGAGGCTTCGAGGGCCCCACGGGGCAACAGGTAACACTGTTAATAAGTGGCAGAATGTGGATTTGAACTGGAGTCTGTTTATTCCAAAGTCCATGCTTTTAACTGCAACTGTCACCGCCTCCCATGTTATATATGAAACATCTGCTAACACCAAGGCGCTAACACAGGCAGGAAGACCCAGCCTCGGTGCCCAGGTCAGAAGCTCCCCTCACTGCTTGCCACTGACATGTGCTGCGCAGCATGCAAGCTCAGAAATGCTATGAACACGTCCCAGCTGGTGTGGCTCAGTGGCTAGAGCAATCGGCCTGCGGACTGAAGGGTCCCGGGTTCGATTCCGGTCAAGGGCACATGCCCGGGTTGTGGGCTCGATCCCCAGTAGGGGGCGTGCAGGAGGCAGCCGATCCATGATTCTCTCTCATCATGGATGTTTCTCTCCCTCTCCCCTCCTCTCTGAAATGAATGAAAAACAAAATATAAATAAATAAATGCATGCTATAAATCCGTTAGGAAAATGAATGCGGGCCTTCTGGCTCCTACACTTTGTTTGGGATGTAACGTGCTTTGTTCCTTTACACAAGTCTACTGTCTGAGCCGCCCATTCTCCATGGACAGTTCATTGTAAACGCTCATTTCCTCCTGACTGAGCGGCCTTCCCTGAGACATTCTAACTAACGCATTTTCCGGCATCAGCGTTTCGTGAGCGAACCTGTCATGATTCACTCATCTGTGGGGCGTTAGTCATGGCTAAGCCAGACCAACAGGAAAAGGACACAGGGCCAAGGGAGTTTGCTGAGTCCTGCCTCAAGCAAGTTTTAAGTCTTCCTGGTAATCTTCCAGTACTTCTCGGGGCCTTTACTCTACGAGTCTACACTGCAGATCCTCTAGGGCAGTGCTGTCCCAGATGTCGCCGCAAGTGCCAGTGACACGTGTCATTGTAAATGTTGTGTTAACCCTATTGAAAACCTAAAAAGAAACAGGTGACTTGAACAATGTTCTCTCTCATCATTGATGTTTCTATCTCTCCCTTCTCTCCCTTCCTTTCTGAAGTCAATAACATATACTAGGTGGACCGGTTAATAATGCAGATTTTGTAATCAAAGAAAACACAATATTAGTAAAAGTTAGCCTTAGTGACTCAGGTAAATGCTGATTTCTCCAAATTTATTTGCCAAGGGATTTCTTATATGTAAATAAGTCTTTGGTTTAAGGTCGCTCAGACTTCAGTATTCTAAAACTTCCAATCCCACGTTCAAGAATCTTTAAGTCTTCACACACCAAATCAAACTCAAAAATGGAACAAAAGGGCCCGGCCGGTGTGGCTCAGTGGTTGAGCATCGACCTATGAACCAGGAGGTCACAGTTCGATTCCAGGTCAAGGCACATGCCCGGTCGATCCCCAGTGTGAGGCGTGCAGGAGGCAGCTGATCCATGATTCTCTCTTATCATTGATGTTTCTCTCTCTCTCTCTCCCTCTCCCTTCCTCTCTGAAATCAATAAAAATACAATTTAAAAATGGGACAAAAGAATCCAAAATTTGAGACAAAAAGGAAGGAAGTAGAGGCGGGAATACCGAGTTGAAAGTCAGAAGCTCTGGCATCCGTTTCCTGGCTTTTTGCTTCCTGTGGTCGCAGGCATCTTCCTTTTCCTGCCAGCATCATCCTTACTCTATTTATAAGGCGAATGGTTGTGAACTAATCCCCACATCCTGATTGGTAGCTTTAAAACCAACAAATAGCCTGTAATGACAGCTTCCCTATCCTTGAGAACTCATATGGATGAAAAACATATTTTACGACTATGACAAGAACATAATTAATAGTTCAGAAAATGAAAATGGCTAAATTCCAGAGATGACTAGCAGGAGAAAAAACAAAACAAAAACACAGCACTAAAATAACCTGACTCTATTTATTGAGTCATTTCAAATATTTTAATTCTTTTCCCCCCAAGGGTTTCAGTGTGTGATTATAAAAAGCATTAGTATCAACAATCAACACTTGTTACAACTTGAATTAGAAGTCTAGGGGGCTTACAGCAGGCATCGTATGAGAAAGAATTTGGCTGAGTATTTTCAATCACAAAGAAAGCCTTAAGTTACTGGCAACTTTTAAAATATGTAATAATTATTTCCTTTCCAGGCTGCCAATAATCTTAGCAATGTGAGAATTTGCATAATGGAGTTAGTTGGATCTTTTCTTTTCTTTTTGAGATGAGAGTGGTTGATTTTTATTCATGTCTTTTACTATAAATTACCCTGGAACTTTTACCAAATAAAATGCCACTTCAATCATGTTGCCGTGGATAGGAATAAATCACTCTATCATGCGGTGGTCAGGATGATCCCTATTTCACTTGGATGAAGTGAGTCAGATTGAGAACTTGACTCGTGTCTGCTTTCTCCCCTGTCCCCCCAGCGGTGGAGAAATACCCCAACACCAAGGTGTACTTTGGCCACCGGCTGTTAACATGCAACCTGGAGGAAGGAACCATCACCGTCCTTGGGTAATGGCCCGCCCCTGTCGGCTTCAGAGGGAGCAGTGAGGGGTCCGAGCGACCTTTATCTGTAAACTTTGCTCTTTGGCTCTTTGGAAAGAGTTAAATGACGACTAAAAGGGTGATTCAACGAGGCTCTAGAGCAGCCGTGGGCAAACTATGGCCCGAGGGCCGGATCCGGCCCGTTTGAAATGAATAAAACTAAAAAAAAAAAAAGACCGTACCCTTTTATGTAATGATGTTTACTTTGAATTTATATTAGTTCACACAAACACTCCATCCATGCTTTTGTTCCGGCCCTCCGGTCCAGTTTAAGAACCCATTGTGGCCCTCGAGTCAAAAAGTTTGCCCACCCCTGCTCTAGAGTCCACCACACTGTGCTTACACTTCTCTCCTCCCGGGAAACAGACGACTCTACATGACCCTGCATCTCACCCCTTTCTGGATGCTGCTAGTCTGCTTGTCCTTAGTTCTATTTCCTCTAAAGTTCTATTCCTCTAAAGCTCCATTTCCTCTAAAGTTCTATTTCCTTAAAGTTCTTTTTCCTCTAAAGCTCCATTTCCTCTAAAGTTCTATTTCCTCTAAAGTTCCATTTCCTCTAAAGGTCCAAGCCTCGTGCCCCACTCTTGTGATGTGTCATGGATTTCCAGTTCACTTGACAACCACTTGTCAACTCACACATCGCTAGCCCAGGCCTGCACCTTCATCCTCGGTCCTTCATTCAATCCTAATCAATGTTAATTTCTCATGAGACACCTTCAGAGGACACCCTAGCCAGTGTGGCTCAGTGGATAGAGCGTCGGCGTGTGGACCGAAGGGTCCCAGGTTCGATTCCGGTCAAGGGCACGTACCTTGGTTGCAGGCTCCTCACCAGCTTGGGCCCTGGTCAAGGTGTGTGCAGGAGGCAATCAATCCATGTCTTTCTTTCACATCCATGTTTCGCTCTGTCTTTCCCTCTCTCTAAAAATCAATGGGAAAATATTCTTGGGGGTGAGGATTCAAAAACCAAAACCAAATCGAAAACCATCTTGCCATGACCTCTAACACATCTAAAACCTTGATCATCTGCTTTTCTCCAAGTGTGTCCCATTCCTGACATCCCCAGTACTATTACCCAGATAATTACAATTATTGTCATGTGTCCCTTTCTCTATTTTCTTTTAAAAAAATAAATATATTTTTATTGATCTCAGAGAGGAAGGGAGAGGGAGAGGGAGATAGAAACATCAATAATGAGAGAGAATCGCTGATCAGCTGCCTCCTGCACGCCCCACACTGAGGATCGAGCCCGCAACCCCAGGCATGTGCCCTGACTGGGAATTGAATGATGATCTCCTGGTTCATAGGTTGACGCTCAGCCAATGAGCCACACCGGCCAGGCCCCTTTCCCCATTTTTTTCCAACTTTTCTAATGGCCTCAGAGTCTATGCCTTCCTCTTCCTGAACACCACAGTCCTTGGCTGTCACACCTGCACAGGCAGCTGCTTCGCTCACCTGGTCCCGTTCCCCTTCTCTTCTACATTCTGCCTCCACATCAACGCAACCCCTGTGAGTGCAATTTTCCCCTTTGGCCAGGATAGTGTATTGAAATCTTTTGTCTGAACATTCGAAACTAGAGGCCCAGTGCACAAAATCTGTGCACTGGTAGGGGTCCTAGTGGCTGCCAGCTGCTGGTTGGGTACTCTCTCCCTTCCCCTGGCCAGCCCTGCTCCCTGGTCAAACTACTGGATGACCTCCCGGTCGAGGGGACAATTTGCCTACTTCACTATTATATAGGAGTCTCTCCTCCCTTTTTCCCCCTCCCACGGCTGTCAGCTTCTGGTCCGGTACTCCCTTCCCCTGGCCGGCCCCGCTCCCTGGTCAAACTCCCGGATGACCTCCCGGTCGAGGGGACAATTTGCATACTTCGCTTTTATTATATAGGAGTCTCTCCTCCCTTTTTCCCCCTCCCCGCACTGTATTCTTTTCTGAGGCTATTTTTTTCCTGCTACCCTTTTGTCAAGCCAAATGTATTGCTCCCGCAAAGCCCTGCTCACACCCCTGCGGTGGCTCATACATCCCCTCCACTTGGAATGCTTTGCCTTCTTTTCAAGATCCTCTCCCTTCATGCAGGGAACTCAACTCTCAGGCCCACTTCTACGGCCTCAAGAGCCTTTCTTCCTCAGTCCGGCTGTGTGTTATTCTCGTTCTCAGAGGAAAACCCATCCTAAGAATACGTGTTACCGTCTTCATTGCATAGCTATCAACTCAGAGCAGGAGGTGAGGGGTGTCAAAGTGAGGAGTAGGCCCACTCGCTAGCTGCCTTTTTTGTTTGTTTGTTTGTTTTCAGATGGTTCATTTTATTTTTCAGATCTGACCAAGTTCCCAAAGATGTCACCTATGACCTCATTGTAGGCTGTGATGGAGCCTATTCAACGGTCAGAGGTCACCTCATGAAGAAACCCCGCTTCGATTACAGTCAGCAGTACATTCCTCACGGGTACATGGAACTGACCATCCCACCTAGGAATGGGGATGTAAGTCCTTCCCTTTCTCATCCCCCTTATCCTCCCCCAAGCCCCACACTCCACCTCAGGTCGGCATAGAAGTTGTGCTCAGTTGCATGTCTTGGTCAGTTTTGAGGTTTGACACAAGTATTTTGTCACTAAAAATAAATTGGGGCACAGATTATCTCTTTAATACTATCCCTGTCTCTCCCTTCCCTCTATTGAAAGATATGTTTTTTAAATATATCATTTTATTGATTTCAGAGAGAAAGGGAGAGGGAGATAGAAACATCAATGGTGAGAGAGAATCATTGATTGGCTGCCTCCTGCATGCCCCACACTGGGGATCATGATCACCTGTGCCCCAACCAGGACTCGAACCGTGACCTCCTGGTTCATAGGTTGATATCGCTGTGCCAAATAGGCTAGGGCTCTTTGCCCATTTTTTAATTGGAGTGTTTGGTGTTAAGTTTTAAAGCTCCTTAGCAATATTGGATATTTACCCCTTGTCAGATGTATCACTGTGAATGTTCTCCAAAGAGTTTTCTTATTCCCATGTTGAACCATATGTGTCCGGAGGCAAATATGTGATATGTACATTTTATATTGTCATAAGCAAGTAAATGTAGGAACTTATTATGAAAACTAAAATACCCACAAAAGGAAGAAGGATCTTGGCTTATACGTAAGGACAATAAACAGCGTAGTTAAATACCTGATTTGCATACAAAAAATCCATTTTTCAAGATACGGATTTAATCTGTCTGAAATGCAGATATCTGCAATATAACTGGTCAATTCGGGATAGTGGTAGCATATACCAGTTATATACCAAAATGTATCATCAGTCAGGTCCATATTTTAAGATTTTGTCTTTCTATTTCTTCTTCCTGGTCAAAAAATGTGTTTACTAATTCTTTTTTTTTTAAATATATTTTTTATTAATTTCAGAGAGGCAGGGAGAGGGAGAGAGAAACATCAATGATGAGAGAGAAACATGGATTGGCTGCCTCCTGCATGCCCCCTACTGGGGATCAAGCCTGCAACCTGGGCATGTGCCCTTGACCGGAATCGAACCCGGGACCCTTCAGTCTGCAGGCCAATGATCTAGTCACTGAGCCAAACCAGCTAGGGCCAGGAATCCCTTGTTTTAACTTCTCCCGCCCCACAAATTTCTTACCTGCCCAGCTTTTACTTCCTATACTTCTAATTTAGCTCCAAATCACCTATTGTTTCTCTACCACTTGAACTGCTGTTAAAGGGAAGTTATTTGGCTTTCTGTATAGATATATGTTGTCTATTCAACTGCACCGTGAGATCTTTGAGATCAAAGAGTTATGCATTGATTCATTGCTATGTCTATGTACTGGGCTCTCTTTGGGGCTCTGGGGATTAAAAATCCAGGAAGGAATATTCTCTTCTCCTAACACAAAGTATGCAAATGTTACCTAGGAGACAGTTCTGTGCTTCTGTGTTCTTCTTAGCATGTACAATATACACATGGTAAGTGCTTTCTACACAATTGTAAAAAGCAATGGGAACTTGAAATAGTTGGAAAATTGATTGGCTATGCTTGTATATATAAAATATCCCTGGGAACAATAAGGGTTTGTATTAGTTCTTGGGTCCATTGATCTACCCAACAATCAATACTTACTATTTTGCTGTAAAGGCCAGACCTCTCTACTATTTATGTTGTAGGAAACAAATGATAAGAGGCTATTTTGTAAAATTTGGCTTTGCCCATGAAATTTAAATTAGGACCCTTCCATTCATACAAATAAGTCCCCAAATAAGGTGAAAAATAAAATCTAAAAATATTGTATACACACATACAGGGTGCCCCCCCCAAAATGTATATACACTTTAACAGCTGATAGTTCAATTTTGAAAGTGAAATGTATTTTAATAAACACTGCCTTCAAAATCATTCAAAGTATGAGCAAACATTTTTGGGATACCTTATATATATGTGTGTATCCATACATATATAGCTTATATGTGTCAATATATATATATTTTATGTATAATGCTTATGTGTGTTTGTGTATGGAAATAAAGAGAAGAGAGAGAGAACATCTTATAGCCTGTTTTCAAATCTTCAATTATACCTAACACCACCATACTGGGTATTGATAGGGTATTGATTTTAAACTTTTTAAAGTCAAGTGATCAAGTACATTTTTAATAAAAGGCAATGGAGATATATATATATATAACCTAATGTTGAGTTTATAAAAACAGAGCACAAAGTATTGTCTAAGACTATTTCTACTTTGTAGTAATAGATATCATGAATATGACACTGATTTAAGTTCCTGTGGGAAAATTATAAAGTACTAGTAAGCATAGTCTGTTTTATAGGTGCATTGCATTAACACACTAATCAGGTATATACACATTGCTCTGCAGTTTGCCATGGAACCGAATTATCTGCACATCTGGCCTCGAAACACCTTCATGATGATTGCCCTTCCTAACAAGGTAGTATGGCATCTCTCAGCTCCTGTAATTTTGCGTCTACAATCAATGTTGTTCTTTATTCACTTTTGCACTGAGTATGTGTATACCTAATTAACCTCAGCATCGTGTAGGCTATAGAGTGATCACATCTTTGAAACTCGGGGCTTACGGAGGGAAAACTGAAGCCATTCCGATTATTTACATTGGAAAGGAGAGTCAGCATCCATGAATGACTGATGGGGGTTCTGTGTTGTGGAGCCTGTCATCTTTCCCAAGACAGTGAAGGAAGAAGTGGCCCCCAAAAAGCCAAAGAGACTTAGGTTGTGCATTAGGAAGTACTTTCAGTTTTTAAGATTTATAAAACACTAGAGGCCCGATGCACGGATTCATGCACCAGTGGGGTCCCTCGGCCTGGCCTGCGCCCTCTCGCAATCTGGGACCCCTCAGGGGATGTCGGACTGCTGATTTTGGCCTGATCCCTGCAGGCCAGGCCAAGGGACCCCACCGGTGCATGAATCCGTGCACCGGGCCTCTAGTATGCATGTAAGATCTTTGGTTAATCTCTTCCTGCCCTCCCCCCTTCCCCCTTCCCTCTGAGATTCATCAGTCTGTTCCATGTTTCCATGCCTGTGCATTGAGTGTCTGCCCCCTGATGGTCAGTGTGCATCATAGCCACCAACTGAAGGGTCAAACGGTGGAACAGTCACTTTTATATATATATAAAAGTAGGCTTTTATATATATAAATTGGAATATACATTACCAAAAAAAGAGTAGGGCTGTTCTTTCATTAGACTCTCCACGACTGAAGGGTCAAACGGTGGAACAGTCACTTAGGCTTTTATATATATAAATTGGAATATACATTATCAAAAAAGAGTAGGGCTGTTCTTTCATTAGACTCTCCACGTTTTTATATAAAAATGTATAGTATTATTGTTATTTCATTGTTGTGGTTGCTGTTATTGTTATTATGCAATGTAGATTGATAGCGTTATCTGTTGGTCTTTTTCTGTTATCTTTTTTTCTCTTGGTATCAATCTTGGGTCCAATGCCTATTCATACTGTCATAAGACGAATGATAGAGGAAAACAGGGAGGTGATATTAAATCCAACCAACCTAGTAGTAATCCGAGGTGTGGTGTTTGCTTGGTGAAAATGTCTGAAACTCACAAGGTAGAAATTCCCCTAATGACTGAGAAGCAGAGGAGTAGCTGGAGCCTCAGCAGCATTTTCCTTTGGGCGTCGGGGAGCGCGAGGCTGCCTCTCCTGTCTGCTTGGACCAGGGGTCCTCAAACTTTTTAAACAGGGGGCCAGTTCACTGTCCCTCAGACCGTTGGAGGGCCGGACTATAGATTAAAAAAAAACTATGAACAAATTCCTATGCACACTGCACATATCTTATTTTGAAGTAAAAAAACGAAACGGGAACAAATACAATATTTGTATTTGCATGTGGCCCGCGGGCCGTAGTTTGAGGACCCCTGGCTTGGACACTCCTCCCAGGTGCCATCTGCCACAGCCGGAGCCCTGCGATTTGGGGGTTCACACTTGTGCCCACATCATGGGCCTCCTAGTCCCGCTCACCCTGTTCCTTTCCTCACAGAACAAAACTTTCACCTGCACTCTGTTCATGCCCTTCGAAGAGTTCGAGAAACTTCCCACCAGCAGAGACGTGCTGGATTTCTTCCACAAGTACTTCCCGGACGCCGTCCCTCTCATGGGAGAGTAAGTCTTGAGATGTGCCATCGTCCCTAGCCAGTCCAGCTCAGTGGATAGAGCGTTGGCCTGCGGATTGAAGGGTCCCGGGTGTGATTCTGGTCAAGGGCACGTACCTTGGTTGCAGGCTCCCCGATCCCGACCAGGGTGCATGCAGGGGGCAACCAGTCGATGTGTCTCTCATCGGTGTTTCTCTCTCCCTCTCCCTCTACCTTCCACTCTCTCTAAAAATCAATGGAAACATATCCTCGGGTGAGGATTAACAACAACAACAAACAAACAAACAGATACGCAATCATGACTTTTGCTCCATTGGTCTGAGTTATTCAGAAATCAAATGGAGATTATGCGCCTTATCTGTTTTGCTTACACATGCCCAGTTGGGCAGTGACCTAGACATGAAGCCTGTATTAGCGAAAGCGGACGCTGTGCTGTGAGCAGTGAGTTGAACAACCCCAGGCCATAGCCAGTTTCTCTGGGAGACAAGTCACCCGTGTCCCCGGGCCTGTCTATATCCTGCGCGGGCTCTCGGGCCCCTGGTGAACAAGCAGCTCTGAGCCACAGCAGATACCAGCAGCCCCAAGTTCACGTACCAGCTGTGCAAGCTTTCCTACGTCTCAGCCCCACAGTAAAACGGCGATAGCAATGGTGCCTGCCCCAGAGGTTTACTGTGAGGACTGAAGGGCACTGCGCCCATGAATCATTCATCACAGAGTCTGGCACATAGAGAGTGATGGTATTGGCTCCTCGGGCCCATGTCAGCATCACCCCGCCCTGTGGGCCTCTGTCCCCTGGCCTCACTCAGTGCCTGTGTCCCACTGTCCCTCCCTCCTGGAGTCCAGCTCACTTTCTCCCCTCGATGATGTCTGCATGGAGGCACACAAGGCTGCAGAAAGAGCACGGTTTTAAGACTTCTCTGCCCCTGACTTCCTTGAGTCTCAGGGTTTTCATCTTTAAAATGAACATCAGGCCTGGCCGATGTGGCTCAGTGGTTGAGCACTGACCTATGTATGAACCAGGAGGTCATGTTTTGATTCCTGGTCAGGGCACATGCCCAGTAGGGGGCATGAGAGAGGCAGCTGATCAATGATTCTCTCTGATCATTGATGTTTCTCTCTCTCTCTCTCTCTCCTTTCCTCTCTGGAATCAATAAGAATATATCTTTTTAAGAAATGAAATGTGGGGATCAGAAGAAACTTCAGTTTCTCCCTCTCCTGCCATTCTTGTGTATTTATCCGTCAATAAAGTCCTATGGTAACGAAGCCAATAGACGTGAGAGAACGGGGCAGTGTTTAGTGCCTAGTTTACCATCTTTCCATTCCGTTTCTCTTTCTCTGAAGGCAAGCCCTGACACGGGACTTCTTCCTGCTGCCCGCCCAGCCCATGATCTCGGTGAAGTGCTCCCCTTTTCACTTTAAGTCACGCTGTGTGCTGATGGGAGACGCAGCTCACGCCATTGTGCCCTTTTTTGGGCAAGGAATGAACGCAGTAAGTTCTCTGCCGTCCCCCCGCCCACACACACACACACACCTTCCCCAGGTAATAATATCTTAAATAAAACCAAACATGCCCTAGTGGGTTTGGCTCAGGGGACAGAGCATCGGCCCTCAGACTGAAGGGTCCCGGGTTCGATTCTAGTCAAGAGCACATACCTTGGTTGCAGGCTCCAACCCTGGCCCTGGTTGGGAGGCAATCAGTCCAAGTGTCTCTCTCACTTCGATGTTTCTCCCTCTCCCTTCCACTCTCTCTAAATATCAATGAAAAAATATCCTTCAGTAAGGATTAACAACAACAGCAAAAAAAAAACCCCAGAAAAAATAAAACGTAACTAACACTATCCTCACAGAGTCTCTGAGAACACAATCAATGCAACCATCATACCAGCTGTTTAACTAGATTCATCAGTAACTATAGGCAAGTCTTGAATTACTTGATCCAGCAATTTAATGTAGAAAAAGAAGCATGAAGCCTAAGATAGTTATCGGTGCACTTAGAAAATGTGTTGGTAGCTTAACATTTGGAGACTTGACTACCAGCAATACAAAACTTCGTTTTTAAAATTTTTTTTCTAGATATCATGCATAAGAATATAAATGTTAGGTGCAAAGAAAGAAAAGATCTCAAATGATCTTTTTTTCCTTCACTTTTTTCCCCCCAAAGGAATGGAAACCACAATCGATGGGGTTGAATAAAACTGTGAAACAGATTAGGTGTTGAATACTATTGCTTTCAGGGAAATGTTATCATTCTGGCTAGAAAAATATTTCAGAAAAGAAATAGTGTTCAAATATCATGTGTGTATTTGATAACTAATAGCTTTCTAATCATAGTCTTTTATTGTTTTGGTTACTGGGATACATTCCAAGTATAAATAGGTGGTGAATCCAATTTCTACAAAGCAGTGGTAAACATTTTGTTTTATGAAAACCTAAGAACACACCAATTTTAGTGGATAAGTACTCAAGGCTCTGGCATCAAAAGGCGTGGGTTCAAATCCTCACTCTACAATTACACTTTGCACAGCTAACTTATCTTTATTTCCTTATCTGTAAAATTGGGATTGCATTAGTAACTACCTTATAGAGATCCTTGGGAAGCAAATGAATTAAGAGTTTAAAAGTGTTATTATCTCAGCCATAGAGGGTTTCTGTCACATTGAAATAAACAGTCTATATAAATGGCAAGTCAATTTATTTGTTTCAGATGTAATTTCTATATTTGATGTGAAAACTTATCTTTTAACTTTTACATATTTTAGATCGCCTCTAAAACTGTAGTTTGAATTTTTAGAAAGCGGGAAATATAGCTTTTGATTTTCTTCTTTCCCACTGTAGTTAGCATAGCACCTTCCTAATTTTGTGGAGTTCTTCATATTGGAAATTCGCTGTGCTCTTGGCTTATAGGAACTAAATTTATATGAGAGTTCTATCCTGTCATTAAATGTGAATCTTAAAGACCTGGAGAGTTCCAATATAATTCTAATACTCATGGAAGGTTCATATAATGCTGGGCGTGGCTCTTCAGTGTTGTGTGCTGGTTGAGGGTAAACATCCTATGACCTGCCCATGGGAGGTCTGTTCAAAATTGCTAAGAAGCGTTGGTGATTTCCAGTTCATTTTCCCCCGTTTGTTTCTTATTTTAGGGGTTTGAAGACTGCCTGGTATTTGATGAGTTAATGGAGAAGTTCAATAATGACCTCAGTAAGTACAATTTCTCAGGTGGACGCGGACTAGCCCTGCTGATTGACGGTGGGCCTAGTTCTCATCCTGCCTGACCCAAACCCCCTCTGCCCAGTTCCTGTTCAGGATAAACGTTTCTGCTCATAGATCCTGCCACTCTCGTTGACCGTATCAGACAAGGAGCAGCCAGAGGGGAAACCTAGTTTGCTTTAAGATAAAGTTTTGAGACCAAAATTTGGTGGCGTATGCTCCTTTCTCTCCCGTTCAACCTGCGGTACCACCCTGCCTGCGCCCCCGACAGCGGCCCTCAGAAACACTGTCAGCAGCTCCGGGGTTTTCTCACTTTTTGCCCCATCAAAGGTTTCAATCTGATACTTCATTTGCCTTTTGATTAAAACTGATTCCACCAACATGCCAATTTTACAAGTATGAAAGTTTAAACATTTTATACACAATTCTAAAATGAAATGTACATAATTTTTATCTGTAAAAGAAATCGCCAACAGTCGCCTCTCTGAAATCAATACAAGTATATTAAAAAATAAAAGGTTAGAGAGAATAAAAGGTCAGAGAATAATTTTATCTATGCAGAGTCCAGCTCATTTTTATAGACTGTCTCAAAAACGATGTATTCTTTAATTTGGCTTCTAGGTATGTGTCTTCCTGAATTCTCAAGATTTAGAATTCCAGATGACCATGCGGTTTCAGACCTGTCCATGTACAATTACGTGGAGGTGAGTGAGAGGGTTTGGCTCTATTCTATGAGGTCATTCGCTGACACTCTAACAAACTTTTATTAAAAATTCACGGATGAAGAAAATAGGACCAGAGGTATGGATGCATGGGACAGAATAACAGATCTCAGTGGGGTGTGGGGTGGGAGGGGACAGGAAGAGATTAATCAAAGAACATATATGCATAACCCATGGACACAGACAATAGTATGGGGAAGGCCTGGGGTGGGGCAGGGGTTGGGTGGAAGGGGGCAAAAAGGGAAAATATGGGAGACATCTGTAATACTGTAAACAAAAAAAAAGAATAGGTAACAAAAGAATACACACACACACAGCTTTCCTTACACATCGGTGGTTTGTGACTATGTAGACGGTGATAATCATCCCTACACCTCATCTCCATCTACGCTTCAGTGACATTTAGGAGGCAACGAAGACGATAAAATACCAAATGCCAGTTCAAACTCGGATCATTCACAAACTCAAACCTTAGACGTTTACTAGAGTTAGTAACATGCTATTTTAATGAACATAGAACTTTGATATGTGTTAATATGTCTGAAAAATCTAAGAAATCGCCTTTCCACTCTTCACCTTATAATCTCCACCCTTAGGGTAGCATTGAATATTGAATACCCTTGGGGCTATTATGCCCTTCAAAAAAAAAAAAAAGCAACACCAAAACAATTCATGGTCAGAAGATGAGTCATCTGAAGGAAAACGTAATTCCATTTTGAGTCAATCACATGAAAAGCTCACAACCATTTGTCGTGGTTCTAGTTTAAAAAGAATCCAATGAAAAAATTTACAAGACAAATGTAAAGAGAGAGTAGCTGTTTTTCCCTGGCTTCATAAGACAGAAAGTAGTCACGTGGCCTCCACCTTGAGCAGAGCGGTTTCATATGCAATGAGTCAAGTTCTACAACAATACCCAAAGGCTCATGAATATCTTCCCTGTGTCTTTCAAAACCAGACAGCTACAACCCAATATTTGTCCTGAATATAGAGTAGGTTTAATCTTATTACTTCCTACCATCAACAATATTCCAAACCAACCAGGAAGCAACAGGAATTAGTCAAATCACCTGGCTCCCAGATTACCCAACAGATGCAGTTGAACAAATTCCAGAGTTCCCATACTGACCCCCGAGCAAAACAGAGTTCTCTAACAGATTGGTGTCAATGTTCGACCTCTTTTTTTAAAAACTTCTTTATTGATTAAGTTATTACATATGTGTCCTTATCCCAATGCTCGACCTATTCAAGGTCATGTCCTCCCTGCACTGTTGAGAATGACTAAAAGGGGTTGGGAAACAAGAACTGATTTGACTACTTTGTGTCTGGCTTTGTGATGAAGAAGATGAAGAGTAATAAGTTGTAGGAAAGGAGTAAGGGTGCATGGTTCAAGGTATTCTTTAGAACTCTTGCGTTATTGTAGATGCGAGCACATGTCAACTCAAGATGGTTCATCTTCCATAAGAACGTGGAGCGATTTCTTCACGCGATCATGCCATCGACCTTCATCCCCCTCTACACCATGGTAAGGTCTGAATGTAAGACTCTGCCTCACTTTAAGCTTCTGTTCAGCCATTAAAGAATTACACAGCCCTACTTGGTGTGGCTCAGTGGATAGAGCATCGGTCTACGGACTGAAGGGTCCCAGATTTGATTCCGGTCAAGGGCACATGCCCAGGTTGCGGGCTCCATCCCCAGTGGGGGGTGTGCAGGAGACAGCCGATCAGTGAATCACTCTCATCGTTGATGGTTCTCTTTCACGCCCCCTCTCCCTTCGTCTCTGAAATCAATAACAATCTATTTAAAAACAAAAATACACAGAATGCTCTTTAAACTTTCTTACAGGTCACATTTTCCAGAATAAGGTACCATGAGGCGATGCTGCGCTGGCGTTGGCAAAAAAAGGTCGGGGACTCACGTTTTTGTTTGTTCTTAATCGGCTGTGTCCAGATGGGTAGTGTTTTGGTTCTGCATACTTCAGGCAAGCGCAGAAATGCTGTGATACATGAAATGTTTGCCTTCCAAATAAAGAAAAAGTGTCCCGGGTACATAGAAGGCAATGTGTCGAAAGTACAAAGGTGAGAGAGAGAGAGAGAGAGAGAGAGAGAGAGAATGCGAGCTTTGGAAGGGAAGATATTAAAAAACAAAAAAAGAATTGGTGCTAACTCTACACTTTTGACTATTTTAGCGAAGTGACTTTTGACTTTTTTTAAGCAATTGACTTCTGCTTCATGTAATACTCTTGGGGATTTCATTTGTAAAATTGGACAAAAATTAATCACCTATAAAACATAAGCTAAGTCCAATGCATGGCTATGCCACACTCATTTTGGGCAATGGACCTAGAGAAGCCAATAAATGGACATTCAGATTCCACATCTTCCACTTTGGAAATCTCACAACTTCATTCACCCAACAAATGGTTTTGTTTAGTGTAGAGACTGAGCTGGGCCTGGTGGCAAACAAGAACTAGCCCCTGCCCTTCACAGAGCTCAGAGACGAGTGGGGGAAATGTCGTGGAAAGACATAAACTGCCCCTGGAGAGAATGGGGGCGGGCCCAGGCGCCTGGAAGCTGAAGACCCTCTCCCCCCACATGGCCCTAGTGGGAATGGCAAGGATTTCAGGGGAGCTGGAAGGTAGCAAATCTATGTGCAAGTGGCTAGAGGAGGAGCCGGAATGGTAAGCAGTCTTCAAAATCTTTTTTTGAATGTGTAAGGTGTAATCCTATATAATAAAAGGGTAACATGCAAATTGACCCTAACGGCGGAAAGACCAGTCGCTATGACGTGCACTGACCACCAGGGGGCAGATGCTCAATGCAGGAGCTGCCCCCTGGTGGTCAGTGCAGTGGTGGGAACCTGTCCCGCCTCCTTGGCAGCGCTAAGGCTGTCCCAGGCTGCCAGAGGGATGTCTCACTGCCAGCTTAGGCCCAATCCTCCCGGGGAGCAGGCCTAAGCTGGCAGGTGGACATCCCCCGAGGGACTGCAAGAGGGCACAGGCTGGGCTGAGGGACCCCCCTGAGTGCACTAATTTTCGTGCACCGGGCCTCTAGTTGACATATAACATTACATTGATTTCAAGTGTACATGATTCAATGTTTGTATATACTGCAACGTGATCACCACGCTCTTCTCACGGACACTGTGCAGGGGCTGAGCTGTGAGTCTGAATCTCTCTCATCATTGATGTTTCCCTCTCCCCTCCTGTCTGAAATCTATAAAAATATATTTTAAAAAAAGATTTGAATCTCTGGACGAATAACATGAGAATTCTTGCTGTGTTTACAGGTGATAAACAAAGGGTTCTTTCTCTTCGGAACACTGATAGCCATCGGCAGTACCTACTTCCTTATACGCTCCATGGCCCCGAGGCCCCTGGACTACTTGAGAAGACCATGGGACTGGGTCACTAACCTCCAGAACACAGGACACGTTTCCCTGAAAACTCCCTGGAGTCACTAGAACAAATCTCCACTGTCATCAGCAGGTGACAGAAAGGTCCTGAAGTAGCAAACACACTTGATTTCTCTGTAACCAAATCTCAGGATCAAAGCCATGGCTCCCATCATCATATTTAAGTCCCTCATGGAAGATGTTTGTCGGCTTAGAATTAAATCCAATGTGGAATTTCCGGGTGTTCACTGAGAATGTTTTTAAGGCCACCACTTCAAGTTGCCATGAGTAGCTTCGCACAACACTACGCTCACGTCATGTCCTTCTAAATATAAAGGTGAACTGATACCTCTTTCACTTCTCGAAGAGGAAGGCTGTGGGGTGTCTAGGAAGACACTGACCACACTTTCTTTCAAGGGCAGAATAGAGGATTTAGTCAACACCTGGGACTAAAGAGCACCATTTGCCTAACATGGTAAGGGCACTTTTCATCGCTTAGATGCAACTGACCTAAGCACAGGGCTCAGACGCACTTGAAACTAGAACTATAAATGAGGAATTTAGGGGCTTGCTAGTGGATTTGTGGCCTCATCACAATGAATTGATATTCTTTTCCAGTCTTCAAAGGTCAGTATTACCTTCTGAAGACCAGCAAAGTCTACGGATGCCATGCCGAGTGAAGGATGGGAAGGGTTGTGTTTATAAATTAAATTAAATATCTGCATGTACAAGAGGAAACCAAGGGAGATGGTATTCGATAAACACGAAGCCATATTTTATTCCATTTCAGACTTTTAGAAGCAATGTACTAACTTATTTTTGAACTGCATGCTGCGGCAGAACCAGAATAAACTGACTTAAAAAAATTGTTTTAAGTTTATCCAAAACAAATTTATGTATTTCAGAGAGGAAGGGAGAGGGAGATAGAGGTAGAAACATTGGTGATGGGAGAGAATTATTGACTAGCTGCCTCCTGCACGCCTCCCACTGGGGATCGAGCCCGCAACCCGGGAGGCTAAGTTCTGACCCAGGACCTGCCTCTGAGCCCAGCCCTTAATCTCTAGGAGCCTTAGTCCCTTCATCTTTAATATAGTCCATTGACCTATGTCAGTGATGGTGAACCTTTTGAGCTCGTCGTGTCAGCATTTTGAAAAACCCTAACTTAACTCTGGTGCTGTGTCACATATAGAAATTTTTTGATATTTGCAACCATAGTAAAACAAAGACTTATATTTTTGATATTTATTTTATATATTTAAATGCCATTTAACAAAGAAAAATCAACCAAAAAAATGAGTTCGCGTGTCAGAGGTGTCATAGGTTCGCCATCACTGACCTATGTAGTCTTGTAGAACCTTTAATGGTGTTTAATCTTTTCTAATTTACTTAAAGTATAAAATAGATTATTTTACCTAGATCGTCAAATCGCTAAAAGACAGCCTGAGAGAATCATGATAAATTGGGACTATTTCTCCAAGATTCTGGAAACTCTTTTATTCAGATTATAATCCTCGGATTCTCAGAGCAGGCAGCAAACATGTGATGTGCAGAGTTCTGCACGGCTAAGCCCACAGCTGCTCTTGAATGAGAACTGATTTCCCAAAGGAACTCTTGCCGGAAACTGCTGTGACTTCCAATTCACAGCTAATGACTGTGAAGTGGGGTTTGATGAGGAATCTGTGATTGGTTTCATCAGGGGCTTGGCTGCCGGTAAGAGCACTTGGTGAAACGTAAGTGGTCCCAGTCCGTTAAAACCAGCGTATCTCACCCGGCCGGCGTGGCTCAGTGGTTGAGCGTCGACCTATGAACCAGGAGGTCACAGTTCAATTCCAGGGCAGGGCAATGCCCGGGTTGCAGGCTCGATGCCCAGTGTGGGGCCTGCAGGAGGCAGCTGATCAGTGATTCTCTCTCATCACTGGTGTTTCTCTCTCTCTCTCTCCCTCTCCCTTACTCTTTGAAATCAATAAAAATATATTTAAAAACAAAAATAAATAAAATTAGCATATCTGCTCCTAGTTTGTCCCAGTAGAGGTATTAAGGAATAAGGGCTTACATTTTAAAGTTCTTTGACAAAGTTCCTCAGATAAAATGCTCTTTAGAAGTTCCTCCTATTATTATTATACATGTGTTATTAAGGTGAGGGAAAATATTCCCGTACATCAAAAATATGCTCTTAAATAAACTGGTTATTTCTGACTATACTAAGCTCATTATGCTACAAAAATACACATGCTTTAAATACTGATTTTAAAAAAGGTACCTGGTATACTGTTGAAACTTAGTATGTAAGTTTAAACTGGGAAATTTATTGCAGTTCAACAAACTTTAAGGGTTCCTTTTATTTCTAGCATTATTATGAAAATTAAGGAAGAATTTCCAAATAAATTAGAGCATGTGCTTATAGTACTTAAAAATATATCTGAACTAACATATCTAAATTATTGATACTATCTAAAGTTATATTTAAGAAACTAGTGCTTATTAAAATCATGTATTCATATGGACAGAGAATAGAAAGTAACATGAATAATTAAAACATTTGATTTTTTTTGTTTTTGTTTTTTTAGAGTAGAGGGACCAGACACGTAGATACAAAAGATAATTTCTCTTGGAATTTTTTCTTCTCCCTTGAGTTTGTGGAATCTAAAAATCTTCTAATCACATAAACAATCATCACCGAAACACATACACTTGGCACCTTTTCTCACACGTAATTTTCCCGAACATTACACAGATCACGACTCCAACAAGGATAGCGACCAAGGGTCTATTGCAGCGGTTCTCAACCTGTGGGTCGCGACCCCTTTGGCGGTCGAACAACCCTTTCACAGGGGTCGCCTAAGACCATCCTGCATATCAGATATTTACATGACGATTCATAACAGTAGCAACATTAAAGTTATGAAGTAGCAACGAAAATAATTTTATGGTTGGGTCACAACATGAGGAACTGTATTTAAAGGGCCAGAAGGTTAAGAACCACAGCTTTAATGGGAAAGAACCTCACCAGTAATATACCAAAGACACAGACTGGCAAGTTGATCTGGAAGCTTCCTAGGCGGTCACTACTGGAAAATAGGATTCAAAATCCAAGTCCTGCTTTTCTAGGTTATTCTTGGGCACACTGAACCCCTAGAGATGAACTTGAACCCACAGAAAACCCAAGCTACCAGACAGGCCCGCTTCCCACAGTCACCACTTCCCCTTCCTTTGCCCTTGGTTTCTCACTCCAGAAACGGTCGCTGGTCACCTAGCACTCGCACAGACTGTTCTGCTGTGGGTGAGAAAAGGAGACCGGGTCTCTGCCCTGAGGAATCAACTCACTGCTTGGTGAGGGTGACAAGCACACGGACTGCTTCCATGAGGGATTCATGCCACGGGGGAGGGGAGGAGGGAGGGCTACGGGAACACACAGGATGGGTGACCAGTTCAGACCATCAGGGGATCCTGAGCTTCGCCTTCTGAGGTGAGTCGCAGGAAAGACAGGAGAATGTTCCAGGGAAAAGAAGAGCATTAAGGCAAAGGATGCGTGGTGGCAAGATCTAGGAACAAGAAACATTGCAGCCCTGACTGGTTTGGCTCAGTGGATAGAGCGCCGGCCTGCGGACTGAAGGGTCCCAGGTTCGATTCAGGTCAAGGGCATGTACCTCGGTTGCAGGCACATCCCCAGTAGGGAGTGTGCAGGAGGCAGCTGATGGATGTTTCTAACTCTCTATCCCTCTCCCTTTCTCGCTATAAAAAATCAATAAAATATATTTTTTTAAAAAAAGATTGCAGCTGGCTGAACCCTCAAGTGGCAAGAAAGTGGGCGTGTCAGGAAAGGATGCTGGCGAGGCGGACAAGGGATGGCCATGCGGGCCCTGGCAGTCACACTCAGGGACCTTGTTTTCAATCATGAAGGCAATGGGACGGCTACAGGAGTTTAAGCGAGGCAGTGACATGAGAATATTTATATTTGGGGATGATTACTCTGGTGGCAGCGTGAAGAAAATGGACCGGAGGAAAACAAGAATCAAGGAAGGAAAATGAAGGTCCTTAGGAATTGTGTCTGTGGCAGGAGGTGAGGGGGGAAACGATACATGGAAACATCTTTGAGGTTGAAGAGATAAAGACTGATAATTGGATGGGGGGGGTGGAATAAGGATGAAGAACAGTGAGATTACTCTCCAATGGCTGGGGAGCTGGGAATGACCAATCACAGCAGGGCCTGGAGGCAGCTGCGGAGACACATCTGTTGCCTCAGGCAGCACCAGAGGCCACAGGGAAGCAGGCGGTGCCTCTAGACCAGCGGTTCTCAACCTTCCTAATGCCGAGACCCTTTAATACAGCTCCTCATGTTGTGGTGACCCCCAATTTCATTGTTACAAATTGAACATCATTAAAGCATAGTGATTAATGACAAAAACAATATGTAATTATATGTGTTTTCCGATGGTCTTAGG
>NW_005371304.1:127094-135257 GCF_000412655.1 Myotis brandtii
AAAAAAGGGGAAGAATGAGAAGTATAAATTGGTAGCTGCAGACCAGTGACGGAGATGTAGATTACAGCATGGGGAAACTGAATCAGGATATTGTGATAACTGTGTATGGGGCCAGCTGGGTACTTAAAAAAAGACATGATTGTCTAACCACTATGCTGTACATCTGAAACGAACACAGAATCATGTTGAGTGTGAACTGTAGCTGAACATTTATTTTTTAAAATTATTTGAAGAAAACGAAAGCTTGCGTTCTATCACCATCTGCTGGGAAGCAGAAGAAAAACATCTCATCAAACGGCTGAATTATTAAAACCGAAACAGGACCTAAAGAGGAAGAGTGCTCACTACTTCAAAGGCGCCAGCAAAGGAACAGCCCATCAAGCACTAGGAACAACCAAGGTAACATGGTAACACGGAAAGGAAGCGACGATGCTCCAGAAACCAAGTTCAAAGTCACGGAAGGCTGTGATCTAAAGGATAGAAGAGTTCAAAAGAGCAGTCAGAAGAAAATCAATGAGAGACAAGAAAACACAAAAAGGCAGTGCTGTCTGGTCTGCTTCCCACATCCCTGGGTTGGGTTTGGGCCAGACGGGGGATGGGAGATGGTTCTGGAAGGTCTCAGAGGGCTAAGGGGTTCTGGCTGTGCCCTCGCGGAGCAGCACTTACAGTTACTAAACAAGGAGAGGGTGGCAGTTGAAGCTATAACCCTGGTGTCTGGGAGGATGAATCCAAGGGGAGCAGGAATGTAATACCTTTGTTCTTTTAATTATGGGGGTGAATAGAGGAACAAATAAGTCTCAAGCAGAAATGGGGTGCTCAAGGCCTTTAGTTATGACCTACAAAAAAATTTGGCACAGGCCAGCCAGCGTGGCCCAATAGTTGAGCATCAACCTAAGAACTAGGTGGTCAGGGTTCAATTCCCTGGTCGGGGCACATGCCCGGGTTGTGGGCTCCATCTCCAGTGTGGGGCGTGCAGGAGGCAGCCGATCCATGGTTCTCTCACCATTGATGTTTCTCTCTCTCTCCCTTCCCCTTTGAAACCAATAAAAATGTTTTTTAAAACTTTTGGCATAAACCCACTGCACGAATGTCCCCAAGAATGCCTAGTTCTTTAAAACTATAAATCCCCTTTGAAACCAATAAAAATATATTTTTTAAAACTTTTGGCATAAACCCACTGCACCAATGTCCCCAAGAATGCCTAGTTCTTTAAAACTATAAAATCAATAAAAATGTATTTTTTAAAAAAACACTGCAAAATGCTTAAAGATGCATTTCCTTCAGAGTGAACTACAAACAGATATTTACAACAAGAGTTGTAAAACTTGACATCAACATTTTTGGAGATTATCCTTTGAATTTAATATTTAAATATATATATTTTTTCATCTAAAGGAGAATTTTAGAACTTTCCAAGGAATCAATATTATTTCTCACCAAATCAGTATACCATAATCTTTTATTTTTCATAGCACACATCAGTATTTTACAGAAAATAAAGACCTCTTAATGTTAAATTCCAATTAATCATGTTTTCTTCTGATCCTCAATGTACATGAATATAACCAGTAAATATAACTTATATTCTAACACTTTGAGTCTCATTTAAACATTTTCCCATACAATTTTACATATATAAATATTATTTAATGTCTACATAACAGTTTTTGATAGCAATAGCAATACACAAAATCTTATTTATACATTTCCCAATTATTGGGCTTTAAAAAAACTCAAATGAATGGAGTTACTAGAAATATCTTTATACAATTAATCTTTTACTTTTATTTTCCTGGATATATGCTTCTCAAAATGAGATCTATCAAAAGATATTGGTTATAGAGCTCTTATTATGTTTTTCTAAATAGTTCTTTTAAAATCTACTAATAGAATAATACTACTGGTATGTGGAACATGCAGTTGAAAACTTTTGCTACTAGCATGAACTAGTAGAAATTAGGTCAAAGTTGTTTCAATTTGCATTTTTCATACTAGGAAATCTGAATATCATCCTAAGAATTTATTTGTATTTTTTCATTTGTACCAATCCTTTCAATGAATTTGCCTGGTAGAGTAGAAAACCTTATGGATTTGCATCTCCCCTTTAAAAAATATTAAGCCCTTGATCCATATATATAATGCAAGTAGCTTTTTAAAAACCCATCTCGTCTTGCTCTTCTATTTAGTACATTTTTCATTTTTCTTTTGGCTGGATTTAAACTTTAGGATCCACCCAATAATATCACTTTGCTATATTCAAAAACCGTATACTACCAATTTATGACTTCTCTACGTTCAGTAAGGTATAAATGACTTCATCTTTCTTGTTTCATTTTCCACACATAGAACAGCAACAAAAGACTACTCAGACCATCGTCTGGCTTAGTACATCTGTTTTCTCATGACATGGTGTTCAGATCAAAAAGTACACGATTAAAACGCATTCTTTTGTTAAAACTTAGCCAAATTCTGTCTCAATGAGGTCCGCAGCTCTAAGCTATCTTTATTTTTACTCCCAATCTTCCCATTTCTCCAATTCGGTAATGAGTAGAGACCAATTTCTGTCTCCTTTCCTTCACCAGCAACAATAGACTGACTTTCAGGGGCATTTTCCCTCCTCCTCCGGAATCCGCATTCTTCTACGTTAACGTTCATGGAAGGATTTCGAAATCACGAAAGCCTGGATCCCAATGCTGGCTCTTCCACCTACCAGACTCGGAGAAAAGGATGAATCATATTGTATTTGTTCCCGTCTTGTTTTTTTACTTCAAAATAAGATATGTGCAGTGTGCATAGGAATTTGAGAAGGCTGGGCAAGGGAACCCCGGGTTCAAACGGACTCACTTGGTTCCTCCTTGGGGATTTGAAAACAGTCCTTCCGAAGCATCTGGTGCCTGGAGCCATTTGTTTTTTCTTTTTGCCTGAGTTACTGGTTGGAAACTCGTCTTTTCGGTGCCAGGGCTCTGCAGACATTTTCTGAAATATTTAATCAGAACGCATCTTCTCCCCTACATTTTCTCTGACGGAACCTCCCAAGAATGAGCTCTTCAACAAGTAACTGGACTTTCTGGCACTTGTTCTAATGTTAGAAGATTGTGGTGGTGATGTTGCCTTCTGGGTTACAAGGGTGGCTTAGGAGAATTCAACAGTGAGACATTTGTAAACATCAGACCTTCACAAATAAAGGATCATGCAAAGCTAGTCTTTTAATTAGACAAATGAATTTTATATTGGCACTTGCATTAGTTGCTAATGCTACCATAAATATGTTTATATTATATACAAAACACCCACATAATTTACTGTGTGTGTGTTTTACTCAGAGGTGGTAGCAACTATCTTAGCTGCAAAGTAAAATACCCTTTAGACACTGTCATTGTAGACAAGAATAAAATCTGAAAGTCATTAGCAGATACAATATAACCCTCCTTTAAGCACAGTTGCTAATATGGAACCCTCACCTATACGCCCAATACTAAAATAAAGCTAACCGTTTAAGATTCTGGATCACAGAGTACATTCTGAAACAAACAAGAAATAGTCCAATAACTAATGAATCAGTTACTGACAGGTTAACAGACACCCAGTGACTAATGGCACTCATCACATAACCACTTCTAATTACTCAGGAAACTGTCCTTTAAATGAGAAGATCCGGATGCTAGGATGAAGGCCCAAAGTAGCATTTCCAGCCTCCTTTTCTTTTTTCCTAATTTTGAAGATGCTGTCCTGGGCTGTCTAGGTTTTGGCTTCCTTCGGAGGATTCTAGTTTGGCCACGATGAGAGTATTGGTCCCAGGAGCCTCTGGTTGCTTGTCATCCCCATCGAAGATAATGTCTTCTGGATTGGGCGGTGGGGGGCAGAAGTCTTCTCCTGGGAAGATCTGCTGAAAAAGGGTTTCAGCGAGCTTGACTGCATGCTCGTTTCCTAGTCCACAGTCAGGCCCAGAGCAGACATACACGTTGGAAGGTAAGCCATGGTAAGAGCTTCTGCTGACCCCTGAGGAATCCCTCATGTTAAAATAAAGAGCCCACAAGAGCCGTGGCTTCGGAGGGTCTCCCTCGTCTATTTCTGTCTCCGCGTAGGGGGTGAATAACTTCTGCACCACTGGTTCTAAGTCTTCTCTTGCTGTGCTAGCGGAGGAGCAGGTCAGATGCACCAGGTAGGTGTCTTTCATGCACGTCATGGTTGAAGAACATAACTCAGCGACCCGAACGGCACGCGCGCCTGGTTCCGCTGGAGGGACCGTCAACATGGAGATCTGCTGGTCGGAATCTGCCTTGAGCACGGACTGGTCTGTGATGAGCACCGCCCTGGAGATCTGCTCATACTGCACGCCTGCGCAGGTGTCCTCGGAAAGGTAGCTGTCCTCCACTATGAAATACTTCGCACGGATCCTCTGGCCAAAATGATCTATCACTGCTTCACACCTTCCAGATTCCTTGTCAACCACGAGGCACTGCACTCTGTGGCGAAGACAATAGATTCCACCAAAAACAGCACACATCCTGCAGAAACACTGGGGAATTTCCCCTTGGCCGTACAAGGGGAATAAGAAGGGAGTGTTGCCGTACCGGCCAAGACACTGAAGGAAGTGCTTTGTTGCTTTAAGGCCGTCGACTGTCAAGCAGGATGGCTCTGTCATTGCGATCGAGTGTAGTATAAAGTGCTGGAGGTTGGGGGTTAGCTTTTGAGTCTTTAAGTACTCGGAAAAGGGGCGCTGTGTGAAATCCTGGTATTCCCCAGGATGCTGTTCATAGTCTAAGCAAAATGTCAGAAACTTCATCAGCATCCTCTTTTCTACCATGGTGAGCTCTTTGCTGTTAAAGACATCTGCTCGGGAACAAGGCACCTGTTCTACTTTCCCCTCTCGAAATGCGAGAATCCTGGTGACATTTTTAAATTCAGCGTAGCGACTAACATTGGATTTGATCAAGAGATCGATCAGTGAGCCTTGAGAATACAGCAGCTTTGAGACCAAGTCGATATTAAACCTCCTGCCTTCTTTAACTATCTGAGAGTAAGTAATCCTATTTCTCTTTGGTTGACCCGTGTTGTCTTCTACCACAGGTTTATTTTCATCCTTAGCTCCGTCTGAAACTGTGTGTATACAAGTTTTCTCTCCACAATCCGTTTCTTTCACCTGAGTTTCCTCTCTATCGGCTACTTCTGGTAAAATTTCTCCATCGTGTTGTGGAGTGTCTTTGGCAGGCATTTCGGGGCTAGTACTGTCTGAGTGTGTTTCTTTGGACAGGCATGCAGAATCCAGAGGTTTGGTGAGGGTACTAGATGTTACCAAGGAAGGATTTTTCTGCAAAGCATCAATCTCTTCAGCACTGTCACCCGTGTCCTCGCTGGCGTAACAGAACACTTCTACGTGTTGGATGGTGTCATCCTTCCGACGCAGAGCGATGGCTTCTTCTGTGTCCTGGATCAGGTTTTGCCAGGCACCAGCGCTTCTGTCCCCAGCCTCACTGTCTTGCTCACACTCCTTCAACCAGGAGAGCAATCCCGAAAAGGTGAAACTAGCCCAGTTTCCTCCATAGTAACTTCTCGAATCAACATGTAGCACTCTCTGCCCGCTTCTTGAACATGCAGCCGCAAGGATGGATTCAGGCAAACCTGTCCCTATGATAATTACATCAAACTCTGTAGGGAGACTGTCCGCCATCCTGGGAGATAAAGTGGTGACAAGTGCCAATGAAGGAAAGGAGTATGAATCCAGGCGAGGGCTCAGATGAGGTGTGAATGGGCTGTGATAAAATCTCTCCTGGTGAAGTCCCAGGTCATCTCAGAAGGATCCAGGTCGCAGGTCCTAGATGTCTGTTACCCTTTTTAATTTTTTTTTCTAGGTCAGTAGCATAAAAACATGATAAAGTATATCTAATCGCATCTGAGAGTACTAACACGGACGTGTGGCTTTCATTTCTGCATTTCATCTTAGCAGTACGCGTCAAAGTGCATCACATGCATTTGTGACTGGAACTCTTCTGTGCAAGAAAATTCGAGAAATACAAGTGTAAACAATATTAAGAGGAAAGTAATTTCATGCAACAGTAATTACAATCCAGCAGAGTCTGACTTGTTATTAGGACACAAGCCTCTACTAAAGCAAGTCATTAAATGCTTTCTCACATATTCTCTAATTTCTTGGAAATGAACAATAGATATATATCCCCCCAAATCAGAAAATTCAATAATGAAGAATGGGTCTAATAATGTCCCATAAAATAAAGAATGAACAGAATACAATTCTATAACTCCTGTTTTTAAGACAACTAGTATTTGAGTGAAACTATATATGGCTGTGAGCTTAGACTGTAAGAAATGTGTGCTCTACTGTGTTTATGGAAACAGACCGGGTAAGATGAGCACATTGCCACAAGGAATATTCCCAGGCCCAATACAGTGTGTGGGTGATTCTAGGACAGCTGGACAGGGACTTTTCCATACCCACCCACCCTCAAAGTCTCATGGTGGAAACGAGTCTATTTCAACCAAATCAACCAGATTGTTATAAAAGCATTGATTCAGTAAAACACCTGGCATTCTAAAATATTTAAGTGCAAAAAGAATAAGTCTACTGAAGGGAAAATGTATTTATAACAAATCTTTACATGAATGTACATATGCATGTGTGTTTTTTTAGGAATAAGTTAAGAAGGAAAATTCCTGGGTGCATATGTTAAAATATATGAACATAAATAACACTTCTAACATTAGAATAGGTGCATTTTAAAGTGCCAAGATTCAATGGTGAAAGGACAGCTTTTTCAATAAATGGTGCTGGGAAAACTGGATATCCACATGCATATATATAAAAATTAATTCAAAGTAGATCAAACCTATGCTACAAACAGCGGATCTGTCTTTATCCAAGTATACCAATATTTTCCTGGAGTAGTAACCTCTATAAAATTTCTAAGACAAAGAATTTATACATTTTTAATTGAGCTAAGCAATGTAAAGTCTCCCGCCAAAACCCCCCACAAAACTCCTCATATTGTATTCTTACTAACAGAGCTAGAGAGAGCCTGTATTTTCCCTCATCTTTGCCAGAATAGTTTTCCCCAGCCGGCGTTATGTCTACAGCAGTGCGTGAATACTGTTTCAGCCAAAGGCATGAAGGCAGAACCGTGATGGATGTGGCCGTGGTCAGTGGTGGACAGGGAAGGAGAAACAGGACTGTCTCGCAGCTGCCAGCGAGGGAGAACCTGCAGACCAGTGTCCTAAGGGCACTCCCTGGACCTGGCTGTGCACAGCACCCCGGCCCCGCCCCCACACCACTCACCTGGATCTGATTCACGGGAGCAGCTGCCGGCTTCCCCCAAGTGGACGACGTGCTGTTGCCCATCCTACGAGGAATTGTTAAAGGGGCCGGTTCATCAGACAGTAAAGGCAATGCTGCAGGTGAGATTCACTCCAACAACAGCCCTCCAAGCGCCCTCGAGTCACGCCCCGGGCGTGGAGCGCCCACTGCGAGCTGAGCAGGCCAAAGGCGAAATGCCCCAGGGATCCATGGAGCTGGGAAAACACAGCTTCAGGGGCCTCGGTGACCAGCCAGCCACCTAGTTACCGGGTGACCAGCACCTTCTAGCTCCGCACAGAAAGCTCCAGGGCTCCCTGTCTTGCAAAACCGGTAAAAGCTACCGGAGGAAGCGGGTGGGAAGGGATCCCAGGCGGATGGAGGATGCACAGCGGCCGCACAGATGTGCCAGCGGGCGGGACGGCCAGGACCGCGGGGCGGGCCTCCACGCCAGCCCGGTAGCCAGTGGTTATGGGAAGCGGCGCAGGGCAAGCACTGTCCCCGGTGCAGCCCCGATCTCCGAGCCGCGGCCACTGAGCAGGAAGCGCCCCTCCCTCCCCGCAGCGCTAGCAAACAGACAAGCAGACGCACCAGCCAGTAACTCGGCCTGAGGGCGCCCCGTGCAGTGTCTGGGACATACTTAGACGGACAAATACTCCCTGTCGGTCTGAAAATGTGTCTGAAATCCCAACGCAACCACCGGGGGAGGGAATGTCCAAGCGGACGCGACTGCAGTGTTTTCCACCTGAGTTCCAGGACCCGCAGGCGCTCAGGGCCCCATCCTCTCCGCACCCTTTGGGGGCCCGGCTGGATGGGTTCGGGGCCCAGGTGGCGCCGCAGGGAAGAGGCGCCAGGTC
>NW_005371304.1:137866-145627 GCF_000412655.1 Myotis brandtii
ACCCTGGTGTCTGGGAGGATGAATCCAAGGGGAGCAGGAATGTAATACCTTTGTTCTTACTTTTAAGTATGGGGGTGAATAGAGGAACAAATAAACGTCTCAAGCAGAAATGGGGTGCTCAAGGCCTTTAGTTATGACCTATAAAACAATTTGGCACAGGCCAGCCAGCGTGGTTCAATAGTTGAGCATCGACCTATGAGCCAGGAGGTCAGGGTTCAATTCCCTGGTCGGGGCACAGGCCCGGGTTGTGGGCTCGATCCCCAGCGTGGGGCGTGCAGGAGGCAGCCGATCCATGGTTCTCTCACCATTGATGTTTCTCTCTCTCTCCCTTCCCCTTTGAAACCAATAAAAATGTTTTTTAAAACTTTTGGCATAAACCCACTGCACGAATGTCCCCAAGAATGCCTAGTTCTTTAAAACTATAAAATCAATAAAAATGTATTTTTTTAAAAAACACTGCAAAATGCTTAAAGATGCATTTCCTTCAGAGTGAACTACAAACAGATATTTACAACAAGAGTTGTAAAACTTGACATCAACATTTTTGGAGATTATCCTTTGAATTTAATATTTAAATATATATATTTTTTCATCTAAAGGAGAATTTTAGAACTTTCCAAGGAATCAATAATTTCTCACCAAATCAGTATACCATAATCTTTTATTTTTCATTGCACACTTCAGTATTTTACAGAAAATAAAGACCTCTTAATGTTAAATTCCAATTAATCATGTTTTCTTCTGATCCTCAATGTACATGAATATAACCAGTAAATATAACTTATATTCTAACACTTTGAGTCTCATTTAAACATTTTCCCATACAATTTTACATATATAAATATTATTTAATGTCTACATAACAGTTTTTGATAGCAATAGCAATACACAAAATCTTATTTATACATTTCCCAATTATTGGGCTTTAAAAAAACTCAAATGAATGGAGTTACTAGAAATATCTTTATACAATTAATCTTTTACTTTTATTTTCCTGGATATATGCTTCTCAAAATGAGATCTATCAAAAGATATTGGTTATAGAGCTCTTATTATGTTTTTCTAAATAGTTCTTTTAAAATCTACTAATAGAATAATACTACTGGTATGTGGAACATGCAGTTGAAAACTTTTGCTACTAGCATGAACTAGTAGAAATTAGGTCAAAGTTGTTTCAATTTGCATTTTTCATACTAGGAAATCTGAATATCATCCTAAGAATTTATTTGTATTTTTTCATTTGTACCAATCCTTTCAATGAATTTGCCTGGTAGAGTAGAAAACCTTATGGATTTGCATCTCCCCTTTAAAAAATATTAAGCCCTTGATCCATATATATAATGCAAGTAGCTTTTTAAAAACCCATCTCGTCTTGCTCTTCTATTTAGTACATTTTTCATTTTTCTTTTGGCTGGATTTAAACTTTAGGATCCACCCAATAATATCACTTTGCTATATTCAAAAACCGTATACTACCAATTTATGACTTCTCTACGTTCAGTAAGGTATAAATGACTTCATCTTTCTTGTTTCATTTTCCACACATAGAACAGCAACAAAAGACTACTCAGAGCATCGTCTGGCTTAGTACATCTGTTTTCTCATGACATGGTGTTCAGATCAAAAAGTACACGATTAAAACGCATTCTTTTGTTAAAACTTAGCCAAATTCTGTCTCAATGAGGTCCGCAGCTCTAAGCTATCTTTATTTTTACTCCCAATCTTCCCATTTCTCCAATTCGGTAATGAGTGGAGACCAATTTCTGTCTCCTTTCCTTCACCGGCAACAATAGACTGACTTTCAGGGGCATTTTCCCTCCTCCTCCGGAATCCGCATTCTTCTACGTTAACGTTCATGGAAGGATTTCGAAATCACGAAAGCCTGGATCCCAATGCTGGCTCTTCCACCTACCAGACTCGGAGAAAAGGATGAATCAAGTCTTGCTTTCTGCTTTGAAAATGCATTCAACATCTGCCTCTCAGGGTTGAGGAGCCGTAACGAGAGAGCACGGTAAGTGGCCAGCACATAGTCAAGGCTCATTTCCGGGACAGAAACTCTCATGATGGCCTCTCTCCCTATGGGAAGCTCATTCTCACTGAGGAATGCAAAGGGGACTGGAAGGGAGAGGTTTACCTCTTCTTACGGCTCCACAGCTGGACCGCATCACTGGACTAACAGCTTCACGACTCCTGGTGGGTCTGGGAAACTGTGTATTTCTATCCCCTACATAGATACCAGCCAAGAGGCAGAGCGATGATGAAGGTGGTTCTCTATTTGTGGGGTGGGACACAACCAAAGGGATGTGGGAAGTCCTGCTTAGATTCACTCCTGTCAGCTGCAGTTCATGCTGTGAATTACAGTGCTCGAGCCAACGAGGAGGAATGCTCACCCTCACTGAGAAGGCGGGGCAAGGGAACCCCAGGTTCAAATGGACTCACTTGGTTCTCCTTGGGGATTTGAAAACAGTCCTTCCGAAGTATCTGGTGCCTAGAGCCATTTGTTTTTTATTTTTGCCTGAGTTACTGGTTGGAAACTCTTCTTTTCGGTGCCAGGGCTCTGCAGACATTTTCTGAAATATTTAATCAGAACGCATCTTCTCCCCTACATTTTCTCTGACGGAACCTCCCAAGAATGAGCTCTTCAACAAGTAACTGGACTTTCTGGCACTTGTTCTAATGTTAGAAGATTGTGGTGGTGATGTTGCCTTCTGGGTTACAAGGGTGGCTTAGGAGAATTCAACAGTGAGACATTTGTAAACATCAGACCTTCACAAATAAAGGATCATGCAAAGCTAGTCTTTTAATTAGACAAATGAATTTTATATTGGCACTTGCATTAGTTGCTAATGCTACCATAAATATGTTTATATTATATACAAAACACCCACATAATTTACTGTGTGTGTGTTTTACTCAGAGGTGGTAGCAACTATCTTAGCTGCAAAGTAAAATACCCTTTAGACACTGTCATTGTAGACAAGAATAAAATCTGAAAGTCATTAGCAGATACAATATAACCCTCCTTTAAGCACAGTTGCTAATATGGAACCCTCACCTATACGCCCAATACTAAAATAAAGCTAACCGTTTAAGATTCTGGATCACAGAGTACATTCTGAAACAAACAAGAAATAGTCCAATAACTAATGAATCAGTTACTGACAGGTTAACAGACACCCAGTGACTAATGGCACTCATCACATAACCACTTCTAATTACTCAGGAAACTGTCCTTTAAATGAGAAGATCCGGATGCTAGGATGAAGGCCCAAAGTAGCATTTCCAGCCTCCTTTTCTTTTTTCCTAATTTTGAAGATGCTGTCCTGGGCTGTCTAGGTTTTGGCTTCCTTCGGAGGATTCTAGTTTGGCCACGATGAGAGTATTGGTCCCAGGAGCCTCTGGTTGCTTGTCATCCCCATCGAAGATAATGTCTTCTGGATTGGGCGGTGGGGGGCAGAAGTCTTCTCCTGGGAAGATCTGCTGAAAAAGGGTTTCAGCGAGCTTGACTGCATGCTCGTTTCCTAGTCCACAGTCAGGCCCAGAGCAGACATACACGTTGGAAGGTAAGCCATGGTAAGAGCTTCTGCTGACCCCTGAGGAATCCCTCATGTTAAAATAAAGAGCCCACAAGAGCCGTGGCTTCGGAGGGTCTCCCTCGTCTATTTCTGTCTCCGCGTAGGGGGTGAATAACTTCTGCACCACTGGTTCTAAGTCTTCTCTTGCTGTGCTAGCGGAGGAGCAGGTCAGATGCACCAGGTAGGTGTCTTTCATGCACGTCATGGTTGAAGAACATAACTCAGCGACCCGAACGGCACGCGCGCCTGGTTCCGCTGGAGGGACCGTCAACATGGAGATCTGCTGGTCGGAATCTGCCTTGAGCACGGACTGGTCTGTGATGAGCACCGCCCTGGAGATCTGCTCATACTGCACGCCTGCGCAGGTGTCCTCGGAAAGGTAGCTGTCCTCCACTATGAAATACTTCGCACGGATCCTCTGGCCAAAATGATCTATCACTGCTTCACACCTTCCAGATTCCTTGTCAACCACGAGGCACTGCACTCTGTGGCGAAGACAATAGATTCCACCAAAAACAGCACACATCCTGCAGAAACACTGGGGAATTTCCCCTTGGCCGTACAAGGGGAATAAGAAGGGAGTGTTGCCGTACCGGCCAAGACACTGAAGGAAGTGCTTTGTTGCTTTAAGGCCGTCGACTGTCAAGCAGGATGGCTCTGTCATTGCGATCGAGTGTAGTATAAAGTGCTGGAGGTTGGGGGTTAGCTTTTGAGTCTTTAAGTACTCGGAAAAGGGGCGCTGTGTGAAATCCTGGTATTCCCCAGGATGCTGTTCATAGTCTAAGCAAAATGTCAGAAACTTCATCAGCATCCTCTTTTCTACCATGGTGAGCTCTTTGCTGTTAAAGACATCTGCTCGGGAACAAGGCACCTGTTCTACTTTCCCCTCTCGAAATGCGAGAATCCTGGTGACATTTTTAAATTCAGCGTAGCGACTAACATTGGATTTGATCAAGAGATCGATCAGTGAGCCTTGAGAATACAGCAGCTTTGAGACCAAGTCGATATTAAACCTCCTGCCTTCTTTAACTATCTGAGAGTAAGTAATCCTATTTCTCTTTGGTTGACCCGTGTTGTCTTCTACCACAGGTTTATTTTCATCCTTAGCTCCGTCTGAAACTGTGTGTATACAAGTTTTCTCTCCACAATCCGTTTCTTTCACCTGAGTTTCCTCTCTATCGGCTACTTCTGGTAAAATTTCTCCATCGTGTTGTGGAGTGTCTTTGGCAGGCATTTCGGGGCTAGTACTGTCTGAGTGTGTTTCTTTGGACAGGCATGCAGAATCCAGAGGTTTGGTGAGGGTACTAGACGCTACCAAGGAAGGATTTTTCTGCAAAACATCAATCTCTTCAGCACTGTCACCCGTGTCCTCACTGGCGTAACAGAACACTTCTACGTGTTGGATGGTGTCATCCTTCCGACGCAGAGCGATGGCTTCTTCTGTGTCCTGGATCAGGTTTTGCCAGGCACCAGCGCTTCTGTCCCCAGCCTCACTGTCTTGCTCACACTCCTTCAACCAGGAGAGCAATCCCGAAAAGGTGAAACTAGCCCAGTTTCCTCCATAGTAACTTCTCGAATCAACATGTAGCACTCTCTGCCCGCTTCTTGAACATGCAGCCGCAAGGATGGATTCAGGCAAACCTGTCCCTATGATAATTACATCAAACTCTGTAGGGAGACTGTCCGCCATCCTGGGAGATAAAGTGGTGACAAGTGCCAATGAAGGAAAGGAGTATGAATCCAGGCGAGGGCTCAGATGAGGTGTGAATGGGCTGTGATAAAATCTCTCCTGGTGAAGTCCCAGGTCATCTCAGAAGGATCCAGGTCGCAGGTCCTAGATGTCTGTTACCCTTTTTAATTTTTTTTTCTAGGTCAGTAGCATAAAAACATGATAAAGTATATCTAATCACATCTGAGAGTACTAACACGGATGTGTGGCTTCATTTCTGCATTTCATCTTAGCAGTACGCGTCAAAGTGCATCACATGCATTTGTGACTGGAACTCTTCTGTGCAAGAAAATTCAAGAAATACAAGTGTAAACAATATTAAGAGGAAAGTAATTTCATGCAACAGTAATTACAATCCAGCAGAGTCTGACTTGTTATTAGGACACAAGCCTCTACTAAAGCAAGTCATTAAATGCTTTCTCACATATTCTCTAATTTCTTGGAAATGAACAATAGATATATATCCCCCCAAATCAGAAAATTCAATAATGAAGAATGGGTCTAATAATGTCCCACAAAATAAAGAATGAACAGAATACAATTCTATAACTCCTGTTTTTAAGACAACTAGTATTTGAGTGAAACTATATATGGCTGTGAGCTTAGACTGTAAGAAATGTGTGCTCTACTGTGTTTATGGAAACAGACCGGGTAAGATGAGCACATTGCCACAAGGAATATTCCCAGGCCCAATACAGTGTGTGGGTGATTCTAGGACAGCTGGACAGGGACTTTTCCATACCCACCCACCCTCAAAGTCTCATGGTGGAAACGAGTCTATTTCAACCAAATCAACCAGATTGTTATAAAAGCATTGATTCAGTAAAACACCTGGCATTCTAAAATATTTAAGTGCAAAAAGAATAAGTCTACTGAAGGGAAAATGTATTTATAACAAATCTTTACATGAATGTACATATGCATGTGTGTTTTTTTAGGAATAAGTTAAGAAGGAAAATTCCTGGGTGCATATGTTAAAATATATGAACATAAATAACACTTCTAACATTAGAATAGGTGCATTTTAAAGTGCCAAGATTCAATGGTGAAAGGACAGCTTTTTCAATAAATGGTGCTGGGAAAACTGGATATCCACATGCATATATATAAAAATTAATTCAAAGTAGATCAAACCTATGCTACAAACAGCGGATCTGTCTTTATCCAAGTATACCAATATTTTCCTGGAGTAGTAACCTCTATAAAATTTCTAAGACAAAGAATTTATACATTTTTAATTGAGCTAAGCAATGTAAAGTCTCCCGCCAAAACCCCCCACAAAACTCCTCATATTGTATTCTTACTAACAGAGCTAGAGAGAGCCTGTATTTTCCCTCATCTTTGCCAGAATAGTTTTCCCCAGCCGGCGTTATGTCTACAGCAGTGCGTGAATACTGTTTCAGCCAAAGGCATGAAGGCAGAACCGTGATGGATGTGGCCGTGGTCAGTGGTGGACAGGGAAGGAGAAACAGGACTGTCTCGCAGCTGCCAGCGAGGGAGAACATGCAGACCAGAGGGGTGTCCTAAGGGCACTCCCTGGACCTGGCTGTGCACAGCACCCCGGCCCCGCCCCCACACCACTCACCTGGATCTGATTCACGGGAGCAGCTGCCGGCTTCCCCCAAGTGGACGACGTGCTGTTGCCCATCCTACGAGGAATTGTTAAAGGGGCCGGTTCATCAGACAGTAAAGGCAATGCTGCAGGTGAGATTCACTCCAACAACAGCCCTCCAAGCGCCCTCGAGTCACGCCCCGGGCGTGGAGCGCCCACTGCGAGCTGAGCAGGCCAAAGGCGAAATGCCCCAGGGATCCATGGAGCTGGGAAAACACAGCTTCAGGGGCCTCGGTGACCAGCCAGCCACCTAGTTACCGGGTGACCAGCACCTTCTAGCTCCGCACAGAAAGCTCCAGGGCTCCCAGTCTTGCAAAACCGGTAAAAGCTACCGGAGGAAGCGGGTGGGAAGGGATCCCAGGCGGATGGAGGATGCACAGCGGCCGCACAGATGTGCCAGCGGGCGGGACGGCCAGGACCGCGGGGCGGGCCTCCACGCCAGCCCGGTAGCCAGTGGTTATGGGAAGCGGCGCAGGGCAAGCACTGTCCCCGGTGCAGCCCCGATCTCCGAGCCGCGGCCACTGAGCAGGAAGCGCCCCTCCCTCCCCGCAGCGCTAGCAAACAGACAAGCAGACGCACCAGCCAGTAACTCGGCCTGAGGGCGCCCCGTGCAGTGTCTGGGACATACTTAGACGGACAAATACTCCCTGTCGGTCTGAAAATGTGTCTGAAATCCCAACGCAACCACCGGGGGAGGGAATGTCCAAGCGGACGCGACTGCAGTGTTTTCCACCTGAGTTCCAGGACCCGCAGGCGCTCAGGGCCCCATCCTCTCCGCACCCTTTGGGGGCCCGGCTGGATGGGTTCGGGGCCCAGGTGGCGCCGCAGGGAAGAGGCGCCAGGTC
>NW_005371304.1:145884-153214 GCF_000412655.1 Myotis brandtii
CGCTCAAGGCCCCGCCTCCGCGCCCCGGGCCCCGCCCCAACACCCCTGCTCCACCTGTAGTGGACCCAGAAAAACAAACAAACTCTAAATGCGGAGATGCTACAAACAAACATTAATCCTTTAAAATAAGTGGGACATTACAAATGACCTGATACCATTTTATGAGGCTTCCCTCCCACCTCATTTTCCGAGATTTTGCAAAAACTATACAATTATTTTGGAAATGTTAAGGCAGAACCCCTGAATGAATTTGAGGACCTTGACAAGTGGGAAGCATCATTCAAAAAGCACAATAAAGCCACATCTAAATGATCAAATAAAATCAGGGTCAACCACGGAGGGATTGTACCTAAGGATACTGTACCCACAAGTACAAATTTCTCGAGAAGTGATATTCTTACAGAATGTACGCAAAAATGAAAAATTCTACTCTTGTATACCACAGGTTTGGACTGACGTAAGGCAATAATATCCTCTCTAGAGAATGTCATATAGCCTCAGTGTAAACATGCCCAAGGAACAATTAGGGAAAAAAAAATAAGCCATGAATTAGTTGCATTTAATGTCTGGAAGTGAGGCAGAGGGTGAAATCAAGCTACATCGGAATAAACCCACCAAACCTTTGAACATTAGGTTCTCTATTTAAAGACGATAGTCAACAGTTGCATGGAGAAAGGGAGATCAAAAACCACACATATCTCCATAGACGAAGAAAACGACTTAAAACATTGTAACAATTTTAAACCTTCGGAGGAACCCTTGACTTTAAAAATATTGCTTATCTGGTGTCTTTTATAATATACATTAGTTAGAACACGGTAAAATCCAGGTACACTTACACCAAAGACACCTTTTGTCCTCAAAAGATTTCGAGCTTCCCAATTAGAAAATTTGAAGTTTAAGTGTAAACTGATTCGTGATAAAATGAGAAAACAAATGATCTATTTTTAAAAAAATTATTAGTGGGCCTCAGTAGACAGTTTACCTTTTAGATCTTACCATTACACATAAGAGGACTGAGAATAAAAGTTAACACTTTTCTTAAACTGGTCATTCTTTCTAGCCTATGGTTTTGAAAAGAAAAAAAAAAGGTTCACACCCATTTTTTTCCTTACATTCTATACTTTCATCAAGCTGGAAGGTGTTGCGGACTGAATGTGTCTCCCCAACATTTACTGTTGAAACCCTCACCCCCAATGCGATGATGTTTGAGGAGAAGGGCTCTGGGAGGTAACTGGGCCTTAGCTCTGGTGATGGGTGGCTGAGAGCTTGCGTTCTCTCTGCAGCGAAGACACAGCAAGGCCTTGGCAAGAACCCAATCAGCCGGCACCTCGATCTCGGACTTCCCAGCCGCCAGAAGAGCGGGGAATAAGCGTCTGTTGTCTCCCCCATCCTGTGGACGGTAACGTCTAGCAGCCGTGCGAAGGCATGGGGAGGGAGAAGAAACGGAAGTTGCCCATACAATGGGAGCGGGGACCTGGGCAAACCCGGGCCGGGTCCACAACCGGACCCTGCGACAGCCCCACGCTCACCTGCAGTTTCCCTTACCCGCGGTCACCTCGCATCCGGAAACATCCAATGGAAAAACCGCAGGAAGAACCCATGCACCGGGCCACCTGCTCGCTGGTCTGAGCGTGCGATGAAAGCTCACGTGGTGAACTCTCGCGTGATGAAGTCTCACGTGGTGAAGTCTTGCGTGATGAAGTCTCACGTGATGAAGTCTCGCATGGTGAAGTCTCGTTGTGAAGTCTCACGAGGTCCTCCCCTAAGCACGCTCCTGCCTGTGCGTCACGTCGAGGCTGTGCCGTGGGCAGGTGGACTGTGGCGGAGGCTCGGTGCTGCGGCCGGTCACCCTTGTTCCAGTCACCGGCAGCCCCACGGGCAGGAGCAGTGATGCTGGGAATGGGGGTGCGCCCGAGAGAAGCTGGTGATGCTGGGAATGGGGGTGCGCCCGAAAGGAGCCGGGAAGTGCCGCTCCTGTGTGACGAGGTGAGTGAGGGCGGTGAGGCCCTGAGCCTGAGAGCGGGCCCAGCCCCCCGTGTTGCTAATACGGGGCTTTGTCATACTTGTTCCTCCCTCCCTGTGCCGATTCCTAAACGAGCACAGTGCGCATGTGCAGTGGAGAGCCTGGTGCCTCAGGGGTGCACCAGCCGGAAGCTCTGCACACCCGTCCTTTTGGGTTTTTATGGGGGATTCACCCCACAGGGTGAGTAAGCCATCACTGAAGTCCCTCTTCCAGCCCTTCCCGCTCCCTGAAGGTGGGGATGGGGCGCAAAGGTCCAGCCCTCTCCCACTTGATGGTTCCCCTGGCCGCCCGCAGAGAGAGCCTGGTGCCTCAGGGGTGCACCAGCCGGAAGCTCTGCACACCCGTCCTTTTGGGTTTTTATGGGGGATTCACCCCACAGGGTGAGTAAGCCATCACTGAAGTCCCTCTTCCAGCCCTTCCCGCTCCCTGAAGGTGGGGATGGGGCGCAAAGGTCCAGCCCTCTCCCACTTGATGGTTCCCCTGGCCGCCCGCCCCATCCTTCCTGGCTTTGCAGAAGTCCCCTCCTCCACACCGTGCAAATGCACAGGGACGGGCCCACGGGAGAGCATCAGAGTTTAATACCCGCGCGCGGGGATTCACCTAGGCATGAACCCCTACCCCACCCCCAACAGGCACCGTTCGCTGTGTGTGTCGGACATTTGCACAGAGAAGAATGGGGCCTTAGATTTCAGAAGCGAGGGTGGGGGTTTCCACGAGTTGAGGCAAAGCTGCACACACGTGGCGGGAAAATCCCCGCTTGGCAACTGGGAAATGGTGGGACCTGGGGCATCAGGCTGACAGGCACCCGCGAAGCCCTGTTCTGCGTCCACACTTCATGCAGATTCGGCGAAGGTGGAATCCTCAGGTCCCCCTGGAGCAGGTCTTTTTGAATCTCTTGGGCAGGAAAGCTGGGGAGGGTGGGGGAGTCAAAAGTTCTGAGTCTTTTGTTTCCTAATAAGCAGCTGAAAATCAGTACCCCAGGGGGTGGCCAAAGTTTGGTTCCCTTCCGTTGCATTCCAGTGTTAGAACGGATCACGTGAGAATGAAACAGTCCCAGTTCCTGCTTCATCGGGGTCCCCCAGGGGCAATTTCATAAACCCGAGTAGGGAGCCCACGCCGCCGCCAGCTGTCTCCCGCCGGACTGTCCCAAGGTCCCCTGGTCCACGTTGACCCCCGGGCAGAAGCACCCCACTTCTCTGACACTCCCTTTTCCTCTCTCTGGGTAGCTTCTCTCGTCCCAGCATCTGGTCATCGGTCCCTGGGACTGTGGGATCGTCCAGGAACACGCTTCCTAGGCTCCAATAGTAACTCCAGTACGTTTCTGAATTGTTTCACACGAGGCTGACCTTTTCTTCCTCATTTCTGTTGAGGAGCTGCACAAAATGAAAGGCTTTGATGGGCAGAAGGGGTGAGAAAGGAAGCTTACAGGGGAGAGTTGGGGGAGCAGGGTCTCCAGGGGGCATCTCCCCATGTGCTGAGAGGAGATTCCAGACTGACCGGCTACCTTTGCATTCCTGGGAGGGGCCGAAGCTGCAGTTAGTTTAGGTCTTGGGTGTTAGGTTTCGGTTTGGTGACGTGGGCTAGCACATGTGACTCCATTGTGGGCCTGCTTTCTCTTTTTTACACTGCCCATAGGTCCGGTTCTGTTCTTTGGAACCACTCAGTCCTCAAATGCGTGATTTTGTTTTTCTGGAATAAGTTTCGTTCCATCCTACCAATGTCATATACTTCTCTGACTCCAGGCGTACAAAGTGGGAGGGCCTGTTGTCGCAGTACAGGACAAGGACACGTCCCTGCCACGTTCACAGCCGTATCAGTGAGAGCCTTACATTTTTAAAGAGAAATTACACATCAGTCCTCATCACTAAAACCTGTAAAAGGTAAGATGTTAACTCCTTCAGAACAGTATACATAATAAAGAACACCAAGTCTGTAGAATTCACACATACATTCCCAATAAAACACATCTTTTCCTTTCCTTTTGACACAGCTCCCTTCCTCCAGTTCTAAACACCATCTCTTTTACTCAAAAAAAAAAAAAAAATGGCAAGCAGGAAGATGAGGTTTCCAGAGCGATTTATTGTTCATCATTTTAACAACGTTTTCATGAAGACTGGTCACATAGTGAGACATCCTCAGACACTGTCGCCAACATGCTTGCTGCCTTTTTTCAAGTAACACTGATGAACCAGTGGAAGCAGTTTCCCTTCCTGGTGGAGCCTGTGGGTGTCGGTGGCGCCTCCAATAAAAGTCCCATTGACAAATATCCTTGGCACCTGTCGGATACACAGAAGATCAGGTGTCATCGAGTGTCAGCAGCAGAACAGCACTGCGCCTAACAAGGATGGATGCTCACGTCTGGGTACCGTTATGGGCCGGGCACAACACTACGGAAGCTCTTTAGTGATCAGTGAATGACAGAGCTGGGATTTAAATTTAGGGCCATCAGACTCTCCAAGCCTTTCCTCCTAATCACCGTGCCACATAAAAGATGTTCAACTTTCTTACAGTTGTTGACCAAAGGGGAAGAGTACACAGATTTCTTCCATGCACATAAGAAGGAAAGTGGCAACATTGGGTATTTTTCTGATAATGCATATTATGGAAAAATCCACACATTTAAATTATCTGCCCAGCTGGTATTGCTCAGTGGTTGAGCGTTGACCAATGAACCAGGTCATGGTTCGATTCCCAGTCAGGGCACATGTCCGGGTTGTAGACTCAATCCCCACTGTAGGGTGTGCAGGAAGCAGCCCATCAATGATTCTCTCTCATCATTGATGTTTCTATCTCTCTCCCTCTTTCTGTATCTCTGAAATAAAGTTAAAAAAACCCTGTAAGCACATGGAGCACTAAAGCACTCCTACTGAAACAGTCTGTACTGTTCAAACACACGCACACGCACGCACGCACGCACACACATGCACGATCTTGAAGGATAAAAATAAAACGAATTAACTCCCCTCTTTCCTAGTATATGATTCTGGTTCCCGGATCTGCCATTTCTTTATCAATGTAAGATTTTCAGAGAATGCCCCAGTCCTCTTTCCTAACACGAGGGTGACCCCCTCCCCCCCCAGGTCAGCACCCACTTTGGGGGGGAAGCACCACAGAGCATGGACTCACGGTTCTCTCGCCAGTCATCTTGGCAAGCGCGTCCTGAAACTGGCTTCCATATTCGAGCAGGTCCAGTTCCACCGCTTTGTAGTTTATGTTCATGTCGTGGAAAAGCTTCTTTGCCATGTTACAGTAGGAACAGGATGTCTTTGAGTAAATCACCACACAGTTATCAGAAATGGTTTCCTGGAGTCAAGCAAACACATCATTTTAATGCCAGACGTAGAAATCCTGATACCGTGGAAGGGTATGAATGTTGGGGTCTCGCAACTGACTCAGGGCTGGAACTAAGTCTCCATCGCCTCCCTTCTCACCGGTGCTTGAGGGTAATAGTATTCATTTCCAAGGAACACTATTAGGAACAAAGGGTGCAACAGATGGGAAATGTTGGCATGGAGTCCTAACAGCGGCAGCCAATTCATAGACAGCAAACACCTGTGTGCAGGACACAATGCTCAACACGTGACCTTGATCAGCTCAGTGAAGCCTCCCCTCAATCCTGAGAGAGGTCCTGCCATCCTCTCCACTCCACACCGAGGAGAGTGAGGCCGGGGGAAGGGAAATAACTTACTCCTGGTCCTCAGCTACTCAGCGGCAGAGCCGGGATTTGAACCAAGGGAGTCTGGTTCCACCGTCCAGGCACTTCACCGCTGTTATTGTACTTCTTAGACATTCGGTGCATGTTCAGGAGGCAACGCCTCACCTGCCTCAACTGTCAGTGGTGAGGACTGATGCATATTTCTCTTAAACGGAAGGCTTTGGCCCGGCCAGCGTGGCTTAGTGGTTGAGCATCGACCTATGGACCAGGAGGTCACGGTTCGATTCCCAGTCAGGGCGATGCCTGATTGTGGGCTTGATTCCCAGTGTGGGGTGTGCAGCAGGCAGCTGATCAATGATTCTCATCATTGATATTTCTATCTCTACTCCCCCTCTCTGAAATCAATTAAAAAATTAAAAAAACAAACAAACACAAAGAAACGTTAATGAAGAGATTCCAGGGTGAGAAGAAACCGAGGACAGGGCCAAACATTCTGGAACTCTCCTCCCCTTTCCTCAAGCCCGTGCTTGCTGAACAGCTATGACTCTCCTGATTTTAGGAGGCAGATCCCTCACAGTAGGTTCTGCCATTGCGTTCCATCTACGGCTGTGCGTGAATACTGTTTCAGCCAAAGGCATGAAGGCAGAACCGTGATGGATGTGGCCGTGGTCAGTGGTGGACAGGGAAGGAGAAACAGGACTGTCTCTCAGCTGCCAGCGAGGGAGAACCTGCAGACCAGTGTCCTAAGGGCACTCCCTGGACCTGGCTGTGCACAGCACCCCGGCCCCGCCCCCACACCACTCACCTGGATCTGATTCACGGGAGCAGCTGCCGGCTTCCCCCAAGTGGACGACGTGCTGTTGCCCATCCTACGAGGAATTGTTAAAGGGGCCGGTTCATCAGACAGTAAAGGCAATGCTGCAGGTGAGATTCACTCCAACAACAGCCCTCCAAGCGCCCTCGAGTCACGCCCCGGGCGTGGAGCGCCCACTGCGAGCTGAGCAGGCCAAAGGCGAAATGCCCCAGGGATCCATGGAGCTGGGAAAACACAGCTTCAGGGGCCTCGGTGACCAGCCAGCCACCTAGTTACCGGGTGACCAGCACCTTCTAGCTCCGCACAGAAAGCTCCAGGGCTCCCTGTCTTGCAAAACCGGTAAAAGCTACCGGAGGAAGCGGGTGGGAAGGGATCCCAGGCGGATGGAGGATGCACAGCGGCCGCACAGATGTGCCAGCGGGCGGGACGGCCAGGACCGCGGGACGGGCCTCCACGCCAGCCGGTAGCCAGTGGTTATGGGAAGCGGCGCAGGGCAAGCACTGTCCCCGGTGCAGCCCCGATCTCCGAGCCGCGGCCACTGAGCAGGAAGCGCCTCTCCCTCCCCGCAGCGCTAGCAAACACACAAGCAGACGCACCAGCCAGTAACTCGGCCTGAGGGCGCCCCGTGCAGTGTCTGGGACATAACGTAGAGGGACAGCTACCCCCTGTCGGTCTGAAAATGTCTGTCTGAAATCCCAACGCAACCACTGGAGGAGGGAGTGTCCAAGCGGACGCGACTGCAGTGTTTTCCACCTGAGTTCCAGGACCCGCAGGCGCTCAGGGCCCCATCCTCTCCGCACCCTTTGGGGGCCCGGCTGGATGGGTTCGGGGCCCA
>NW_005371304.1:153710-155314 GCF_000412655.1 Myotis brandtii
GATCGCGGACGCCGGGCGAGCCCTCCCACCTGTACGCAGCCGCCTGGTTGCCCGCCAGCTTCTCACCTGTCGGCCTCCATGTGTGGTCCCAGCCCTGATGATCCCAGCCCCGCCCCTGGTTCTGTCAGGGTGGGCACGGCTCTTGAAGGCTCACAGGCAGGTGGGCACAGCGCGTGGGGTTGTGGCCGGCATCCCGGCGGGCAGAGAAGGAGAAGGACTGTCCCACACAGTGTCTGGGCGCTTGCCTAAGGGTGGCAGCGGCGCCACCGCTTCCTGTCGGACAGGTCTCCGAGTCGGTGACATCACAGCCTGAACGCGTCATCTAAAGATAAGGCCCTTCCCCGGGAACCCACCCATAGCCGGCATGGGCACGCTGGGCTTTACATTCACAATGAAAGAATGTGGAACGTTCATTCCAAAGGCTTCAAAATAAAAGTCACGAGAAGATAAAACTTAAGAGAGCCCAGCGGCGCGTTGCCATGGCTTTAGAAGTAGGCCAGCGCTCTACTACCTGCCGCACAGTCACGGTAATAATGGCCCTGGTGCGGCTATGTAAGCGGACACGGCGGGCCTTTATTCTAATTGACTGTGGACATGGAAACCTGCAAAATTCAAAGGTCCAATGGCCTGCCTAAAACTCTGACCAATCATTAGAGCAATCCAGGCCTTTTTTGATCCTTCATGCTCCACTAGCTAAGTTTAAGATTCAAGTTACCAAGGTAGAAAAAAAAAATTAGAACTTTTGACAGTTCTCTTTCTACTTTTGCAAGTGGGCTATGCATCATGACTTCATAAAAGGGTGGAAGTTAGCTGCAAAAACCATTATCCCCAAAGGCGTGACGTCATCTTCCTAAATCCACAATTGCCTTTAAACATGAAGGCATGCTGCTGACAGTGCTGTGGGGTTTGTTTTGTTTTTATAAAAAGATAGTTGTTCAGGCTGGGCCAGCGTGGCTCAGGGGTTGAGCCTCGACCTATGTACCAGGGGGTCACGGTTTGATTCCCGGTCAGGGCACAGGCTGGGTTGCGGGCTCGATCCCCAGTGGGGGGCGTGCAGGAGGCAGCCGGTCCATGATTCTCTCTCATCATTGATTGTTCTATCTTCTTTTCTGAAATAAAAAAAATATTTTTTAAAAATATAGCTCTTTAGGAAATTTACTGTTTTCTTAGGTTTTGAAGTCGAATTTCACCTCATTGGCCTCAAATTGTTTTACAAGATAGAGACCATTAGGAGGCAAAACAATCGTAATTTAAGTTTACTCTAGTAGAGATGGCCTATGCAATAGGCCCTCCCAGGAGTCACCCTATTAACCTACACTCATGTGCACCAGGAAGGGCCTTGTTATGAGCAGCATAAGACGTCAGCCACCCAGTAAATTCCAAGGGTTTTAGGAGCGCTGTGCCAGGACCCAAACCAGGAGCAAAAACCGTGTGGGGGCGGGAGAGGGGCCTGAGGTACTGCTCTGCGCGTGCGCCCGACGGTGACTTCCGGGTACGCCCTTCGTCCGTGTGCGCCCGCGCTCCCCGTCTGTGCGTCATACGTGCGCGCCGGCGTCCCCTGGGTTGGGAATTTCGCGCTGGGAGTCGGCACCTGGCGGAGCGGA
>NW_005371304.1:156500-160240 GCF_000412655.1 Myotis brandtii
AGGGGGTGACGGGCGTGTGCGGCTGGTTTCTGGTTTTCGCCTTTGTGGTCCCCCGGGCTGTGTGACCCGTGGGGGAGCGGCTTCTTCTGACCTCCCTGTGCGCGTTTTCTCTTCTCAGAAGCTTCGCCGTGATGATCACATTTGCTTCAAGTTTTCACTGGTTTTCTTTCTTTTTTTTTAATGGTTTAAGAGTCCTCGGGTTCAACCTGGGAACTAGGAAAGGTCTCAGGGCCCTGGTGCCTGCCTGGAAAGGGGGTGCCCTCCTCGGTCACCGAGATCTTGGGGGGCCAGGAGGGGTTTCCTGAGTTACGTTTGGCCCGTAGACACGCTGCAGGCTTTTTCCTGAGTCAATGAACGGACACACGGATACCCTGTAAGGAATGGGTGGGGATTCCGAGGGCGAGAGGATGGGGCGGCTCTTCCAGGACCAAGGAGCTGGGTGCCGAAAAGGCCGAGAGCCAGAGGAAATGTTTGATAGCAACTCAGGGGCAGGAGTGCCGGGGGGCGCCTCGCACAGCGCCTCTCACTCACACAGCAGGGACTCGCCCAGTTCCTGCCCGTCTCCACGTGCGCGTGTAAACATGCGCGTCTCCATGGCATTCCTCACCCTGGTGCAGGCTGCCTTCTGGACTTGGTTTTCCTGCGTCCTGACCGAGCCTCTGGTGTTGCCCACACGTTAGGTTCAAGTGCAGTAAGTGACGGTGATGTGTGGCTTGAAATGTTTCCCCTCAGAGGAGACGTGGAACTAAAGGCTAGAAAACCGGGTTTGGGCTGATTCTACTGGTGGACTCTGTTGGATGCAGACCCTGGGGGTGTGGATGGGAGGGTGCAGGAGGCTGGGACTGGTTGCTGATGTTGGGCAGTAAAGAGCTTGGCCCCCAGTTCTTGAAGGTGATGACGATGTTTCATCACAGGCAGGATTCCTTGGGCTTGTACATCATGCTTTCCTGTGAGGGCGGTCATAAGAACGACACCTCGAAGCTCATTGTGGTGTTGCTGTGAGCATGTCGCTTAGGAGACACGGAGCCAGTTCTTGTCGTTTGGCACCTGGTCCTGGTGATAGCGTGCTGCGAGCCAGTGTCCCGCATTCTCCGTGGGTCCTCAGTGCGTTACTGATGCGCTTCTCCATCGGCAGAGCCCGGAACCGAACCTGGGCCACGTCCTAACAATGCAGGCACCTTAGGGTGTAAGTGTGTGCTTTCCTCCGTCTGGCTTTTGGTCATTGCCTGCCTTTGCGTTCCTTTGGCCCAAATGACAGGGCCACTTAGGTGCTTCATGCTCTGTCTTCCTTGGCCGTGTTAAATCCATTGTGGGAGAGCAAACGGTCTCGGTGAGTTCACGCGTAGAACGAAGCTAACAGAACCGAGTTCGAGTTGAGTAAACGCTTGCTGTCACTGTTTCAGGACGGGAAAGGAAGGCCAGCCCCGAGAGTACTACACCTTGGATTCCATCTTGTTCCTCCTCAATAATGTGCACCTTTCTCATCCTGTGTATGTCCGACGCGCAGCCGTGAGTAGAATTCGTTTTAAAACGTTTTTATTTAACTGGTGGCTATCACTGGGCATGGGTTTCAGATCCAAAGGACGAAAGGCTCCTCGTGTGTCCTAATGACAACGTTGTGATTGATGTCAATTTTTTTACATGTAATGTGGGGGTGGTGGTTACGACAACAGAAGTTTTGAGGTTATTTGTAGGGATTTTTTAAAAAAACTTAACTTGTCTGTGGAAGAGCCCTGGTATTCAGAACTCTAGTTTAATCTTTAGAAAACGTTTTTGACATCAGAAAGAATTAAAAATAACAGACAACTTTTAAAATGAATGTTTAATCAAACTTTTCACACTTATTGATAAATTAATTTGTTTTCAGTTTTGCCTGATTTGTGCATTTCAGTGTTTGAACACTGCTTTTCTGAACAAGAAATACATACCTAGTGTCAATTTCTTTTAAAAATATATTTTTATTAATTTCAGAGAGGAAGCAAAAGGGAGAGAGAGATAGAAACATCAATGATGAGAGAGAATCAATGATCGGCTGCCTCCTGCACGCCCCCCACTGGGGATCGAGCCCACAACCCAGGCATGTGCCCTTGACTGGAATCGAACCCGGGATCCTTCAGTCCGCAGCCGACGCTCTATCCACTGAGCCACACCAGCTAGGGCATGACATTTATCTTTACCAAGTTTCCTATCATAGTTACTGATTTGATTTCTAACTTAAACTTTCGATTTCAGACTGAAAACATTCCTGTGGTTAGAAGACCTGACCGAAAAGATCTGCTTGGCTATCTCAATGGGGAAGCATGTGAGTCCTTTTTACATTGCGGTCACTCTTAGGCAGACAAGTGACCTAAAGCCTGACCTACCTGCATTGAGTGCATCGGCTCCTTTCCCTCCCGGGAGAGCGAGTGCGAGGTCCCGGCTCCCGAGTCCAGGCACCCCTGGGAACGGGCTCCATCACCTCGCGCACTCTCACAGGCTCTGCCTTTGAAAATCCTTTTTTAAAAATTCTCCCTTTATTTATTTATTTTTCTTTGTTAATCCTCAGCCAAAGATATTTTTCCATTGATTCTTAGAGAGAGTGGAAGGGAGGAGGAGAGACAGAGAGAGACATCCATGTGAAAGAGACACATCGATTGGTTGCCTCCCGCACACGCTCCAGCCGGGGCCGGGGATTGAGCCTGCAACTGAGGTTCGTGCCCTTGACTGGAATCGAACCCGTGTCCCTTCCGTCAGCGGCTGACGCGATATCCACGGAGCCAAACCGGCAGGGCTGCCTTTGAAAATTCTTGCTTTCCTCTTGTATCATCAGTTTTCTCTTCTGCATCGTTCCCTTTAGAATACAGACAGTAAGGGCTCGTGTGAAAATGAATTTGACCCCTACATTCCTACTATCTACTGCTCCATTGGTCTTACCCTTTTTGCTGCAGAAACCTTTGCCAGCATTGTGTGGCATCCCTGCTGCTGCTGCTCTACCTCTGCTTCTCTCTGAGTCACTCCAGCCTGGCTTTCTTCCCCACCACCCCACTAAAGCCCTCCTGTGAGGTCAGCGCTGACCCAGGGACGGCCAAGCCCCTCGTCTCTTCCCACAGCGACTCACCTCAGCAGCACCTGATACTGTTGCCTGCTCCCTCTCCGAGAGCCTGTGTCCCCTCAGCATTGGGGGCACTGCTGTTGTCTTTCTGCTCATCATCCACCTCTCTTTTTGTTTTGCACACTTCCTCCCCGCCAGTGTCGGGGTCACTCTCAACACCTTCCCTCGGAGATTTCTAGAAAAAAAAATTTTTTTTTTTTTTTTTAAATTTCAGAGAGGAAGGGAGACGGGGAGAGAGAAAGAAATATCAGTGATGAGATAGCATCATGGATTGGCTGCCTCCTGCACGGCCCCTACTGGGGATCGAGCCCACACCTGGGCATGTGCCCTTGACCGGAATCGAACCCCGGACCCTTCAGTCCGTAGATCGACGCTCTATCCACTGAGCCAAGCCAGTCAGGGCTAGGCATCTGGAATTGAATGTATCCTGAACTGCAGTGCTGATCCCTCCTCCCGGCTCCTGGAAACAGAACTAATACAGCACCTTCACTCGCAGGGTCCCACCCGGGAAGGGGTTGCCTGTTCATGTAGTTGCTCCTCCATTCCATCTTGACAGTCTGACAGCCTCTGGCTGGCCTCCTCCCAGCCTGTTCCACGCTTTGTCTCCAGACCTCTGCATGGCCCTCCCACGGGTCCCCACACCCCACAC
>NW_005371304.1:160262-211002 GCF_000412655.1 Myotis brandtii
TAGTCACCTGTTCCTGTCAGTCCCCTGTTCAAGGCCATCCTGTGGTTTCCCTTCACACCTACCCAGCCCTACACCATCTTGCTTCCGCCTAAATCTCTAACCTCATCTTCGTCCAGTCTTCCCCTGCTCAGGGCGGTCCAGTGCTACTGGCTCTGTCAGCTGTTCTAACCTGAGAGCCTTTGCACTTGCTGCCTTTCTGTGTTCAGTTCTGTTTCTCAGTTGTGACACTTTCTCCCTTTCTCCCACTCCGTTCCGATCTGTGGTCTGTCAGGGAGCACTCACCCGATTACACTAAATATAACCCTGCTTTCCCTCATCCCCTCGTCTGTGTACGCACCTTCCTGACTTACTTCTCATCACATCCCTTAGGTTGACCTGAAATTATGCATTTATTTGTTCACTTAGATATTGTCTGTCTCCCCCACGAGAGGATAAACTCTAGGGGGCAGGCAGTCGTTAATACCCAGCATTTAGAACATGCTTAACAGGAAGTGCTTACCTGGATAAGTGAGTCCGTTTTCATTTGCATCCTGCAGAGCATGAATAAAGTGATTGAGAAATGTTTGGTCTTGAAGTCCTTAGTCGGTGTCTTGTCACCCGTCCTGCTCCACGGCTGTACCAGTGAGGGTGCTCTGCACAGTCCCCGGGTCGTGGAAAGACCATCATCAGGAGCGTGGGCCTGTGCTGTCCTCACTGAGCTCGGCCGGCTCTCACCGAGGGCTCGGTCTCAGTGCTGCGCTGGGCGCTGTCAGATGAACAGGCTCGTTTGGGGACAGTGCTTTCGAGCAAAGGGTGTTTTTTTCCAGAACAGAATTGCCCTTTATCCATCCTCATCACTTCCTGCAGTTTCTGTGGGAGAGATCATTTTGGTCTTCAAGTGCATTGCTAATTAAAAAAAAAAAAGGCTAGTTTTGTGGTTTAATGAAAAAGTTGACCCGATCTTAAGAAATTCCATGTTCTCAGAGGACGACATAACAGCTGGAAGATATCAGTTCTTGACATATTTGTATATTTAATGTGACCCCAATAAAAATCCGGAGGGGTGGGTGGAACTAGCAAAGATGATTCTAAAATTCACTTGATAAAATGTCACAAAAATTTGAAAAAGAGCAGTAAGAAAATACCTGCCGTTTCAGAGTTTAGAACTTACAATGAAGCCCTAATAAATTCAAAGGTGAAAGAATAAGCTGATAGAACAACTTCTTTGTTAGATGATAAGGTGTGTGAGTTTAATGTGATTAAAAAGACATTTCCAATTAGTGGTGAAAGGTGGGAGTATTCAGTTAGTACAGGGGTGGGCAAACTTTTTGACCCGAGGGCCACAATGGGTTCTTAAACTAGACTGGAGGGCCGGAACAAAAGCATGGATGGAGTGTTTGTGTGAACTAATATAAATTCAAAGTAAACATCATTACATAAAAGGGTACGGTCTTTTTTTTTTAGTTTTATTCATTTCAAACGGGCCGCATCTGGCCCGTGGGCCGTAGTTTGCCCACGGCTGAGTTAGTATGTTGGTAAAAAGTAAAAGTTGTGGCATTATACAAAAATGACTGACTGGGAAAAGGTATTTCAACTCATATTAAAGTAAAAGGGCCAATCTCACTAATACTATGAAGTGGTCTTAGAACATAACCCCAGTGGATTATGTGCGCACAGTTCACAGAAAAGGAAATAAAATAATGTGAAAAATGCTTCATTTCACTCATAATAATAGAATTGCAAACAAACTATAGAGAGAAGCATTTTTTTTTAATCGATTAAAATATGGAAGCTTGATAATACACTCTGAAGCTGTGAGGAAATATATATTTTCAAACAGTGTTGGTTTTAGTGTGAATTGATACAATCCCCACTGAAGAAATTTTGCAGTAATCATTCCAAAACGACATTGAAATCCTGCACCTGGGGCGTTATCCTGAGCTGTATTTGGAAATGGACAAAGCAGTGTATTTATAAAGTTTTCATTGTGCCCTTGCTTGTATTGGCAAAAGACAGAATTGAACTACCCATTGACAGGGAACTTGAAATTACAATTAATCCATACAGTAGAACACTGTGCAGCTATAAAAAAAGTTAAAAAACGCTCCACATAAAGGAAGCTCAGAACAATGTGTAGTATGCTATCTTTTGTGTAAAAACAGGGAAAAATAAAAGTATGATTGTGTATTTCTTGGGTCTACAGAAGAAACTAGAAAGCTGCCCAGGAGATTAGCAGTAGTCACATGAGGGGGTGGGACTAGGTGAAGGGACAGGTACACCCCTGGGTTATCCTGCCTTTATTTTGAACCATTCAAAATCAAATGGCTTAGTTTGGTTTAAAATAACTTGTTTACCAATTATGAGTAAACATTGCATTACAAAGTGAAGGCTAACTTAACAAATAACGCTTCTCAATTATGAGTAAACATTGCATTACAAAGTGAAGGCTAACTTAACAAATAACGCTTCTCTCGTGTATGTATGTGTATTTACTAATGACTGACTGCTATGTGCACGTGCTGTGATATTGGAGTGTGTGCTTTGACCAGTTGATTTTAGTCAGATTATATCAATCATTTGTAAGTTAAATTGTTAACCATAGATGGTCCTACTAATAGGCTTTCTAATACAAATTAATTTTTAAAAAAAATATGTTTTCATTGATTTCGGAGAGGAGGGGAGAAGGAGAGAGAGAGAGAAACATCAATGATAGAGAATCACCGATCGGCTACCTCCTGCACGCCCCCCCCCCCCCCCCCCCGGGCTCACAACCCGGGCATGTGCCCTTGACCGGACTTGAACCCGAGACCCTTCAGTCCGCAGGTTGACCCTCTATTCATGGGCCTGGAGTGTTGTCCTGTTCACCAAAAGGTGGCAGGTTTGCTTTCTAGTCAGGGTGCATGCCAAAGGCAACCGATCTATGTTTCTCTCCCTCCCTCCCTCCCTCCCTCCCCTTCTCCCTCCCTCCCTTCCCTCCTCCCTGCATCCCTCTGAGATCATAAAAATAAAATGCATTTACAAGGCTGCTTTGAAACTTATTTTTTACTTAGGAAATCATTGTATATAAAGTAATATACCAAAAAAAACCCCAAAACTCCTTGAGCTTTTCATTTGTAGTAACATCCACTATATATGTTCAGATATTGACCTCACACAAATCTTTTTAAATCTTCAGCAACGTCGGCAAGTATAGACCGAAGTGCCCCTCTAGAAATAGGTCTTCAGCGATCTACTCAAGGTATGTCTTGTTGAACGTTTATCTTGAACTTTTAAGAGCCTATTCCCAAACTATACATTTATTGCTTTTTTTTCTTACAGTCAAACGAGCTGCAGATGAAGTTTTAGCAGAAGCAAAGAAACCACGAATTGAGGTAGTAGAGTTTTATTGTAAAGACGATTCGTATTGTTAAAGAAATTGGGATTTAGAATAAAGCTATGTGGTGGACAAATGACTTTATATTCCTTATTGATGGAAGTGTTGGAATAGATCAGGGGTTGGCAAACTTATGAAGAGTCAGATAGTAAATATTTTAGCCTTTTTGGGTAATTTAGTCTCTGTTCAGCCACTCCAATATGTTCCAATACAATTTTACAAAACAGATGGAGGGCCACATTGGGCCTTCGGGTTGGAGTTTGCCTAACCCTGGGTAAGGTGCTGTGGCAATTGGCTTCACTCGCAGGAGCAGTGACTATAAAGTGCTTATTACAGTTATTTCTTGAAATATTGACACTTCAGGTTGGCATGTTACAGCCGCTAAGCAGACGGTTAATATTGGTAAATAAGGTAGTTCTTCGCCTGCAACAGAAGTCACCTAAGAAAGGTGGTTACCTTTGGAAAGAGCAGTTGTTGACTAGCTAGTGTACTGCCTACGACTGGGAATTTTATGATACTATTTATTTAAAGCTGTCACAAGCTCCAGGTCAGTCACGTGTAAATCCCACTGAAAACGGAGGATTGTACAGCAGGGCCACACTGAAGATCTGAAAAATGACTAAGCTGGTTGTATATCAATGAAAAATATAGGAATGACACCATAGCCATCACTAGTGTTAGCATCATCAGGAACCCGATATTTTATTTCCCACGTGCCAACTGGTTGTACCTTTTGCCAGCTTTATAAGTAGCAGAACATCTGTAGTTAAGGATAAGAAAGGTGGCTGTTAAAGGAATAGGGTTGGTTGGTAAGTAAAAACAAAATTATGGGCAATATTTGATGGCAAAACAATGTAATTTTAATTAGCGTACTCTGAGACATGGCTCTGTATTTTAGGACCGATAACAATGGTCATTAGCTCCTTGTTATGACTCTGTGGGTACAGATTCATACCTGTACCTCCACTGGTTACAGATTTTGTGGCACGAAAACTGAAATACCCCAAATTTCTCTGTATGAAAGGAGGCGGTGACACTCTATGCAAAATGAGTGAATTTAAGGAAACTATTTATTTAGAAAAACCTTAAAACCACAGTATAGCCGAAACCGGTTTGGCTCAGAGGATAGAGCGTCGGCCTGTGGACTGAAAGGTCCCAGGTTCGATTCCGGTCAAGGGCATGTACCTTGGTTGTGGGCACATCCCCAATAGGAGATGTGCAGGAGGCAGCTGATCGATGTTTCTCTCTCATCGATGTTTCTAACTCTCTATCTCCCTTCCTCTCTGTAAAAAATCAATAAAATATATTTAAAAAACAAAACAAAACAAAAAAACCACAGTATAAATATCAAAAGAATTGAACAAGTCAGAAATGCTAATTTTCTAGGATTCTGGTAATTTGAAAAGTCAGCAGGAAATAGCATAACAAAATTTCTTCCAGAGCATTTATGAGTTAATATCTACACAGCCAACTGCATACACAGTTTTCACTGTAGCAGCTTTAGATTGAGAGCCTGCAAGGCACTATTCTGGGAGAGAAAAACCTTGAGGTGGGTTCTGGTCTGATTAAAATTTGGCTGCAGTTGTTTTTAAAATCTGCAAGGAGTCTCCAATGGAACTTGAGTGGTAGTATGTTTATGCCTTTGTTACAAATGGCAAACATTTATGGCGTTTCCTAAAATACTATCCTTGCAGTCATGTCAGCAGCATGTCTGTTTTACGAGTTTCACATGAAAGATTAATATTAGAGCTGAATTGGAGCATGGCATCGTTTTAGACCTCAAATGCATTGATGGTTTTTATGCAGTTTCCTATCCCATTGGTCATAGACACTGACTCTGGTCCTCAGGTTTCTCATTTGTTGAGTGAGGAGATTAAATTAGGTCGGAGTTTACTCAGTTTTGTTTTTTAAGTAACCAAACATTTTCAGACGAAATTTTATCTGAAAATCTAATATGCAAATTAGGTAAAAGGTTGAGTTCAGACATGAAGTGGCCCAAGGGCACCTTGTAGGCAACTCCTAATGTTTGGAGGAACAGGCTAGAAAGCCATTAAAGGTTCACTTCTAGTGTTTTGATCTGTCCTGGTGGTGTCAGGACCTGTGGCAACAGATGAAAACAATCTAGATCCAAAAATGAGATTTTGACTGTGGTGAAAGTTTTTATGAATGTAGTTATAAACTTTCCCGAAGAATAGGAATTTATCTGTTGTATGCTATCTTTCTGAATAAAGGTAGCTATGATATTTTATGTGAAGACCTCTTAATCATAGAAAAAAGTAATTGAAGTTTTTTGATTAGTCAGTTCTACTCTTATGTGATCCAATGTATATTTATTATTATTGTCTTTATGTAAGTGAAAGTAATCTTGAAGTTGACAGAGGACTAGGGATGCCTGGAACTTGGTAGGCAGAAGTATCTGTGAGGGAAAGTTACGTGTAGTGTTTTTTCGTTCTAAACATTAAAGCTTTAAAATACTCACTGAGCTGCGACTTTCCAGGATGAAGAGTGTGTGCGCCTTGACAAGGAGAGACTGGCTGCTCGCTTGGAGGGCCACAAGGAAGGGATTGTGCAGACGGAGCAGATTAGGTAAGAATTCCTTTAGCAGAAAGAAGGCGGTGTGGGTGTGTAAGTGGATGGGAAAGTCCGTTTAATGCATGTTTCATTATAATTTGGCAAAGTATTTGATTTGGCTGAAGGTATGCTGATATGCCTTAGGTTTTTAGGGAAAGTTGCACAGTATTATGGAAAATGAGTCAAGTACTAGAAGCATCTTCAGCATCTGCTGTAAAGCACCTGCATCCTAATAGAAATAAACCAGTTACGGTATCAACTGTTAAGGTACCCAAACACTTTTTAATTTTCTCTCATTTTACATTGTGAACATGACACCAAGGTTAAGATTGTTATCTTAATGAAATCTGTACTCAGTGTTGTCTTTTTTTATGGTTCTGAAAGTCTCTGTTTTCTGTTTTGCCTATTATTTGAAAATCAAGTAAAGAAAAGGAAGCATCAAAATATGGTTTCATCTTCCAGACATGAAAAGGAATGTATGTTTATGTGGTACATAAAAGCCCCGTTACAATATATTGTACATTATGACATAGAGGTTTGAAACCTTTGAAGTAAATTTCAGGGAAAACCTAAGTTTTGCATTCTTTACAGAATGAATTTTTCACCCCCAGTCCCTTCCAAGGGTGTGTGTGTGTGTATATCCTTTGCATAGGTAGAGGGACGTAAACAAATGAAACTATCAGAAAAAATACAAATTAAAGCACCCATAGTAATGAGTTCTATTTTGGGTGGGGAAGACATGAAGAAATGTGAAGATTTCTGTTGCATTGGCCCTTCTAAGAAATTAGTAATATTTCTACAGGGGCTCTCTATAAAATCTTACGTGATCATAAAATATGAAGTATGTCATTTTTATAGATAAGAAGAAAACCTTAATTATTGCCACTTAAAGTATTTTTGCCGTGAACTTACAAATGTAACCCAGTGTATTTTGATGTGCTCAAGAGATCCTTGCTGTGAAAATTTTAAAAAATGAATTGCTTTCAGGTCTTTGTCTGAAGCTATGTCGGTGGAAAAAATTGCGGCAATCAAAGCCAAAATTATGGCCAAGAAAAGATCTACCATCAAGACCGACTTAGATGATGACATAACTGCTCTCAAACAGAGGAGTTTTGTGGACGCCGAGGTAGATGTGACCCGGGATATTGTCAGCAGAGAGAGAGTGTGGAGGACACGGACCACTATCCTGCAGAGCACGGGGAAGGTGAGAGGTTTGACATGTTTGTGCACTGAGTGCGGATTGAACCTGTGGTTGCTTATAAAAGCGGTTCAGGTTCGCTCTGGGAGGTTCACGCTCACCTCTGAAGGATCAGGGTAAGGTGGGTTTCTAGGCGTATTAGTCATTGTAGTCTACCCTGGGGTGGGTTGGTGGCCACCAAAGAAGCTGATGAGAAAGTTGTCTTGATTTGCCCTCATTTGTCAATCCCAGGAGGGGTCCACTTTTCCTGTTGACCAGATTTTTGGGTAAACCCAGTGAACAGGGAATATTGATGTCGAGCTCTCTGGTTGTTTATTAATTTTTGTCTCCACAAAGTAGAGAACTTGGGAAAATGAGTCAGTGAACATTTGTTGCATGTATTTTATATATTATATTCTGGTTTGTGGATATACCAATATTTATTTGTTCCTTATTAATGGAGCCATTTTGTTTTTTAATCCTCACCTGAGGATATTTTTTCTATTGCTTTTTAGAGAGAGTGGAAGGGAGAGGGAGAGACAGAGAGAAACACTGATGTGAGAGAGAGACATCGATTGGTTGCCTCCCACATGCTCCCGACCAGGGCTGGGAGCCTGCAACCCAGGTATGTGCCCTTGACTGGAATCGAACCGGGGACTCTTCAGTCCTCAGATGCTCTATCCACGGAGCCACACTGGCCAGGGCTGTTTTCTTTGGCTTTTTTTGTTTGTTTGTTTTGTTTTTTTTTGCTGCTGGATTATGGGATTTTCTTCCCTCCCTTCTCCCTTCTTTCCCCCTTTCCCGTTCACGATTACAAATAATGCATTAAAAACACCCTGTACATAAACCTCTGCATCCATGTGCATACAGCACAAGTTTCAACTTCAGAAGCAAATTGCTGGTTGAAGGAGATGCGTGCTTTAAACTTTGAAAGACGCTGGGTGTGTCCGTATCTTAAGGGGCTCCATAGTTTCAGCTGTCATTTCCTCCCCCACCGCCCAGTGTTCTCCTAAATGTTCGTTCTCCACTGATGCCCAGTTGTTAGTAATGATGTGTGGTAAGAAGGTTTGTAGAAGTGTGAGATTACTGATGCTCATGGGAGTTTCATTTGCAGATGTTGGGTTCTGGCCTCACTTTCCCTCCACCATTGGAGCAGGAATACAGCTGCTAGAAAAGAGAATGGGAAGGAAGGACTTGTGCTCTGACTTGTGCAGAGCACTTGAACTCAGGACTAGGACTCGTTCCCCAGACCTTGGATTATGGAGAAGCAATCCATAATCCAGCGGGAGTAAACTTCCGCTGTGTGTTTACAGTAAATGATCTGTTTAATACTCCTTCTTACTGCCGAAGGTGGGGCTCATAGTTGAATATTGTGACTTGCATTGTTCTACCAACATTTATTATAACTGCTGAAAAATCTGAATCTTACAGTAATGGAATGAAACATAGGTGATATGCCCCACCTTCCTTTTAGACCAAACATTACGTTTTCAGATAACTGAGATGAACAATTTTTATTGAGCTCTAGGTGGCAGGATTGTACCATCATTTGAAAACTTAGTGTTTTAATTTAGTGTTGGTACCACTGTTACAGTTTGAAAAATAGGTTAATTGAAGAATTGCTTGGTAGCTAGGTTTGCTTCTGTTTTACCATTTTTAAAATAAGAACTATTTTGACTGGTATTTTCTCTGTATACTGTTTTTTTCCTGCTAAACTCAAAACTTTCTAGGTACTCATAGCCGTACAAGATCCTAAGATTTTAGACAGACCTTTTTTTTCTGGGTTTTTGGAATAAAAGATAGGTTGAAGAGTCCATAGGAAATAGTAAGTATGTACTCTTATGGTCATTTCAGGCACTCCACATAAAGCAACCAGATTTTATAATGCCATTAAAAACACATTTTTAAACGTGTGTACATTGGTATATGTTCATTGTTGAAAAATTGACAAAAAGAGATTATTTCCGCCATACAAAAATAGCTGATAACTAACATTTTGACTGATTTTTCCAGACTCTGTGTCTCTCACACAGTACTATGTAATATTTACAGTAGTGAGAATGGATTTTCATCACTTGATAGTAAGTTTGGATTAAGACTTCATTTGCATTTGTCACTGTGTTGACCTTTGCACTGTCGGTGTGAATGGGGGACCTGGTGCACTGCTGGCCTCTTGGCACGAACAGGCATTGGCGCCGCTCTGCTCGCGGCCGGCCATGTGTTTTTGCCACTGATGATGGCTGTGATGAGATCTTTATATGGTTTGGCGTGATGTCAGAGAAAATCCAGTCCCTTGAAAAGCTATTGTAATACTCCTTCTCCAGCTGTCCGTGTGAGGCCAGATTTTCTTTCATATACTTAGACCAAAACCAAACAAGATAAAACAGCTATTAACTGTAGAAATACAGCTCTCTTCTATTAAGCCAGACATTGAGCCTTGCAAAAATTTTAAATAGTGCCGCTCTTTTTTGTCCTTAGTTTTTGTGCATTTTGGAAAATAGTTTTTCAAACAAAGGGCTGCTCCAGAAAGCATTGAGGTTTCAGCCAGGGATCCCCTGGAATGAGTGACGTCAAGCCATTTTTTGGGAGTAAGGGATGGTTACACAGTCCAAGAATCGGTTTGGACTGAAAAATATAAAAATTACTGGAGCTTAAAAAAATAATTAAAATTAGGAAAGTAAAAAATAAGAATCAATTAAAACTATATTTAAGAAAAAATGGGGGCGGGGCAGATGTAATGCTTTCAACAATTAAGTTGTTTTTTTTTAAAGTCCTGGAGAAGCTGTGCCTGCCCGTGAGGAAGCCGCTGCGCGTTTCTGGCGGAGTTGAAGAGATGATTAGGGTTTTTACACTCTGCGGTTTCAGGCATCCACTGGAGTTCTGGAACATGTCCCCTGAGGATGAGGGGATTGTTGTAGTAGTTGATTCAGAATTAATCCTCTCTTGACAACACACCTGTCTTGTTTTATTTTAGAACTTTTCCAAGAATATTTTTGCAATTCTTCAGTCTGTGAAAGCCAGAGAAGAAGGGCGTGCGCCTGAGCAGCGCCCGGCCCCCAATGCGGCACCTGTGGTAAGAATGGTTTACTGCCTACGCTGTGGTTTTATTGAAAATGACGCTTGGTTTCCAGGATTATAATTTTGAAGACATGTAATCAGAGGTTTTCATTTAGTGGTTTCTAAACCTTATGCAGCTTCAACATATCTAAAGGATGTGAAAATCCTTCTCACCATTAGGCGTTACTTGAGCAGTAATTCTTGCCTGGAGACATACCTGTGTTGACTCTCGTAACAAAGTAATCTTATTTCTTCCTGGTTGGGCTTTGAAATTGGTTAATAGGTCAATGAATAATAGTTAAACAGTCATGTGCCTACCAGGAAGGAGGTCTCCATTAGAATATCACAGGGATCATCCTGATCCTGGTGAAGAGTGTTCCATAATAATATTTTATTAATTACATAAATACTTAATGTTACAATATAATAAATGTACTTAATAGCAATATTTTATTTCCATAATCAGCTATTGAGAGATATACCAGCTTTTTTGTCACTTAGTCATCCCAAGAATCCTGTGATGCAAAAATATTATTATTCCCATTTGATAGGTGAGAAAACTGAGACATAGGTTGAAATTGCCCAAGTCCATAATCCTATATAACAGTGGTTCTCAACCTTCTGGCTCTTTAAATACAGTTTCTCCTGTTGTGATCCAACCATAAATTATTTTCGTTGCTACTTCGTAACTGTAATGTTGCTACTGTTATGAATCGTAATGTAAATATCTGATATGCAGGATGGTCTTAGGTGACCCTGTGAAAGGGTCATTCGACCACCAAAGGGGTCGAGACCCACAGGTTGAGAACCGCTGCTATATAATAAAAGGCTAATATGCAAATCAACAGAACAGCAGAACGACCGGTCACTCGATTTGCATATTAGTCTTTTATTATATAGGATTGTTGTTACAGTTGTCATTGTCATTATATTCATTTAAAGATTAACAATTTGGAGAATAATTCAGTTAAGAGGCTCTAAAATGCCAGCTCCATAAACTTTGAATTAAAAGGGTGTGTGGGTTTTTTTTTGTTAAAGAAACAGTTCATAATTGGAGGAAGCTTACTATTCATAAAGAGATGTAAGGAGTTGGGAGGAAAGTCCTAAGCACACGCCATCTTGTTTCTGCATCTCTAAGAAGCTTTGCTTTCTGCCTTGGTGCACGTTTACTTAGAGTCCTTTGCCCTGACGGTGGCGGTTTTCTGGCCGTAAACAGTATCTTGAAAATAAGCATCGATGATTCATTTTGTCTACTTCCCACTTTTGTCTTATTTGCTATGGTAAGAATAAAAGCTTAGAAAACAATATTATTGTGGTTTTTATGATGAATATTAAGTAACAATAGACTATTAACATGTAAATCATGGTTAATTTTTCTACAGGACCCCACATTGCGTACCAAACAGCCTATCCCAGCTGCCTACAACAGATATGACCAGGAAAGATTCAAAGGAAAAGAAGGCAAGTGACGTGGTGTTTATCTTTCTTTTCCTGGGTTGTGCTCCACGTGAGAGGCAGGTGGCCTGACGCTGGAGCCGCAGTTGGCAGGCCCCATCTGCAGTGGCCACGCTCCTCCGTTCTGTGCTGCTCATGGCTCCCGGGTGCTGTGGCAGCGGCAGTGAGTGGTGACAGGGTTTGCGTGGTCTGCAAAGCCTAGAGACACCATCTGGTTTTTACAGAATGTGTTTGCCTCCCCTGCTTCAGTGCATGGATTCTGAACCCAGATTGCTTCTGTCACAGTCACTTTGTGTGTGAGTTTTGAGAAGTGACTTTAACTGCGTTGTGTCTCGGTTTCCCCCCTTGTGACATGGCAGTACTAATAGCAGTGGCAGTGCAGTGCCTGCCTCTCAGAGCTGCTGTGGGGATTGAACTAGGTAATATAAAGTCCATGGAGTCCGTGACTGGTATGTAATTAACCATGATATATATATATTATATTGGCTATTAGGGCTAGTGCTGCTTCTCAGAAGTTGATTTTAGAGGGCGGTTCTCCATCAGTCATGTTCCCCGGATTATGAATGTGTACAATGAGTGCTTGGGAGGCGGGGATTGGTCAGCGCCTGAGGTGGTGTTTTGTGGAAGCCCACGTGGGGTACTGGCTAACTCGGCAGGGTCAAGCCACGCTGGTGAGGTGGGTAGTAAGTGGGACTAATGTCGGTGTAACTGCTCGTTTATCTTGACTTGATACATGAAAAAATGAGGTAGTAGCACCTGGAAGTTTAACATTTGTCATTTTTTTCTGCATCATCTGAAACCTAAGTTTCATTAAAGGATGTGTTACCTTGATGCAGTGAATTTTGTGTGTTGACTTCCTTTACTGGACAAAGGCATGTATAAAACACAGGGTGTAGACTGGTCCATTCTTGTATTCACTGCGATGCTTTTCTTGTGGAATGAATAATGTGCACTCTAGGGGTTGGCAGATTACCGCCCACAGACCAACTCTGACCCTCGTTTATCTCGCTTCTGCCACCACACTGCAGAAGTCACTGGTGTGACAGCGACTGTATGGCTTGCAGTGTGTAACATGTTTAGTATGTGGCGCTTTACAGAAAGGCATATTGGGACCCTGCCCTGGAACCCTTATCTGTTTACAGCATTGCTTTTCCACAGTGTACATACCTAATCATTGTCATCTTTGAACATGACTTTTTCTATATGTTAAGGACTTCTTAGGATAGTAGGTGCTTTTAGTGGTGCTGTAATTGAGTGTTAGATGTAAATAACTTGGGGGTTAAATTATAAAGTATTTTATTCAATCTAATTTTTAAAAAATATATTTTTATTGATTTGAGAGAGTAAGAGAGAGAAAGAGAGAAACATCAATGATGAGAGAGAATCAATGATTGGCTGCCTCCTGTACACCCCCTACTGAGGATTGAGCTGACAACCTGGGCATGTGCCCTGACTAGGAATCAAACTATGACCTCCTGGTTCATAGGTTGATGCTCAACCACTGAGCCATGCCAGCGGGCTCAATCTAAATTTTTAATACTTTCAACCAATGTGAGTATTGAACACAGTTGTAGACATAGTGTTAACCAGCTTCTGCACACTGGGTGTGTATTGAATATATTTTTGAGACTAATACCCTTCTAAGTTTTTATCTTCAGAAGTGTGTGATTTACCTTTATGTGTACGGTAGATTCAAGGTTTTATTATACTGTTGACCTGTTAAGATATATTATGGATTATTACTTTAGATTTGTGATTGATCATGAAATACATAAAGTCTAATAGAAAACCCTCTTTCTTTATAGAAACGGAAGGCTTCAAAATTGACACGATGGGCACCTACCACGGGATGACGCTGAAGTCCGTGACGGTAAGTTCTCTGACCACAGAGCTGCCCTCGCTCCCGCCGCTCTCCATGAGCAGCCGGTGCTGAGGAAATCTTTACTCTGTGTATTTCCTGTTTCAGACATTTGTCTGTCTTGACCAGTTGTGTTGCTAGATGTGTATGGAGGGGATTTGATTCACAGGTGTCCTGGTTACCTTTTTTAACGGAGTTGAGTGTGTGTGAACCTGTTGTGATTCACTGCAAGTAGCTGGGATGCTACCTGGTGAGAGGATTTAAAGACAACAAAGGGGTCGCAAGGCCAACTGGGAGTTTCTTGCTATGGTGTCTTATGCTCTTTCAAGTGAAATCCCTTACACTCAAAAGATCAAAATTCATTATTATTGACGTTTCCTTGGGAACAGTACTTGCCTGCTGGCCACTCCCCAATCGCATCGTTGTGGGACTGACGTTGTTTTCCTTAGGTAGCCGTCAGAGTGAGTCTTTTATGGTTATTGTCCTTTTTACTTTGGTCTCATCTGAAATGCCCTTAAATTGGTTTCATTCCTGAGCTCCTGTGCAAATAGGGAAGTCAGTGAGGGTTCTTACCGTGATTCTTCTGCAGGACAGCATCTTCATTAGGAGCATGCGAACGGTGGGGCGCTGCTGCCTCATCGGAAACTTGGGTCCTACATACACTAGCAAGAGAGGCGAATGGAAGCACTTTTGTGGGGTGTAATTTTACAGAAGCAACCACAACAGAATGTCAGATTGCTAGTACTTCTCGTATCTTAAGACTCATTTTTAATCTGCTGTTTACGACCTGATTGATTTGAGCAGCTCTTACAGAATCCTTAGAGAAGTGTGAACTTGACACTTTGAAGTTGCTCTGATCATTGTTTATTTAAAAACATTTTTTTTTTAAAAATATATTTTATTGAATTTTTACAGAGAGGAAAGGAGAGAGATAGAGAGTTAGAAACATCGATGAGAGAGAAACATCGATCAGCCACCTCCTGCACATCTCCCACTGTGGATTGCCTGCAACCAAGGTACATGCCCTTGACCGGAATCGAACCCGGGACCCTTCAGTCCGCAGGCCGACGCTCCATCCACTGAGCCAAACCGGTTTCGGCTAAAAACATTTTTTAAAAAATATTTTTTAATTGATTTCAGAGAGAAAGGAAGAGAGATAGAAACATCAATGATGAGAGAGAGAAGAAATTGATCTGCCTCCTGCACGCCCCCTACCGGGGATGGAGCCCACAACTTGGGCTTGTGCCCTGACCGGGAATTGAACTGTGACCTTCTGGTTCATAGGTTGACGCTCAACCACTGAGCCACACCTGCCAGGCCATTGTTTCTTTTTAAAAACATTGAATCTCAAACTCATGCTTCTTCTTTAAGTTTTTTTTTTAAAATATTTTTATTGATTTCAGAGAGGAAGGGAGAGAAAGAGAGAGATAGAAACACCAATGATGAGAGAACATTACTGATTGGCTGCCTCCTGCACACCCCCCACTGGGGACTGAGCCTGCAACCCGAGCATGTTCCCCTGACCGGAATCGAACCCGGGACCTTCCAGTCCACAGTCCAACGCTCTGTCCACTGAGCCAAACCAGCCAGGGCTCTTTAAGTTTTTTTCCTTCTTTGGCATATGAGTTTCACCATTTTTTTACCTTGTTCTCCAATTAAGAAAGTTTCTCATGTGATATCCACCCAGACATACAGAGCAGTTAAGTGTCTGCTAAAGACTTTGTTGCAAAGATGTGACTTCTTTCTAACTTATGTATGGCTCATTTTTGCTGCCATTCTTCTTCAGGGTTTTGGTGCGCCTGGTTGATAGACATAATTACTAAAATTAGGATCAATCTGCATTAGGCCTGATCTACATAACTTTTAAGCCCAAGATGCCAGAGTTCTGTTAGATGTAAGACCAAATTAATAAATTGACTTCTGCAGATGACTAGGAAATTTTTATGCAAATGAATTTTTCTGACATGTATTATAGAGAAGAGGTATGTGTTTTGATAACAACATTTCATAACAATAATAAGTTATTGAGATGTATAGAAATTAATGCCCAGCCAGGGTATTTTGGTAATATTTGGTAATATTGCACAAAGCTAATAATTTACTGAAAATTATTATAGGAATAGAAGTAACCCAGGTGTCTTTAAAGTTACAACTTTGAATAGTTGGGTTGCTAATTAATTTTGACTTAGGCCAAGAAATGCATTACCTGGTAAAGGCTCCAGAGGCGAAAGGCATGAGTGTTGTAGGTTGTTAGGGTCTTTTTTGAGTTGGGAGCCTTTCCCCAAAGTGTGTTACTTGAGTTCTATAATGTTTAAGAAATACTGGATTAAACAGATTTTGTGGTACAGGAATCCATTGTTTTCAATAGTGGAATCAAGAGTGCGCACTGTATCCAAGCTGATCTATCTGCGTTTGCCTTTCCGCCCTCCTGTGAGAGCACTGGTAGACCTAGTGTGGTACTCGATCCGTTCACGTGACCATCATAGTGGTTGTGGGTTGAGAGTAGAAACTGTTCAGTACAGGAAAACTTGAATACATTGTCATGGATTCCTTCTGTGAAAGGGGCCACATTAGACTAAGAAAATGCCACTGGGCAATGTTTTTCGGTATATAGTGAGTAAGAGGAGGTGATGAAGAGCTTTCTTTGTTAGTTGGGTAGCAGCAAGGAACTTAGCAGGACTAGAGAGAGCGAGAGAGAGATAAGCTCAGAGTTTCAGGGGTCAAATGCAGCGAACGTTCCGCTATTGCACCACATCGGGCTGAGTCTGCAAATTCCCCTTGTTTATCACCGACTAGCAGCACTGGCCAGGCCAGTCCTTCATTCTTCTTAACCAGGAAATCTTCAGGCTGCTGATCTCGTTATTATCCAGTGAACAGAGATTTCCTCCCAAAAACCTCTGACCCTTCAGCACAGTGTTGACGTGATCAGGCAAAACCTGTCCTTGAAGGTCCTCTTAGCACCGTCTCCTGGAAGCCGTATGTGACTGTCCAGGCATCTCCAGTCTGTTCGCCGCGATGCAGAGGCTCTGGTTTCTCTGACAGCTCTTCATCCTCATTTTCTTCACTATCTGACCAAGCTGCAGGGATGTGGAGGATGGGAGACAGTCATGAGACCATTCCCGCCGGGCTCACTAGCAGCATAAGGTGGCCCTGACTTTCCATGGAGAGTATCACACTTAAGAATTCTTCATAGTTTTATTATCTTTATTTTTCTTACTGAGAGTGGCCCACTCCAAGGAAACAAAGAAACCACTTCCTTTCTTGTGTAATTCTTCTTCCTCTGTTTGAAGAAGTAGGGTAACTGTAGAATGTTCTTTAGCTCTCAGCAGTGAGATACTGTGAATTATGATAAAAGGATTCCCTAGCTCTTCATTAAATAATCTCCCATCTTTCAGAAACATTATTTGCACACTCACCTGTCCCAATGAGAGGTAATCTTCCAGTTCCGTCGGACAGGGTCACTCAGGTGGGAAGTGGGTAGATAGATGCATAAAGGCTATTGCTGGATTCTGCCAAGTCTGGGGGAGGTCGGCACACCTCTCATGGCGCTCCTGGGCGGTGGCCAGCATCATTGTCAGATCCATAATTCTTCCAGGCCACCACTGTGGTAGACACTGTCTTGGTACCAGGAGTCACTGTGCAGGTAATTTGACATTCCAAAAGCATAATGCAGTACAGCTCCTTATTATAATTATACTTACCTTCATCAATACAACTTGAATCCCTTCAATTTTAACAAAATTATTATCAGTATTGAGCATGTTTTACCACTTCTAAATTGTAACTCTCAGTGTCTTTGTAGACTAACCATCCAAGTTTTTAACACAGATATGATTTTATTATGTGTGTATATATATATATATATTTAATATATTTTTATTAATTCCAGAGAGGAAGGGAGAGGGAGAGAGAGATAGAAACATCAACGACGAGAGGGAATCATTGATTGGTTCCCTCATGCATGTCCCACGCTGGGGATCGAGCCCGAAACCTGGGCATGTGCTCTGACCCGGAATTGAACTGTGTGACCTGGTTCATAGGTCGATGCTCAACCTCTGAGCCAAACCTGTAGGGCTTATTTTATACTAGAGGCCTGGTGCACTGTGCCCTCTCACAATCCAGGAATCTTAGGGGATGTCAGAGAGCTGCTTTCAGCCCGATCCCCGCAGGCCAGGCCGAGGGACCCCACTGGTGCACGAATTCGTGCACTGAGCCTCTAGTATGCATATAAGATCTTTGGTTCATCTCTTTACGCCCTCCCCTCTCCTCCTTTCCTTCTGAGATTCATCAGTCTGTTCCATGTTTCCATGCCTGTGCGTTGAGCATCTGCCGGTGGTCATTATGTGTCATAGCTACCGGCCGGTCGACTGGTCGGCTGGTCACTGAGGCATATATATTACTTAGAGGGGAAAAGGATTACTATTTCCTTTTACTTATTGATAAATTATTTGAATTCATTCATATGAAAACTTAGTATATTTAATAACAAACTGTAATTGGGTGTTTGGATATTTCCTTGGGTACTTCTCTGCTGGCTCTTGGCAGAGTTTTAGTTTGCTGTGTCAATTCCTAGGTCTTCATAGATTGGTTTAAATCTTCAATGAATTTCCAATCTTTTATATAAATCCAACATTCAGATTTTATTTTCCTAGCTGTCTTAGTGTTTCTATCTTACTCATTGGATTGTCTAGTTAGTTCATCCCTTCCCCTTTCCCCACTGTGCCAAACCTCATTTGATTTGTAATTCTAAGTTTTGGTTTTTTTCCAGGTCTTTTTCTTGATGGATGTTTCTTTTGTGTTGTTCTTCTTGTCTTTGCTGCTTCTCATGTTCCTCTGTGAGTGACTGTTCCCACTTTTATTTTAAAAATATCTGTTTTTAAACTCTTAGTGCTTCTGGTCTGGATAAAACTAAGTTCTTATTTAAAATTTTAGAATGCTGTTTTACTGTCAAGTTGAAGATCTATTTATTTCTAATGTTTAGGAATTAAAGCTTTAAAGATTTTTATTTTTATTGAAGACAAAGGTCATAGCAACCATAGAACTCAGATAATTGTCTCACTATTGAGGTTGTCATAGTTTATGTTGTCATTAAAAATCTTTACATTTAGGTTTTTGCAGTGGTATATAAGATCTAATATGTAATTATTTTGATATTAAATCAATTACACATTTTACATATTATAATTTAACTCAAATTTATTCAATTTTTTATCTACAAACTGAATGAATTTTGGACACTATCAATCTAATTATTGACTTCTCTAAATTTAGTATTTTTAGATAAAGCTTCAATTTTCTTACAATGCCTTTTTGTCATGTATGTGTTGTCAGAAACATTCTGGAATTGAATTTCATGTATATTTTAATATACTAAACTTGAGAATTAAACTTAATCAGGTCTTTAGCCTTCTATTATGTAGAAGCTTTTTAGTTTTCTTTATTAGAAAACCCCAAAATTCAGCTTCTAATATAATTAGAATATTATCATTTATCTTAAAATGGTGTACAAAATACTTCATAGCGTCCTTAGGAACTGTTGAGTTTTAACATAGATAGAGCTATATTATCATTCTGATAGTAAATTTGTGGGTACATTATAATTTACCAAAAGCTGTGGATATATATTATCAGATGTATTTCTCCTTATAAGAGTTGCTTTAATAGAAAAATATTAAAAACTTTACTATTAAATTGATTTGGGGAACATTTTTTTCTTTATCTGGATTAAACATAATAGATATAATTGATCTAATACCTTCTAATAAATTAATAGATATCAATTTTTGGGAGGCACGTGATATACATTTGATTTATTTTTAAACTTTCAGAGTCATTGTGATTTTAAAAAGTTTGTATAATTTTTTTCTAAAGCTCTAGACACCAGATAAAGATCATAGGACAGTGGATGTGACATAAACATGCTCTGTGTGGCGTACAGGTAGCATTACGTTTATATCTTGTATTGGGCCCTCCTGTAGCTCCCTGAGGACCAAAGCATACTCATACTGCCTGCTTCTCGGTGCCTGCGAGTCCTCAGCACCCTCTGTGCGGAGCAGGTCAGAGCACACGGCCCTGCTGCTGTGAGCACAGGGCAGGAGGCTGTGGCTCTTGCTCAGTGTGAGAGAGGAGCATTTGAAGGGCTAAATGCCCGTGAGAAGTATAATTGCCAGAGCCACTGAGCTCATCCTCTGTCTAGCACATACGTGTTCTCTGTGTAAAAAAGCTACCTGGGAAATCACGTTATAATGATATGGTTGCAAGGTGAGCCTGTGTTACATTATATCCTTCAGTTGTTTAGTGGCATTGGAGTAAGATGGCTTGATACTTGCATCTCTTCAATACAGACAGACCTGGTGCGAGGCCACGCAGCCTCTCCCCGTGGTCACTGTTTGCACAGGCTTCCTTAAGACTATAACTTAGCATTTCTCCTAAACTGTTGCTACTTCTAATGCCAGGATATGCTAGTTTGATCAAAGACTAATTTTTTAGGCCCAGACGGCTGAATAATGAGAAATAGTTTCTTTTCTCTTTGCAATGAGTGCTGTTAGATAGGGAGTGCATACTCAGCACGATGTGAGTAACACCAGAGCAGGTTTTAATGATGCTGCTGTCTTCCCTGACGTGAGGGTGAGAAAGAGGAGACTCCCTGGTGAGCCTTTTAGGTCAGGCGACCTGGTCGAGGACCTCATCCGCCTGGAGAAGGGGGCGTCTTTCTCCCATCTCTTCCACAGCAGACAGCCCTCCTGGAATTGACTTCCCTCTTTCCCTCTGAGGGGCTGCTTTCTGCAAAGCAACTACTGAATACCTTTTACCACCCCCCCTTTTTTTCTTAAATTTGAAAAATTTCAGACATAAACATAATGAGAGAATTATAATTAGTGTGATTTTCTGTCTGTCCATCACACAGATTCTGTCATTTTTTTAAACCACTCTTCATCTGCCTTCCCCCCGGCATATTGTAAAGCAAAACCCAGACACTGGCGTTTTGTGCCTACGTACTTGGCTTTTCAAAAAATCCTGGCCTTTTTTTTAACCCAGCCACAGAGGTTATTGCACAGGACAGCACAGGTAATCACATTTTGGTATCATCTAATACTCTGTTCATTGTCCAGTGTCTTTGACTTTTCTGAAAAGTGTCTGTTGTAGTTCATTTGTTGGAAATAGGATCCAAACAGGCACCAGAAGTTGCGTTCAGTTGTTAGCATTCTTCAGTGTCCTCTGCTGTGGATAGACGTTCATAATCTCTTCTCAGGTCATGGATCTATTGGGAGACTGGCCACTCCCATGAGTCCTCTTGTTGAGTGTTTTTAATGCACAAAGTACAAAAGATGACAAAGAAAGCTAACTGTGATGAAATAATATTACCAAGGTATTTTAAAAATGCCAATTTATGACAATACCCAGTGTCAAATCTAATAATTGCCAGAAATTTACAGCATGAGCATATACAGTATTTCAAGACCTGTGTGACAGTTGTAATGTGACACGGAAATATCTGATTTCTGTTGATGACAAAGTCACAGCCATTGTTACTAGTTCTGCGATTTGTTGCCTATATTCACAAAGGATGGAAATGCTAACTTCTTGGTGAAATTAAATTTCACATCCAAACCAGGGACCCTCTGAATTCTGTCCACAGCGCCCTGCTGTAGGTGAAGGTTTAAGAGAGGCTGTTGCCACACTTCTGTCTCAGTGGCTTTTTCTGTTTCCTACCAGCTTGTCAGGTTCTTCTCAGCCTCCTGGCCTTTGTCTTCGCAGGTCTGTTTGCCTGGATCAGTTCTCTTTTAATAAGACTGGCTCCTCCTCATTCGCATCTCAGTTCAGAGGCCACTTTCTTGGCAAGGCCTCCCAGCTTTTCCTTCTGGTGATCTTCTTGTCTGTTTATTTACGTTGACGAGTTCCTTTGACTATGAGGATCTGAAGGCAAGAACTCCATTTTCCCCCACTGTATGCCCAGCGCTGGGGACAGAGTACTTGGCACATTGCTTGAAAAGTGTTTATCAAATGAATGGTTCTTTTTAAAAAAATATGTTTTATTTTTATTTTATTAAAATATATTCTTTATTGACTTCAGAGAGGAAGGGAGAGGGAAAGGGAGAGAGAAACATCAATGATGAGAGAGAATCATTGATCGGCTGCCTCTGGCACGCTTTACACTGGGGATCGAGCCTGCAACCTGAGCATGTGCCCTTGACCAGAATCGAACCTGGGACCCTTCAGTCCGCAGGCCAACACTCTATCCACCGAGCCAAACCAGCCAGGGCAAAACATATGTTTTTATTTATTTCAGAGGAGGAAGAGAGAGGGAGAGAAAGATGGATGAGAGGGAGAAACATCAATCTACTCCTCCTGCATGCCCCCTAGTGGGAATTGAGCCCGCAACCTGGGCATATGCCTTGACTGGGAATCAAACCTGGGACCTCCTAGTGCATGGAAGTCGCTCAGCCAACTGAGCCACATTGGCCGGGCCAAATGGATGGCTCTTAAGCCCATATTATATGTTATATTTCCAGTTGCTTGCCATACTTTCATATGTGCAGAGAGTAGTTAAAATTACTATTGTTACTGGTGCTGTGTAATCTATAGGTTCTCAGGGCCACCGGGCAGTCCTTTTATGTGTTTCTGGTGGCTCTTTATTACGTCGCCCCTAGTGAGTCCGGTTCTTCCAGGTTTTCTCTCTTGGCAAATGGTACCACCACCCCCTCAGTGCCCGGCCAGGGTCCTCGGCGTCATTCCTGCCACTTCCTTCCCTCCCCTCACCTGCACTGCCTGGATGTCACACTCCTGTTGACCTCCCACCACCTCTGGAATTCCTTATCTCCCTGCCACTGCCCCCTTCCTGGCCCCGACTTCTCACATCTTCCCTGGTTGCGCAGCGGTCTCAGAACTCGCCTTCTCACGCCACTCATGTCGCCTCATCTGTTCTGCATGCGGCTTTGCTTCAAACCTGGGAGGATGGAAGCCATAGGCGTGAGCCAGCCTCTGCCTTTTCTGTTTTCCAAGTCCTTCTGTTTTTTAATGGCTCCCCCTTAGTCTTGGGGTTAAAAACCATAGTTCTTACCAAGTGCTGCAAGTCTTCATGGGGTCTTACCTGCCCCTCTCTCTTCTTACCTTTTGGCATCAGTTCATACCAATCTTCCCCCTGATCTTGTGCCCTGGTTTTCCCACCTCAGGGTTATCGTACCGGTTCCTCCTTCCTGGACTGCTCCCAGTTTGCCGATGAGCATCTCCTAGATGTTAGCTGAGCATCATCCCAGACAGGGCTTTTCTGAGCCCGGGAACACGGGCTGGGTGAGATGCCCTGCCCCACGCCTTCATGCAGGCATCACTGCTGTCCTTTCTGTTTCCGCGGAGATGGGATCTGGGCGCTCTCTGTGGAAGGAGCGTTTTCTCCACAACTTGTGCTTCTTGCTCCTGGTTGTGTCTGCAGTTCACACCTCAGGGCTTGGGGAGCTCGGTACATGCTTACGAAGTGAGTGCCTCCGGCTGCTCCCTCAGCTCTGAGCAGGCCCGGGCTCAGGGTTCCTGCAGCCTGATGCGAGGCCCTGGAGTGGAACCCGGCGAGCCTGGCCTTTTGGGAATGGTGCCCGCAGTTTCACCTGCATTGAACTCAGCGAGGAAAGTTAGACCTCCCTGCTTCACCTTCAGCATCCGATCTGCTTAGACTGCGCTGTGATAGCGAGGCCCTTACAACAGAGGTGGCTTTTGGTGAGTTTGCCGTCAGCGCTGTGACCATGGCTTCCCTGTTCATGGTGCAGTTCTAATAGGTGGTGTGTGAGCCCATGTTTGTACAGTCCAAGATGACGGAGCGGGGTTAGAGTCTGTCCCTGATGGTGGTTCATATTTCCATAATACTTCGTCGTTGCTTAGATGTTGCTTTACTTACTAGGTGGATGAGCCCATATCCAAATCGGTGGAGTCTTACACCACAAAGAAACTACTATTTCTCAGTGCGATTGATGTTCATGGAAGATCATGCATGTGAAGTGCTTTAACACAGTACCAGGCACATGCTGTATGCTCGGTCAGGAAACAGCTCCTGTTGCCCTGTCCCTGTTTCATAGGGGTTTTGGTAATAGATATTAGTAATATTCCAGTTGAGGTTATATATGAGTGTGCTGTATAGTAAGAGGTGACAAGTTTAAACGATTTATTTGAATTAGAATTTCATTACTTACAATCTTGATCAAAATAAACTAGTATAAATATTGAAGATTTTGATATTTTTATCTTCTAAAGTATCTATTAACACTGAGCATAAAGATTATTTTATAATTTTTTTCTTTGGCCTGATGCAGCGTTGTTATTTAAAATTATATTCTCATGTATACTAAAAATTACATAGTACTGGGCATGAGTAAGGCACAGTACTTGGTGAAATGTTTAAATATTTTAAAATATTATAATGTAGAAATTCATATTTTGCTGAGGAAACCGGCTTGCATATTGTTGAGAGTGGAAGGTCAAATATAAGTGAAGAGTAGGATGTTAACTTTAAAATAAGGATGTGAGCAGCACTCAGAAACCTTATCATTTGGTCCAGCGCCCTGTGCGACCTCAGAGTGTCGTCCGGTTACCGTTAGTTTTCAAGATAACATCGATATAGAAATGATTTTAAATTGATGCTTGTGATAAGAATTTAGTTGTCTGTTAAGAATTGTTTTTCATAAGTCAAGTTTTTAAACTTGAAGTTTTCTGGAAGGAAGATGCGATCTTTTAAAGATCCTGCACTTTGACCCTAGAAGACACTAGATAGATGGTGCTGGTGTCTCTTTCTGTACACACTGCATGCATATACCTGTGCACATGCACATACGTATGCACATAACTGCGCGCACGCACGTGCACATACACCTTTTTTAACTTTAGGAGTAGAAAGGAGAGATTTACTCTACACCGAGGGAAGGATTCCTTTTGCCTTTCATCAAACTTACCTACTTTGGCATTACTGTCATATTATGTGTGACTTTTACTTAGTGCTTCTGGTAGTCTTTGTGTAACATGGAAATGAAATTAAATGAAAAACAGACTTTGCTAAGAGCTCATGGTGTTAGCTAGCTCAGCATTCAGAATTACTCTGTGTAGAATAGAAACGAGTACTGACTTGAAAATGAGCAGTAAATTGCTTATAAACAGAATTCATCTTAAATACTGAGCACTTAGCATCTTAAATACTAAGTGCAGTTTCTGTGATTCTGAAATTTACAAATGTTACAATTCTGTTTTGATATAATATCTTCAGAATCGAAGGTAAAAATGATCGTTATTAGAATAAGGAAGGATAACTAACATCCTGACGAAATTAAGATTAGTAAGTTTAATTACTTGTGTGAAATGGAACACTATTTTAGAGTTAGTAGGTTTAGTATTTCCTGATTTTAAAATGTATAATGGAACCAACCAAAATCACTGTGAAGATATTTGCACCACAACACCCAGTAAAGATTTTTTTTACCCTTTTTATTAAAAACTTGATAAAAGTGCATCGTATACATTGTTCATCCTAGAATCAAGTCTTCATCAAACATGGGTAGTTTTCCCTCTCTTCCCCCAGAAGGCTTTTCACAGGTAATGCACACTGTCATCTAGCGGATTAAAAACTGCAGGTTTGTAAACTTGGCGCCCGGCGAGAAGTAGGTGCCATGGAGTGATTAAGAGTTGGCGTGTGTACACCTGCTGTCAGGAAGTAAAGTCCCAGATGCTGCCGCTTGGCAGGCACGCATCTTAGAAAAGGATTGAATGGGGCGGCTGTGCGCTCTTTACCTTTTATCTGCTTCCAGCAGCACATTCTCTTTGTGCCTGTAAGTAATCACCTCTGCCTCAGCGAGAGGGGCATGATCTATTTTTATAGATGTGCGTGCGCGAAGTGCAGGCACTCCTGCAGAGCGCAGTCGCCGGCTGGTGGAGAGGCTCGCTCAGGTACCGGCGTGGCCCTCACACCAACCAGAGAACACATCTGTCGACTTTGAAACCTTTACTTTTTATAAAAACTTGAGCCTGAGACACATTGATTTTTCACATTTTATCACGTCATGTCAAAAGACTTTCCCCCGATATATGTGAGTCTTAGTGAAAGAAAATGAGTATCTCCATTGTTTTTTTTTTTTTTTAAATAAGTACTTAGATGAGAACTGCATTGATGAATCATCTGAACTTTATAAATGTGGTTCTGGAATAACTCAACTGAATCTTATTGCATGGAATACAGTTTTTAGATCCCTAGAGTAGTCAGGTCACAAAATTCGTCGTTTGCACAATTACAAAGTCTCCTTAAAATTAACAGTGATGTTTTATTTACATTTAATTATATGCTGAATCTAAAACGAAGGGTCTTTGGACTGTCTCCATTTCTTAAATTAAAATTCATGAGGAAAATATAGGCAAATACATCTTACTGGCCCCTAACATGAGACTTGAGTCATTGACATATGCATGCTTGTTATTGCATGTTAATACACAGAATCCCCTTAAACAGTTCTTTATAGATCCCCTTGGGAGACCTTTTTGTTATATAATGTACTTTTAAGAATTACCATCTTCATAAATTAAAAAAATATTTTTGGAATTCTTGTATGTGATGAGTTTTAACTAAAACTTGTCCTATGGTATCATCCGTTTTAACTATACATGCTTTTAGCACTATTTTACAGATTGCACGTTTGAACAGAAAAGTCTCATGTTTTCTAGTGTAGTTTCCGGTGGCGATACCTGCCTGCCTTTTCCTTGGCCGCGTTGGCACACGCGTTGTGCTTATTTTGTTGTAAATGGTTCCAGTATTTTATCAGCTCACTGGGCTGGAACTGATGAGAGGTAATTAGGTGGCTGTATTTACAGCTGGAATAAGAAACTCGCCAGTGGTTGAACACAAATTCATTGGGCGGGGGCACAGGATCAATCCTCAGCTTGGCCAGACAGATCCCTACATACACATCCTCCAAGTGCAAACGGCGGATGCTGAGAGAGACTTTAAATATCTTCTCAGCCAGGTCTCCCGAGAACACGTAGCCCGTCCCCGAGCAGAAGACGGGGTAGCGCTCGCTCGGGTAGAGGTCCGGCGGCATGTACCACTTGCTGTCTTTGTTTCGATTGGGCGCGTAGCCTCTCATTAGGTAGCCAGTGAAATAGTTATGTCTGGGCGGCAGGTCTGGCTTCAGTAGCTTGTTTATTAAGTATTCAGTGTTGACAAACATGTCACTGTCCGTTTTCATCACATACGAAGCGTGTGGGCAGTATGTGGCAACCCAGTTCATGCCCATTAGCGTTTTAATGGTCAGGTTGTAGTATGTATCTAAATAGTCCTGTTGGATTATGTCGTGATGCTGTCTGCTCTCTTCCAGTATTGCACGTTGCAAGTAGCCATTTAAATTAGTACTTACTATGCCCAACAGAAAAATCCGTGTGATGTGGATACCGGGGGCTAGACTCTCGTTGCCCCACGTTTGCCGAATCGCTCTCCTGGCCTCTGTTTGCTCAGGCTCCGCAGCTATCAGCAGGATTAGAAACGGGTTTTTCCCCTGGCACTTGGCAGGCTCGTTGATGAGATACTTGAAGTGGTAAGAATGTGGGTGCCCAGTGCCCTTTTCTCTGTAAAGGCTCCCGTTGGCACTGAGGGTGTTCTCCAGCCCCGTCACTCCTTGCGGCGACAGGTCTGTGTTGTTGGAGTTGGTGGCAGCTTGAGGCCTCAGCGTTTGAGGGACTGTTTCTTTCCAGATGTTCCGCAGAGAGCTGTGGTTGGTCTCGCTTTTCGTAGAACGAAATCCGCGGAAAGTGTAGATCACAGGGTTCTCTTTTAATCCGGCTCTGCCCGGCAGCCAGTCGTGGTGGTGGAAGAACAAGAACATGGCAAAGAGGAAGGCCAGGGAGAGCGCCCCGACGAGGGGGGCCCGGAACAGGGAGCGCTTGGCCCAGCAGCAGTGCCGCCGCCGCCACTGGAGCATGTTGGACACCCCGGGAGGAGGCGGCTGGACGGCTTCCTCTGGAGTCAGCACTGTTCCCTGGTCACCATTGTCCGGTTCGGGCACAGCGTCTCCCTCGCAGTCATTCTGTGGAGGGAAAGCACAGGCTTACAACGTGCTCACTGTTCCCGAACTGCCTGAGAGAGGCCGAGGAGGCTAGAAGACCAGGGCAGCTAGGAGCTGAGGAGCTGCGGGGAGATCGCCCCGGAACAAAGCCTATGACTTGTTTTCCCTCAGTAACGTCTTTAGCAACACACCTTTGTAGCAGTGAGCACCTGAAAGGGGACGGGTCACTTCCACTGACTGTCTCGGGGGCTCTGGCCAGATGTACTTGGGCCCAAGTGAAAGATTGAGAAGTGTGTGCATGCAGAGGACAGTGTCACAGAGTCTGCCAGGCCGTGTCAGAGCCTCGGAGCAGCTGGGGATGTGTTGGCGTGCGTTAGCATCGACTTGACACGCTATTGGGGGTTGTGCACTGTCAGCGGCCTTCGGTGTCAGGCGGCCAGGCATCATTTCGTGGGACAGACGGCGCGGTTATGGCCGAGTCTGTTCGTCACAGAGCTGCCTGGCATGTGTCCATCGCCCCCACTGTGTTGAGAAAGTCAATGAGAAGATGCACCTGTCAGAATCAATTTTCAGGCTCCAGTAACTTCAGTGCAGGATTTTAAGAAGGACTAAATGATGAGCAGTTTCAAGCACTCTTTCCTAATTTTAACCTTGCACTTCAAATATGGGTATTAGGAGATCATTTTCTTTACTTAGACTTGAGATTGACTTAAAAAAATATAGCAACTAGTTGTCTTTAATTATCTGTGGCCTTGGCAGACTAGCACATGTCCCAGTCAGTCTCCATGTTAGAATCAAACAACTACTTTGAACAGTCTTTTCAGATTTCTTACAAAATATAGGTACTACTTACTATCTTATCCAAATACTCAAAATTTCAAACATCACAAAATGCATTTTAGAGATCCTCAGGTTACTCTGTGTTCTAAATTTGTATGTTGAGTATTTGTTACGTTTTTAGGACTCTTGCTAGCACCACATTTAGAGCCCTAGATTTTTAATACAATTATGGGTGTCACTGGAAGGTTTCTGACACCACATCTTAAGAACTGGCTGTGTTATCTTCAATCACGGTGTTTCCGTGAAAGCACAGAAGCACCTTGTTCATGGTGTCAGCTTGCTCTTAGTTTTTCTGGTCAGGGCATGGGGGTGGAGGTAGATAAAGCTGCTGTAGCTTGAATTCTAGTAAAAGAAAAAACTTTCAGTAGAAGACTGATATGTCATTTTAATTTTTTTCAAGTTTTTATTTTGCAAATTCTTTAAGCAAAATAAAACTAGTCAATTAAAAATTCAATGTATTAAAAACAGTCTAGTAGGACCATTAGTTTTATTTGAAATGAACACACATGTAGATACATAGATACATGTGCGTTCATTTGCCTGTGATATTGAGAGATTCGGGATTAATACCAAGTTTGCTTAGCTCTGACATGAAATGTAATTATTTTGGGGAAAACAAAGTTCTTATATTACTGAATAATTACGGAGTAGAATTAGCGTGTGATGTGAAGTACTTTGAAAATACTGATTGGAAATGTTAGGCACACACATATATGTGAATGAAAGTATTTCTATTCTAGTAACAACCACTAGAGGGAGCAAGTAGCTAACTGAATAATTACGGAGTAGAATTAGCATATGATGTGAAGTACTTTGAAAATACTGATTGAAGGTGTTAGGCACACATATATGTGAATGAAAGTATGTCTATTCTAGTAACAACCACTAGAGGGAGCAAGTAGCTGGGAATTTGAATAAAGTGTAATGGGATCTAGTACAGGCACCAGATTTGGATGAGTTCAGTGATCTGAAATTAGGTGGTACTTTGAGGAGTGACAGTGTTTCTCAAATGTGGAAAATTAATCATTTTGTGAGATGGTGATTTTTTTTTAAGTTTGGGGTGTGTAAAAACAATCTAGTGTGCTAATTGTTGGAGTTTATTGACGTGAATTTAAATGTTACATTGCTACAGTGAAGACCAGGGCTCTTCATTTTACCCGTAGAACAGTTCTGCGGTGAGCTCAGCTGGAAAGAACAGAGCTGAGTGTTCCGACTTAGAAATCACGCTTCCTTTCCTGCACCCACTGGGAAACTCCTCCTAAGCTTTCTTTCCAAGTGGAGTATTTGATAAGCAGTCACGATTCCTCCTCCATCCCACAGAGAAGCCAGTAGCTAGAAGTGGTATGGGTTTAAATGTAGAAGAAACAAAAGTTGCCTTTAAAATTTATTTGGTAATGGATTTTAAATATTCCACAGCTAGATGAAACATGTGGGCTTCCTGTTGCCATAATAATGCTTGGAATGTGATTGAAGTCCCCATCACAGAGCTCTTTACATGTTTAGATTTGGTAGCTTAAGAAGCAATAAATACAAGGCCAGATGTTTGAAGGAATGTTTGAATAAAGGACTGAAGGAGTGACTGAAGATAGAGTAATAAATTGTGGTGTTTTTATGAAAATACACCTGAAGTGGTATCTCTGAAGTATTTCAATGTTACAGAAAACGCAGAGTATTACATGTTGTGACCCAGCATAAGTACGTGGCTTCTGGTCTCTGTGGCTGTGTAGCAGTGGGGGATGGAGGAGCATCTGAACTTACAGTCATGGTGTCCGTATGTTTATAAATATTAAGCTGCTTAGGCTGGAAATCAGACACCCATTTGTTAGTCTCATTGATAAAAGTGCGTGTGCCTGGCCTTAAAAATCATTTATTAAAAGTTTCTCTGATTAAAATTAAAATTTTTCCACTAAAAAAAAAGTAAAATTACACCCTTTTATTACATAGTAAAATTATTCTTGAATTACTGCCTGTTGTATTTTATTTCTTAAAAAGTGGGAACGAGACAAGAAAGTTGAAATGGTTCGGCATGCTAAATAGCTGTGCACTTAGATCCCAGCATAGAAATAGCTTTGATTTATCCCCAATGTGATTTGGATGATATTGCCAAGCTATTAATGTGTGTGCACCTTTTATGGGTTGAAGTTCTTGGAGAGAATGTTACTGTCTAATGTTCAGTTGGTGCGCACATACACACACACATACACACATGTACACACACACACACACACTGTTCTTATCATTTGTTTTTTAAAAGTATTGGTATCTGTAGTCTGTTGAAACAGTTCTAGATTTAAGTGGTGCTTGAGTAAAAAAATTCTACACTTTTGAGACATCTTGCTTATAAAAATGTTTAGTAGGTGCTTTTAACATTGAGAGATAAAGCCCCTAAGAGAGACTTGAGATTTTCACAATCATATTTTTTTTAATACCATCTGATTTCATTCTTAAGTGGAGTAAAAATTAATGGTATGAATGAGAGTTGATGTTGGGATGTAAGAAGAATAGGTCCCGATACATTGTTAAATCTTAATTTTAGAATGGCATGCTTACATGTCTTCAAAATGTTTGCCTTTTATGATGATGAAATAATAGGCTATTGACTTTTGCTGTGAAAATGAGCAAAAATTAAGATCTTTGCTAGACCTCTAAAAAATTTTAGAAATATCCTTGAGTTCCTGAGTCATGAGCTGTTATTACCACTAGGATTGTTGCTAAGATAGTCTATTAGATGTATCTCGTCCTGCCCACACATGCCTGGCAGTAGTTTGTTACCTGTGTATGGTAGCCTGGGGGCACAGTGGCTAGACTTATATTTAATTTTTGACCTTGTAGTGCTACTTAAGGATATGTTTCTATCAAAGTGTTTTCATATTATGTTTTTGAATTTCACTTTAAAAATGACCACCAAGAGGAGCCTTATATATTTGATCACTGAGAACCAGTCTGTTGCCTGAAATTTAAGTTCACTAATTTAGATGGGGGATTTGCAGCCACCATTGCTATTTCTTTGTTTCAGAGTTGTTTTCATGGGCACAGGAACATGCAAATCTGCTGTGTGTGCGGTGCACAAACTCGCACGCCCATGTGATCTGTGCAAATGCTCCCCGTAGTCTCCATCGCATGGCGATGCTTAACACCGCCGGTGCTCTCAGCTCATTATCTCTATCTGGGCAGATGGGTTTTGGAGGGAAGGCTGTGCTACTAAAGCTGCTACAGATGAAGGTTTTGTTCCAAAAGGACTTTGGGAAAGCTCTTGGTGTGAAGAGCATCGCTGACACTCTTGAATGTAACTTCCCTGCATTGTCTCTCGATGGCCATTTTAGAGGGAGCCTGTAGTTCAGGAGACGGGCTTCCATTTGACCTAATTTGGCAGAGGATTGCCATGTTCTCTTCAGAGGGTGACAGATTTTCTGTGTAAGTTTTAATTTCTCAGAGAATCCTTTAAGCACACCCTGTTCCTGGCTGCCTTTTCTCTCCCGTAACCCGTCCTTACTCCGAGCTACAGCTTCCCGGGAAGAAAAGCAGGGACAGTGCCTTCTAAACAATGACACGTAAAATCCCCCATTCGGACCCTTCCCCAGTTTCAAGGGCAGTAAGCTGGCTGGACTTGTTTATCAGACAGAGCGCCCCTGGGCCGTGCAGCTCAGGAGAGACATTTAAAAGCACATCACACACGAGACATGGACATACCTTCCCGGGTCAGGCCATTGGTGTGCAGAGGATCATGCCCATGGAGCAGACTTTCGGCTCCAGCCCTTCAGCAAAAAGGTGCCCTGGAACATGCGCACATCCCCCGGTCTGCCTCCTGCGCCTGCTGTGCACGGGCCCCCAGTGTCCACCTGTCTCCTGCCTCCAGGCACCTCCTCCTTCATGTGGGCGCTGGGCTCCGGGGGCTCTTCCCTGCTGGCATCTCCTCTGTTCGGAACAAAAGAGCTGTGGTCGCCGCTGTGTGTGCAGCGGGGCCGCCTCGGCCCGGCGGCTGCTGCGTGGAAGCCCTACATCTGCGCTCCCGGCCGGACAATGCAGCGCTGTCCTCCCTGCTCAGGATCCATGTTCCCGGAGCCGAGCTGCAGTGGAGCAGCCTCGCTGGAAGGGAGCGGGCGCTGGGAGGAGGCCGCGGCCTCTCCGGGTGCCTGGCAGCTGCAGGGAGGCTCCGGCAGGGTCCCGGGGGCGGGCTCGTGTGGAATGTGAGGTCCACGCTCCTCCTGCCGCACAGGCAGGCAGCACTTTGAATGTGGGCTTGACAGATGTTCCCTCTGACAGAGCAGAATCGCACGTCACTGCTTGGCTCGAGCCCACGTGATCGTTTGCATTAATTTGGACTAAAAGCCGAAGGTAGGGAGAAGCGTAGCGATTGTGCTTCTGTGTGATAGATACTCAGTCCCAGTGTGGTGATGGGTGAAGAATAAGAAAAAGGGATGACTAGGAAATGAAGGGCTATAATTTTCTTTTCTTTATCTTATGTCCTTTTTTTTTTTTTTTTTTTTTTTTTTTTTTTTTTCAGGGTTAGATGTTGCTTTCCCTGTGTGTGTGTGTGTATTACATGGTTTTATAGGGCACTACAGTATAAGCTTTTATATGTAACTTGATCTGATTCCATCCCTTCAATGCACCCCTTCCTTTGAAGTTTTTCTTTTTTTTTCTCAAGTTGCCTCCCTTTTACGAACACCTGGTTCAGACTCGAGGGCCCTTTTCTTTGATCTGTAACTTGGACCCCACCCCCATTTCTGGGGCTTATGTAAGTCAGCTGCCTGGGCTTTACTGCCACAGTGTGCCACAGCGCACCTGCTTTGTTCCCTGTGTGGTGTCTGATGTTCTCGAAGGCAGTAAAACTTTATTTTTAACCACTTTTGCGTTTTTATTTATTTTGCCTTTGTTTAAAATTCCATGTTTGATAAAATTCAGCAAAATGATAGAGTACACACTGCACACGTGCAGAGGATCTTGCTGGTGGGCAGTTAGGTTTTTCTGATCAGACTCACTAGTCCCAGTGTTTCGGGGTGGGATAGTAACTTGCTGTCAAGCAGGCTTTTTAGTAAGCACTAGATGCTCGGATATTTCTTGGTTTATTTAGTCTCCTGGGCATCTTCTTTTTTTCTGCAGAATATTGGGGCATTGTGTTTTTTTAAAAAATAGCTTGAATTATCAGTTTTTCCCCAGACTTTAGGGACACTAACTCCCAGAAATGTATAGTTTTGGGACTTAAGCTATATGTTCACGGTCCTATATCCCCAGTAATGTCTATTATATCAAATATAGCCTTTCATTTCCCATAATAGTTTTTGATTATCACATGTCAGTTTATGGAGGAAATAGAGATGCTAGAGATTAACTCTAGTCACTTGTTTACTTTTCAGGATCATAGAAGGATCCAAAGTCCGCACACTATTTATTTACACAATTACTTTCCCATATGTTGTTCATGAACATAAAACTCAAATACAGAGAAATGTCTAAGTGAATCTGAAAACTGTTCTTGTGAATTTCACATCAAAGGGTGGTGATTAAGGGTCAGGAAGTGCGGACATGGAGGAAGGACAAAAATGGGACATGAAAAAGACTGCTTTCACTACATTTCATTTTCTTCTTTTTTAAAATCCTCACCCAAGGATATGTTTTTATTGATTTTTTTTTTAGATTGGAGGGAGGGGGAGAGAGAGAGACATCCATGTGAGAGAGAAACATTGATCAGTTGCCTCCTTTTCAAACCCCAATAGGGAATCGAACCCAAGACCCTTCCGTGCACAGGATGATGCTCTAACCCACTGAGCCACACCAGCCCGGGTGTAGATTTCATTTTCACAGTTTCAAATCTTCCCAACTTGTAACAAGGGCTCCTTCTGAACCTGGGTTAACCAATGTTACTAACATAACCCCAGTGGGAAACGTGCTGCTGGGTGCCCCCGCCGTCCACACCGCCGGCCTTCGCCCAGGCCAGAGCCCGTGGAGTTGGGGCCCAGGAGGCAGCCTGAGGGACAAATTTGGTTTTGTATCCCAAGCCAGCCAGCTGCTCGTGTTAACTTTTAAATTTAGTGCCAGGCCCTCTCACATTTTTTATTTTTGTCCATTAGATTTTTAGTGCATTTTAGGAACTTATGACTGTTATGTGTCCTGACTGGCAAGGAAACCAACCTTTCGGTACATGGGAGGGACGCCCAACCAACTGAGCCACACCGGCCAGGCTCAACCCGTTTTGGGGCATTTAGTTCTCTGTCCACCCATACACATGCTCCCTGCTCCGTTTGCTTGTTTAATTTGGAGTAATGCTTCAGCGCCTACTTAAAATCACTCCGCTTACAGAAGTAGAAGTTGGATTTAGTAGATCATATTTATCAGGAGCTCCTTGCACACGCTTTGACTATGTAGCCAGCAGCAGTGGCCACTGCTGAGATTAACCCGGTCAGCGTGGACGCTGCCTGAGATGTTCCTTAAACGGCCTTTTTGCTCATCAGTTTCATTGCAGTGCCCATCGGAAGGGGAGGAACCATGCTTAGAGTCGTCAAATGATTGTCCCCACTAGTAGCTAAGCTGTGACGAGGGATTAAAGCGAGGTTCTCTCAGTCCTTGCGCTCTGTTCTCGGCCATGGCATGCGTGGCGTGCGTGGCGCAGCCGGGGAAATGGCGCTTTTTCTGCCCCTGGGGCAGCCTACCCAGAAATCACTCACAGAAGCCTGAGTGGATGTTTATATTTTTACTTTATTCATTTGTCCAACAAATAGGTATTGACCAACCACTGCGCACCAACATCTGCAGGCGGGCGCAGCTTGTTACACGTTAGGGCACAGAGATCCACCGTTTGGGGCCAGTTCTTTTGGTTGGACTCTCTGATGGGCCCTTGGATTTACTTTGGATCTTGATGAAGAGCGCTCCAGCGGTACCTGCTGGCGAGGAGGGAGCCTTCGCTACTGTCCGCAGCCCCGAAGTTTCCAGAGGCTTGTCGATCCCACTGCAGTGGGGCCGGTTTGTACAGCAGAGACTCCTGCAGACTCCTCACGGGCCTGTGCACATCTTCGGGCTTGACTTTCCGCTTTCAGGCCACACCCGCGTTCTGTCCTAAGTTGAAGTGACGCTGGTGGAGAAGACGGAGCAGGCAGAGATGAAAGCTCCCCCAGGGGCTCTTTCTAGCACCTTCATGTTCCCAGCCACGGGAATCTGTAGAAATCCGGTGACAGGCAGGCTTGTAGACACTCTCCCTTTAGTCTCGTGTCTTTTAACATCTGAATTCGATGCTTAAACTTTCTTAGGAAATGTGACAAGTTTTTTCTCAGACTCAGCAACTGGCAGCTGTTTTGTGAAGTTTTATAGTTCTGCATAACTGTCTGGTAATTTCTACTGAAGCATTGAGCATAGTATCATTCATCTCGGGTAAAAACTGCTGTTTGAATTTTAACCCTGCTGTTCTGGCTTCTGTACGCCTGCTTGCTTACACAGTAGGGTCGTTGCCTCAGTTTCCAGATTAGATTGGGACCTGGAAACTCACACAGATCCCCCCATTATGCTGCCAGCCCACCTCACAAAGGCTCTTCTCCTGTGTCTGAGGACCAGAACCACAAAATCACTTTCCTTAACCCAGTGGCTCCGGGAATACTTTCCAGGGACTCAGTGGCTCCAGCAACTGAAACTATAGATAACCTTTAAAGATTGTTAACTTTGCTCAATTCTGCTTCTGTAAAACTGCTTTCCCAAGATAATTCCACATTCCAGTGTCTAGCACAGTGGTTCTCAACCTGTGGGTCGTGACCTCTTTGGGGGGTCGAACGACCCTTTCACAGGGGTCGCCTAAGACCATCGGAAAACACATATATAGTTACATATTGTTTTTGTGATTAATCACTATGCTTTAATTATGTTCAATTTGTAACAATGAAATTGGGGGTCACCACAACATGTATTAAAGGGTTGCGGCATTAGGAAGGTTGAGAACCACTGGTCTAGCAGGATGTGGTTTTGACCTTTATAAGATGGCTACTACTCTCACTCAGGCACTACGAGATTTGGAGAGCATTTGCCCCCTCGTAGTCCCGGCTTTGAAATAAATGTGGCTCCTTAATTCGACTTCTTGAGGCGTCCTTGTGTGATTTGCGGGGTACACTGCAACACTACTTGCATGGGTCTGCTGTCACATCTGTCACACACCCCGAAGGGAAAAGGCCATCATTTCTAACGCGGAAGAGCAGAGCTGTCCCGCTGGTTTTCGGGTTTTCCCTGGGCTTGTCTAGAATAGCCCCCCAGGAGTCAGAATCTAAAGCTGGGTTTGCCAGGCCCCTGACAGCCTTCAACATGAAGCAGGAGTTATTTCACCAGCAGAAATGGGCGTCTTCAGGAATGGCAGCGGAGTGGCATTTGGGACACGGTAGCTGTGACGAACCATAGGCATGTCCAGAGGACAAGGAGAGGAGCCTTACTTGACCAAGGAAATGGGGGGAGAGCATGTGGGTGGCAGTGGGAGAGGGCTAACGGTGAGGTCCTTTAGCATTTCACACCTCCTAACCTTCAGTTTCTCCTGGTTCAGAAGTAATGGTGTTATTCAGCTTTTGAGTCATCATTATGTGATGAGTCAGGTGTAACTGTATTCGTTATCTAATAGTAGAGATAAGTCATTTTATGGACTTACTAGTAACCTACCTGCTTATCTATGTAGATAAATTCAGCTACATGTCCTTGGTAGGAAGAACGAGGGAGAACGGGGTGCGGGGAGAGCACCTCAGTCCTGGTGGTGGTTTGCACCTGTCGCATGTCCTCGCGTCCCGGGAGGAGGGAGTGGGGGTCCAGTCCTCCCTGCGTTGGTCTCTATCCCTCTCTGTGCTTCAGTGTGAGTGGTTGGCCCCGCAAATGCACAGCATTTATTTCCGCTCCTGCTCACCGAAGGGCCAGCTGTCTTTCCCTGTGCTGGACACACCCTGCCGTTCTGGATCAGATGTGACTTCCCCCTAGGCTCTGAAAGTGCCATTTGACGGTTCTTTAGAGGCCAGATTCTGGTTTCATTGCTATCCATCAACAATTTTGCTTGTGGTTTATATCTCTGGATTGTTCTGACTTAAAATTAGATGACATCTTTATTAAATTAAAATATTTGGATGAATGGCATGTGTTTTGGTTATTTAAATTCAGTAACTAGTGTTTCCTTTTTGAAGGAGAGTTATTGTTTGCTCAGAATTTAGAGTTTTCCTTTGAGGACAGCAGGTGATTAGGAACCCGTTTTACTTTCCTCTGAGCTCCCAAAGCGGGAGTTAGCCCAGCTCGAAGGAGCGACCTCAGCATGAAGGTGCCAGTGCCGCCTGCCTGGCCTTCTCCTTCGCTTTGCCCCACCTTGTGCAGCAAATGAAGTTTCTTGACTTGAAAGCGGAACTCAATTCCAGTGTCTCTTCCAGGACTAATGAATGGTAGACCCGTTTATCTGTTTTAGTTCATCCTAAGGGGAGTTGCCAGCAAGGGGAGTTGCCAGCATTTAAAACCAGCAGTAATTTGGCCCCTACTTTGCTAGCAAGCTTGTAGGAGTCTCTGGCTTCCCAGTAGCATGGCCATTTCAGGCGGTGATGGTCATCGCATTGACTCGCCAGCACAGCATACCTGTCGGTGGGCACTTGGAGTTGACACATCCACGTTGGTTCATGTGCAGGTGCTAGTAGCTGATTACATATTGCTATCATAAATTAAAAAAAAAAACTTTATTGTTGAAAGTATTACTTATGTCCCCTTCTTCCCGCCCATTGACCCTGTGTAGTGCCACCCCCCACTCCAGGTCCTCACCACCCCATTGTCTGTGTCCATGGGTCATGCATATATGCATACAAGTCCTTTGGTTGGTCTCTTTCCCCCTTCCCTCAACAATTTATTTAAAGGAAAATGTTTTAATGAAAAAAAATTTAGCATGAAAATTATTGAAACGAATGTACTAAAGATAGATAACTTTTAAAGTGTCTTAAGTATTTCAGCGTCATCTACTGAGCAAATAGTTGATAAAATTCAACATTCAGCACATTTTCTTGTATATATCACAAGCTTAGTAATTAGTCGAGATTTGTTATTCCATTTTTAAGATATTTTAATCACTCTTAAATAGAAAAATCTCATCTTTGTAAATGGGATTATTTATTTTCCCTGAATATTTTAAAGGCATTTAATGTCAAGTATTTGTGGTTTTTAATGCAAAGTTATGTTGTTTACATCTTTCTAATCTGAGGTTATGTATTACTCATTTTGAGACTGTTTAAGGGGAAAAAGATTGACTTGATTTAAAAAATGATGACATTTCTGAGATGTTAAAATTGTCAGCAATTACACAAATCATTGGATATTTGAGAAATATTGCATGCTCATAATAACTTCTGTATGGTAAGAATTTTTAATTCATTTTCCACCTAAGATTTCTATTTCCCACATCATGACCAATAGTATAAAAAATAAGGAAAGGTGTTTTGTTTTTACACTCATAGGATTGATCAGAGCATGTTTGGTAGAGTGACTGATTGGAAGACAAATAGATGTGAAATTTATAAAGAAACTTTAACGTCATATATCATTTTTTATTGTTTTAAAGGAGGGTGCGTCGGCCCGTAAGACTCAGACTCCTGCGGCACAGCCAGTACCAAGACCAGGTAAAGATAAGATCTTTCCCCCCCAAATGATCACAAGAGTGATCATGCTCTCAAGGACCTGAAACTTTACTTCAAATACTTCTAAAGTGATCTTACAGAACATTTACTTGACAGTAGGATAGTTGAAGAGTTAAAGAAAATTTTAAGAAAATGATTTTAAATGTTTCAGAAAAATGTTTTAAAAAGCAGAGTATATGTAGCACCCCTCACCAATTGCTTGTTTGAGTTCCGTGATGGTGCATGTGGATATGATCCCCCCCCCCCCCCCAAGAAAAACCATAAGTTTAATAGATTGGTGTATACAGCTTTGATGCTTAGAACTTCAGATGTCTGTGTTATTTAGCACATAAGGTTCTGTAATCATTTTTAAAAAATGTGTTAAGCAAAGGTAGGGACTGAACCTGGCGAGGCCCACGTGTTCCAGTGGACTCAGAGGCACAGGCCTTGCTCAGCTGAGCTTGTACCCAGGCAGCCCTTCCTTCTTCACCAGGGGAACCTCTCGCACATACCACTGTCCCTCGCCCTCTTTCTGGTGCACACCTACTTCAGGCCCCCAGCTGTCCCTCCTGCCTTCACTCCCAGGGTCTCGGAGATGGGTCGGCGGCCTATGGCCCGTTTACCTGCTCATTGCTCCTGAGAGACTGACAGCCCTCTGTATGTCAGACAGATTCCTCTCGCAGTCCAGGCATCCACTTTATCACCTACATGTGGGTCGCCGTACCTCACCCGTAGTTTTAAATTGATGTTCTGGTGATTTTCCAGTTTGTGTCTCCGGTTCAGACATCCCTTCCTGGGTCTGGCACCTACATTAACTGGCTAACATTTGGGTTTGCCACAGGCGTCTTAAAACTGATGGAAAACCTTTGTTCCCTGGTATTTCCCCCCGATGGCTGACTTCACCCTTCCTGCTTCGTGCATAAAGGGCACCACCATCAACTCTGTTTCTTAAGCCAGAACCTTCTTAGGAGGCGTTCATTCCTCACACCGGCTGCTCTGCCAAGGGCCATTGGATATTTATTACCTCATTCGCTGGCCACACAGAATGATCCACTTAAACACTAGCTGCGATATCTGGTCAGACATTTAATGAACTCACCCCTCTAAGCCTTGGCAGGGCCAGACCACATGATTCCTTGGGCCTCCCACGGCCCCCGCTGGCTGTCCCCACTGCCTCTCAGCAGCGTGCCTCCGGGGTGAGTCCGTGGCTGGGATTTCTGGTCCCCACAGAGCATGTGCAGGTGGAGAGGGCAGTGCTGCTCGGCCTCCCCGGGCGTGGCTTCGGCATTTACTCCGATGACCCTGGACAGGGAATTTCAGAAACAGCCCTCATCCTGCCCCCCGGACTTTAAGCAGCAGCAGTGCAGGCTGGTTAACAGCGCGACTGAGCTAGTCATCTATAATCACAAAGAATTCTTAGGCTTTACTTGCTTTTTAAGCTTGAAAATAATGTGATTTTCATAACATTCAAAAGTTTGCTTTTTATTTTTCTCTCAACAGTTTCTCAAGCAAGACCTCCTCCTAATCAGAAGAAAGGTAAGATTCTGCAAATGATTCTAAATGTATTTTACAAAGTAAATGTGAATAAGCGAGATAACAGAGCTGGGCTGGTATTCTGCCTGCGCACTTGTATTGAATGCGTGTGTTTGGTATCTATTTGGATTAGTAGGTGCATAGGTCATACTGACTGTTAATTTTTTTATTTTATTTTTTTATTGATTTCAGAGAGGAAGGGGGAGGGAGAGAGAGAGAGAGAGAATCATGGATCGGCTGCCTCCTGCATGCCCCACACTGGAGATTGAGCCCGTAACACGGGCATGTGCCCTGACCAGGAGTCTAACCGTGACCTCCTGGTTCATAGGTTGACGCCCACCCACTGAGCCACACCGGCCGGCTGATTGTTAAATATTTTGAATATTGCTGCTGACTTAAAGTGACTTTTAGGTCAAAAGAATGAAAATTATACATTTACAAGCTTTTGATTGGGAAAGCAATTATAATTCCTTTTCATAGTAATAACATGTTTACTACCTTTAAAAATGTTGTCTTTGCAGGTTCTCGCACACCCATTATCATAATCCCTGCTGCTACCACCTCTTTAATAACCATGCTGAATGCAAAGGACCTGCTGCAGGACCTGAAGTAAGGGATTTGTTCAGCTCTCTGTTCACCGAGTGTGCAGACACTGCTGTGAATTAGCAGTTACCATTCTGTTGTTCTTATTTGGAGAATACCAAATTTCAATTTCTGCTATACAGGTAGTCTGAAATATAATTTTCAAAATAGAATATAGTCTTTCATATCTGGATCCTTACATTCACTGTGAGAATGACAATAATATTTTATAATTTGAATGGTGTTACATTTAAAATTCTTGTTAAATATTTTTAGTTGTAACTAGGAAAATATATTCACTCAGTCACATACCTATGGGAGGAGTGTGAGTGAATGCTCTATCTTTCTTAGTAAAATAACGATGAATGACAGTTCTTAGAGAAGGAAAAAGAGGTAACCTCACCTCCAAAACAGAATTCAGACTGCTTCTAATTAAAAGCCAGAAGCAAAATGAGCTGTGGTACTTGCTGATTTTATGTTTTACCAACTGCAGAATTGACTTTTATATGCCTGCGACTTAAATTAGACTATAACAATCCATGTAACCTGGCATATACAAGTTTATCCATTCATTAAGTATTTTTTCCTTATACCTTTGAATGAAATTTTCAATGATCTTCTTTCCATTAACAGTATGGAATAAAGGAGTTTTTGAATTGAATTTATTGGGGCAACATTGGTTAATAAAATTACAGGTTTTAAGGGTACAGAAGGAACATTTATGTTTTGTATTTTATATTTTATTGGGCTTGTATAGTGAAGTTGGCTGTTCTGACCGTGTATGGATTATTCTGGTAATCCCCCTGGTAATCTACCATCCCTCACATTATCGACAGTTGGGTGAATAAGAAATAGAATCATTTTCGTCCACCTCTTGACATAGCTCTGATAATATGAGACGGTTAGACCCACGTGAACATGGTTTTGATTAACTACTTTTTAAAAATGTGTTGTTTTTATGTGAGTATGTGTCTGCTTTTCACCTTCTAATCAGTGTGCGAGAGTGGGTCGTGCATCATTTGTTCTCTGTGAAATAGGAAACGCCTCTATTTCTTGGTTCTGTTTGGTGCAGGCTCCGTGTCTTGCAGTCCGGCACCCAGCCTTTTCCAGCTATGTTGTGATTTCCTCAGAGAAAGGGACTCGTTGTCTTGTTCTTCTTTGTGTTTCTACTGTTTGAAACAGTTGTTGCCTAATCCTGGGCGCTGAGCGGGCGCTGAGTAAGTGTTAAGGAAGGAGGGGAGACGCATTGAGAACATGGGAGAGCGGTAGACTCTGCCTCTGAGCGTGTGCTCGCTGTGAATTTATTAGCGGACTCATCTCTGGGTTTAAGCTCCTTCTCCATACCTGGCAGTCATATCTGCACCTGTGCCTGGATTTCAGTTCCCAGCAAGTGTCGTCATACTTGGGGTTGGGCTTTTTGCACTTACTGTGTTTGGATCTTTACACTCTTTTCTAGCTCTTGCGTTTTTATGATTTGTGAATTTGGTATTGACGGTTCTCATAATTTTTAGTAATTGACAACTGTACTTTTATAAATGTGTCTGCATGGTTACAGAAAATTTACAGTAAGTTTTTGAAATGTTACAAAGGAAATTCTGCCTTTAATTTTTCATTTTCTGAGTCTTTGTGGTGCCTCTCTGCATATATTACAGATCTAATACTTACATATTATTTTATAATAGAAGGCAGCGAATAGTGCAAAGAAAACCACACAGTGAATTTTAGTATCTTTCTCCTTCGTCGTGTTGCAAAGAAGCCAACAGTCCAACAGCCACATTCTCAGGGCTGACCAGGCCTAATGGTCCTCCCAAGTTTGGAACACTCCCTTCATTGTTTAACACCTCATTGCAGCTGACATATCCCCTACAGCGTGAGTCAGCTGGAGGCTTGGCTGTGTAATTAATGCATAATTGAAACCTCCTCCACACAATTACAGGACTGGCTGTAACCCATAGCTCATGTTGGCATGGATTCTTCAATTTTTAGCCCTGCAGTAAGTAAAAGAGACAAAACAAAGTAAAATCCACCATAACTTTAATACCCTAAATAACAAAATTAATGCTGTAAATGGAAGTAATTAAAAAGCACATTGTACATTGATCATGATTTTGAGAGATGCTTGGGTGGGACTGTAACTGTGTTCAAAATAATCTGATTGGAAGGCATTCACGATTCTGGCTGAGATGTAGCTTCTCAGGGCAGAGTTCCAGAGAGGAGCGATGGCTGGGGGAGGGGCCCCAGGGGGCTCGCCTGGCTCAGCACGTGGGTTGTAGGGGAAGAAACCAGGCAGAAAGGTGGAGGGGTCCAGGCCCAGCAGCACTGCAGCATGACTCAGCCGCTGTGGAGCCGGCCCGGAGGTTCTTGTTTCTCTTTCCCGGGAAGACATCCCACTGCCTCCAGCTTCCACTGTTGATGACGGCAAGTCAGCTGTTAGTCCTCGAAGGAAGGCGGCTTTATCTGGTGGTTTTAAAGATCATTTTACAGTTGTTCATCTGCTATCCCTCGCTGTAGATTTCTTTATATCCCACTCTGGGAGTCATTAGACTTAAATCGGAGGATTGTCATCGGTTCTGGTTCTTCTTAGATATTGCCTTTCCCCTGTTTTGTTCTCTTCCTTCTGGGACTTAAGTGAGATATACTTCAGACCTCTCATTTTCCATGTCTCTTTCTCTTTTCAAAAATGTTTTATTCATTTTAGAGAGAGGAAAGAAGAGGGAGAAATAGAAACATCGATACATTTTTTTTTTCATTTTTTAAAAATTAAGCAATGATCTTTGGTCAGTGCATCAAGGAAGTCCTTCATTGTCTTTTGACGGTTGTTTCATTCATGACACCTCATTTCCTTGTGTGTTTTTTAGGGTTTGTTTAATGTTTTTCATTGTTTTCACTTGCTCATTTCCTTGGAATTGTTTTTCTGGAGATTCTCTGACTTAGGGAGGAAGGTTGGGCCCCCTGGGGAGGGTTTGCACCTGGTGTCTGCGAGGCACCACTTTGCGCTCAGGGTGAGGGGCTTAACATCCAGACATTCGTTTATTGCATTTTTTAAAATTTCAACTTTTGTTATTTAAGAAAAAGGAAAAATAGCCTAACTTACCTAGCTATATCTCATTTGCATTATATTCTTTGTTTTTGTTGTTGAGTTTATTGGGGTGACATTGGCTAAAAATGTATTGGTTTCATGCTATAATATATCATGTGTATATTGTATTGTGTGTTCACACCCCAAGTCAAGTCTCCTTCCATCACTGTTTACGCCTCTACCTCCCCTCACCCTACCTCCTCTGGCAATCCCCATACTGTTGTCTGTGTCCATGAGTCTGTCTTTCTGTTTTTTCTTTAATCCCTTCACCCTTCTCACCCAGCCCCCAACCCCCAACCCTGTCCCCTCTGACTGCTGTCAGTCTGTCTCCACTTTGTTAGTTCAGTTTGTTCATTAGCTCCCCCCTGTAAGCGGGCTCATATGGCACCAGTCTTTCTCTGCCTGCCTTACCTCACGGAGCATAATCCTCTGCAGGTGCATTTCATTCTTTGACAATATTACTTGTCGATACTTGACAGCACGAAATGGGTGAATCAATGGACATCAAAGTATTTCTCCAAATGATGTATATCCATCCACCGCCTTGGTTGTGCGGTTCTGGTTGTATTCGTTAGAATGCTTTTAGTTGTAAGCGGTAAAAATCAACTCAAAGTAGCGTTATCAAAGATTAATTTATTGGTGCAACATCACTGAAAGTGTGGCTCTGGGCACAGCTGGCTCAGCGCTGGAGTGATGTCATCAGGAGCTGGTCCCTCTCTCAGGCAGCTCTCCCCCTCAGGGACACATGATTAGCAGAAGCTTGAGGCCAGCAATCACTGTGCAAAGACAGTGCGTTTCCCAGTAATTCCCCCAAACCCCGGGTTAGGTCTTGCAGGCGGGGCTGGGAGAACGTTTATTCTGAGCCTTCACTGTGCTCGGGGCTGTTACTCTTGATTCAGGTCCAGGAGGGGTCTAGTGGGCAATAGTGAGATGGCCTCTCCTGGCAATGGCCATGCTGTTGGTTACGACGGGGGCGGTAAACAGAGACGGAAGGAGACTTGACTCGGGGTGTGAACACACATTACAATATACACATGATATATTGCTGGTTTACCCTAATGTCAGGCTGCCCTCCTGAGCGCGCTGGCTTTCTGGGGGAGAGACTTCTGTGAGGTGCCCTGCCCGCAGAAGCTGGGCTTTGTTCCCTATTCCAGGAACCGGGGACGTGCAGTAGAAAGCAGAGCTTGAGTCTGACTATTTACCAGCACCTTCCCTGGAGAGAATCGGCACTGTTTTAACTTCTCTGGGCTCACTGCTTTCCTGCCGGTGCAGTAACCTCACTCCCATATTTGTCTGTACATGAATAAATGTACCCATAGGTAGGAAAATGTAGTTTCCTAAAGGAATCCATAGGCAGTAAAGTGATTATCTGGGCGACAGTTTTAGATGACGCGGCATTCTTGACTTTCCCAGCAGATGTGACGTGATGTGGAACAGCCAGCTTACAAGGGCAGTTCAGCACTGTCACAGTCACCACGTACCATACCGACAGCCTCAGGTTACAACATTAGCATCGCTGGATGGCGAAGCCAGTGTGCGGGGTTAACATTTTCAAAGGATTCTAGCAAGTGCAAATTCTCGTGTGTCCCCTCCCCCGTGTCTCCCTGAACTTCAGAAGCAGAAGGACCCACACTGAGCGCGCTGATGGCATCACCCCATAGAGTGGCAGGGCGCACCAGAGCGAGGAAAACGTGCCCATAGACGGTTAGGAGATGTGTGTATATTTTTTAAAAGATTGTTGTGAAGCGCTTTGTGGTCACTACCAAGCCTAGAGCTGGCAGCAGCTCTGCAGATGGCCGCAGTACTTGTGAGAATAGGGTTGATGGTACAGTAGAGAATTGACCTACACAGATTGGCTCCTTTACTCCGGTAAGTTGCAGCAGTATTTACCAAAACAGGCAATGGGCATACACAGATTGAATTTTCTTTCTTTAAAATTTGCAAAAGCAGCCCTGAAACTGGATGGCAGTTCCCTGATTTTGCGGAGGCATACACCGTGACGGGGCGTTTTGTGAAGTTCTTGGCTGGGCTAAGTCACCTGTTCGGGAGGCAGCCTCGCCAGCCACGTCACCTTCAGTTGAAGCCACCTTTCTGTTTACAATTAAATCTCCCTAATGGCGCGTGAGAAATCAGGATGAGTGCGGTTTTCTGTGTAGCCTGGGAGAATGCTGAGTGTGGTGAACATAAATTGTGTGTGTGAGAGGCACACCCATGTTGACTTGGGGCTGAAGCGAGCTTTCGCTCCACTCGACATACATCACCTGGACATGCAGAACAGGTGTATTTTCAAAACCAATGTTTTTGATTTAAAGCTCAGTATTTAAAAAATCATTTCAAAATAGGACTTCTTTATTTATTTTTCATTTTTATCACATTGAACCTTTTGGCCTTTTCTCTTCTTTGTGTTTTCAAAGATTTGTCCCATCAGACGAGAAGAAGAAACAGGGCTGCCAGCGAGAAAACGAGACGCTGATACAGAGAAGGAAAGATCAGATGCAGCCGGGGGGCACCGCGCTCAGCGTCACGGTTCCCTACAGAGTCGTAGACCAGCCCCTGAAACTCATGCCTCAGGACTGGTGAGATATCTGTATTTCCTACCTGGCCCGTCATTCCTGGGATCGTGGATTTTATCACGAGGTATAAATAGAACCTGTTTGTGAAGCCGTTGCTAATGCCTAATTTGGTCATCATTAATCTAGTCCAGTGCACGGCTGGTGTGGCTCAGTGGTTGAGTGTTGGCCAGTAAACCAGAAGTTCAGGATTCGATTCCCTGTCAGGGCACATGCCTGGGTTGTGGGCTTGATCCCCAGTAAGGGGCGAGCAGGAGGCAGCCCATCAATGATTCTCTTTCTTCATTGATGTTTTTATCTCTCTCTCCCTTTCCCTTCTTCTCTGAGATTAATAAAAATATAAAAATAAAGGTTTCATGTTTCCTGACACCCTGGAAACAGACCCTTGCAAGGTAAACACAAGCACTGATACCCATGACATAGGAAACCCCACAAATCAGTCAGAATAACACCAAAGACTCCATAGACAGTGGCAAAGGAGAACACGAAGAACATTGAACCATCTGACTGAGCCCAACAGAACATGCAATCTCCACATTACCATACAAGTAAGAAGTCGAAATATTTTCTGACAAGTGCTGGTCAGAACAGCCTCTGGGAGGTGACGGGAGCCTCGAGAATATCTGTGCGCCCCAGAAACAGCCCCTGAGGCACCAAGCTCTGGGCTTTCACTTTTCAGGGCACACATGTCATGGAGAACTCAGACCCCTAAGGCCACCCTGGGGCAGGCCCTTCCTCTGGGACACTCAGCTCCCAGCCCCTTGCTGACCAGGGGGGCTGGAGGCAGGGAGACTGCCCCTGCCTGTGTCTGGCTGCCCTGGCTCCCCACTGTCTCCTCCCTGCAGACTTCCCTTGGCCACTAACCAGGCCACTGGGGGTCCCCGTCCCCAATGTTCTGGACCTTCCTGGAGAGCCCCCTCCTCTCAAGCCCAGCCAGGCCTTCTGCAGCCTCTGCTGGGTTCTCACAGGACCTGAGGAGGAATGAGGCCTGAGGCAGCAGATCAGGGAGCAGACCCTGAGGGGGTGGCTCAGGGCACTGCCCCCGCCCCCCCTGCTCTGCAGGAGGCCTCATCCTGCCACTCCCCCTGGGGGGGGGGGGGGGACAACCTGCATATATGTTTGGAGCTATTGCAGGGAGGGAACCCAGCAGCGTGCACAGGTGCCATGTCTGCGTCACAGAACGCCTCCCGCGTGTGACTATTCACTGGGTTCCTCGCCATTGGCGCCATAGCCTAGAAATAGCATCCCTTCCCCCTCTTACCTGTCCTTCCAGGAGTTCCCCGGGACGAGTCTTTCTCTTGTCCTGCTGCCCAGGGGGACCTGGCAGGGGTCGGGGGCTCTGGCCAGCAGACTCCCCTGAGGTGGCAGGCGCCCGAGCTCCCAGCTGCTGCAGGGGCACGTCTCCTGGTCAGAGCAAGGGCCGTGTGTGGTGCTCCGTTAGCGGGTGGGTGTGGCCTGTGCAGCTCAGGCCCCTTGAGAGCGGGCATTTTCCATTTGAGATATAATTTCAGTCGTGGAGGTTTGGAGCAGGTTAGGAATTGTTACCTGTGGTTTTTCACAATAGCGGATCCTTCTTGTCGGTTTCTTACTTGAATAGAAAGTTTGCTGTTTTTCTGTGGACATAGAGTTGTCTGTGGGCCTCAGGGCATCCCCAGGACCCTTTCCAGGAGGCGTGAGGTCACGTGATGACTCTGAATGCCGTTCTCATGACTTATCAGTCCTCACCCGGGGACAGGAGCACACTCAGTATACAGATTAATCATCTCTCCCCCGCTCCTCCTCCCTCCCCCTCTCCCTCCCCCTGCTGCTGGCCTGCCCACACACTTGTGTTTCCTCCTCCCTAAATGGGCAAGGATGGTGGCACTCACCTCGGGGCTGTTTAGAAGATGCAGTGAGTTAACGTAAGTCACGTGTCAGCTGCCGTGACCAGCACTGCACAGGGTGCAGGCACGAGGAAACCTCACCAATGTGAACGTTAGGGTTTTGTTCCCGCCTCTTAGTGGTGGGCTTAAATGGTTTATGGCAGTTGTATTTATTATAACTTCTCAATTTAATTACATTGTTTTTTATTTTTAAATATATTTTTATTGGTTTTAAAGACGGGTGGAGGGAGAGAGAGAGAAAGAAGCATCAATGATGAGAGAGACTTATTGATCAGCTTCTGGGGCTTGAGCCCACAACCCAGGGCATGTTCCCTGACCGGGAATCAAACTGTGACCTCCTAGTTCATAAGTCGATGCTTAACCACTGAGCCATGCCAGCTGGGCTAATTACTTTTTAAAGTAATGGAATGTGAGGGCCTAGAAAGAGATTTGTTCTTTTTTTGGGAAAAGAAACTTAAATGGTTGGTAGAACAAGTTGCTTTAAGGAAAACTTACAGAATGTGGTGAGTGAAACAGTTTTAAAACAATTGCAAAGTGTAAGAAAAGTCTAGCTGGTTTCTGTACTGAGGTTACTTTCACATAATCAGAATTTAAAAATAAGGCCTTGGAGCTTTATGAAATGGTTGGTGAATTACTATCATGTCTGGTGTTTTTAATTAAAGTGAATAACGTTTGTTTGAATGTTAAATGATTTTCTTTTAAAACCAGCTTTTTTGATTAATAGATCAGCTACTGTTTCCTGCTGCATTGGAAAAGTGGCCCTTTCTGTCCTTACTAGAAGGGCCGAGATAAAAGGCTAAAAGATCACCTAAGGTTGTGCATGTAATTAATTATATGTAGGAGACTTGGGTGCAGGACCCAGGCAGGGTACCAGTAGGGGCGGACGTATTACAGTGAAAGGCGGTGGCCGTGTGCTGTGAGCCTTGTAGACGCACAGCAACGACAGCTCGTGTCCGCCTGTTCTCTGACTCTCCCCCCTCTTCTGTTTACAGGGACCGGGTCGTGGCCGTTTTTGTGCAGGGTCCTGCGTGGCAGTTCAAAGGGTGGCCATGGCTCTTGCCTGACGGATCACCAGTTGACATATTTGCTAAAAGTAAGATTCTGCTTTGTACTGCGAATCCAGCATAGGAATGCTCTGGCTGTATGTAGGAGGAAGAGCCATCTGTGTCTCTGCAGATGAGAATTGTCTGTCAAATGATCCTTATCAAGTCACATACACAATGTTAATGTTTAAGCACCTGTGGAATATTTTTAAAGCCTTTTTTTGAACATCACACATGTCCTCCGACATTACTAATTACTTTTTAGACTGCTTTACAATCAGTCGTCTTGTTGCTGGTCCATACATTTTAATGAAAACCGAGGGCCAGTTTATATCTGTGTTGTAAGGCTCCCTGGTTGGGGGGGGCCTCCTCTGCTGGGTCCCTGTGGGCAGCACAGGACAGAGCGTGGGGGGAGCATTCCACACACGTCAGTCAAATACGGGCTTCTGCTCTTCAGAGACCAGTCCTTGGCCCATAAGAAGTAGATGAGTGGAGCTGGCTTTTTTGCTGGTAGGAATATTTCAGTTATTTAAATCCGAGTACCCAGTGAAGTTAGTGGCGTACTAGAACTGCTTTATCAAAAGCGTTCTCACGAAACAGATGTTTATTAAAAATGACAACTTTTTCATGAGTGTAGATTGTGCTGCTGTGCAATCAGCTTATTTTTAGCAGCCTCTGCTTTTGTTGGTGGTTCCACCATTCTTCCAGGCTAAAATGGCACCCTGGGGAGACTTACCCATGTGATGAATTCTAGCATTTCTACCACGAAGGTCGCTTTCTCTGCTATTCCTGAAACTTGAGTCATGCGCAGAGTTGATAAGTAAAGCTAAAAGGTACAGAGAGGGGGAGAATTTTAGTGAGAGGACGTCAGTGAACAGGAATGCTGTGCTTTACGGCTTGCGTGCTCGGGGAATAGTATTGTAAAAAGTTATTAGAATGTGTCCAGATGTCAGTACCCTCTCAATTTCATTAACCCTTTTCGGTCCAACCTCGAGGCTGACTCGACAGACCAGGCGCTAGGAGCAGGTCCAACGTCGAGCAATAAGAACATTAAAAAGTTCAACATTCAATCCCGTCAATTAATTTGGACCAGACTGTTTGAATTCCAAAAATAACATTGGACC